>NW_006776635.1:585947-685834 GCF_000442215.2 Lipotes vexillifer
TGCAGAGCACAGGCTCCGGACGCGCAGGCTCAGCGGCCATGGCTCACGGGCCCAGCCGCTCGGCGGCATGTGGGGTCTTCCCGGACCGGGGCACGAACCCGTGTCCGCTGCATCTGCAGGCAGACTCTCAACCACTGCGCCACCAGGGAAGCCCTGATCTTTTTTAAAATCTCTAACAAATTGTACAGTGTGACATTTTAACCATTATCAGTTCTATTTTGAGATTATTCCTTCTAGTAAAATTCATTAAGACTAGGGGGAAAAAATCCTTGATAAAAATCTGTTGTCAAGCCTTCTGGACTTGATCTGTGTTCTTTTTGGATGACTGCAAGTCATTTTGATTCATCTACACTTAGCATTTTATGTAGTAGGGAAATCCTACCTTATATTTGTGGAACAAAGAGCTACCTTCTTAACTGAAAACCACACAAGCAAGAAGACTAACTCTCCAGGACAGAGAGCAAACACTCTGGTGACCAGTACTGTGCTCCTCAGTTGGCAGTCTGGGTCCCACCCTTAGAGGGAAGGAAAGGACAGGGAGAGCAGTCTAAGCAGCAGTTGTCCTAGATTATTCCAGCCCCAACCCCGCACAGAACTCCATTAGGGTGAGCCCCTGTTTCTTTCCAGCACACTGTTTTCTTTGCTTGGAAATGCAATTTGGATAGCACATTAGGTGAGGAAACAGTACAAGTATATGACTTACACAGGATCCGCAGGAGATTCAACAGATCTGCTATATCCCCGGAAGTTCTCAAACATAGATGAATTTACATATTTGTCAGAACCAAAAATTTCTCCTTAGCTTTCTCTTTTGAATCCAACCAATTTTGAATCCAGCACGTCCTCTGTGTAGTCTGTACCACCCTTGGAGAGGGGTGCTGGCGCTGCCTAACACCTACTCTCTCATTAGACTCTTCAAGACACCTCCTTGTCTCACCATAAGATGGAGATGGGTTTGGTGTCCTAGGCTATCTTGTTTGGAGTTTGCACAGCTCTTTTATGGAGGTAACCATAATAGCCGTTGGCTTTCTCCAAAGTGTGCAAGGTGCTATAAGTGATGAGAAAATGGAAATTCACCCCTAGTGAGGGCCAAGAGGCTTCCTGAAGCCTGAAGCCAGGAATTTGAACCAATGACAGAAGTTTTGTATGTGTCTCCGCCTCCTACTTTGAACACTGTCACTAACAAAGTAACAGAATCTCTCTGAGTCCAACCAACAACATTGCTGTCCTGAAAGTACCTTTTTGATAGTACACATGAACCAAAGAAAATTAAATGGAATAATCAACTAGTGTTATTTGTGATTGAAGAAAGGCTCCCTAAATGTAAGTACAAATTGGTACAAACAGTGTCAGCTCTAGTCACATATGAATTTCTATCTTAGCAATTTATAGTAATTTTTAAAGTACTAGTCAAAAGAAAAAGGAGCTGTTAAATACATTAGTAATGATAGCCACTGGAAATTGTTTCTGTTCCTTTTCCTGGTGACTTAATACAAAGGTATAATTTATTCTGAAATGTATGTTCTAAGTAGAATGATTATTCTTATTAGAACATCTGGAACAAAATCTAGTTGGCCTCTTTCAACTGTAAGAACATGGCAGGGTAGGTAATCTCCTCTCAAAAACTAAAAGGAAAATGGTTTCCTACTTTAAGTGATACCGAAATCACTGAAATTTGAATTGTAAAATTTCATTAAACAACCTGAATGAAGATCTATACCATTAGCTTCATATAAAATCGCCTCTTGAGAATGTTCCCCTATTCATAAAGGAGTAAGTTATGAAGGCAAGAATTTGTTAGTTGCATGCTTCAAAAAGTAGTGGCGTGCTAACAAGCCATGGGACTGTGAACAGCTCATTGTCAAAATACTGGTGGAAAGGTGCTCTTCTGTGCCCTTATTAATGAGTATAATGGGGTCTGCATATGGGCATTTAATGATACCATTTGCTGATGGAAAAACAACTTCAAAGAAGAGATGATGATGGCTTTGTGATTGGGAGCGACTTCAAACTTTCTGAGAGATTTAGACTTGGTTCTTTGTACCTCGTTTTTCTTAAAGATCAAAGTATCTGTGTCTTCGGGAGGTGACTGCATTCGAACATACAAGCCAGAAATCAAGAAAGGAAGCTACAATAATATCATTGTCAACGTAAAGACGGCTGTCGCGGACAACCTCCTTTTTTATCTTGGAAGTGCCAAATTTGTAAGTCTAACATTCAGCCTTTCTTTGGCCTACTGTGTATGTGTATAGTCAGAGGTTAATCCTGGTAGTGTGGGACATGTATAGAGTCTAATATAATGGTCCCAAAATTGAATAAGGTAGCCTTTCAGATTCGAAAACATCAGAATCTTACCTCACCAAGTTCTGAAGTGTCAAATTAAGTTAGAAGGCAAATGAAATGGAAACTTTTTACAGTGTTTAGGCATATCTGCTTTCATTTGTGAGCATACCAGCATTTAGTTTTGAATTATATTTTCAGATCCAGCTATTTAAGAAGAAAGATTAATAGGAATAAGGCTTTTTAAAATTTTTCTCTAACTAAGAAATTACAATGAACTTACATGTGAAATGAAACTGAAAATCGTGTACTATTTTTTACCAATGAAAACCCTTTTGATTCATGTTGAATTAATGACTCAAACTGAAGTAACAGAAATTGTATCTAAAAGAGCTCACCTCAAACTTCTAATTCCTTTCATTTGACCCATTTGACTTTATACGCATGGAGACCCTCCAAAATGAATAAGACTTTTCAACAGACCACTTATCACATAAATCAGTACTTGGAAATCAGGTGAGAAAGTTTGGATCACCTTGGGTGAAAAAGCATACCTGGCCCCTCAAAAACGTCAGTGCCCATGGTGAAAACAATGAATTCTGAACCTAAATATTTGCTTTTATCTCTACCACAAGTATCAGTGCAAGAAAAGACGTTTGTCTCAATGTTAGACCTAATCAGAATTGGTTGAATTAACACATTTGCCTCAGCACTATGGACATGTGTATGGACATTGTATTGTAAAGATACAATAATAAAGTATTATTTAATCGTAGAAATAATAGATCATATTATTTGGGGATCTTCATTGTGAGGCTTCTAATTATTTCATATATCTGAAAATGGCACCTGTTGAAAAGACTCGGCTGGCTTCCTCTTTCAGGGTGCCTTATATCTGATATTTATTGTTTTTGTGTTTCTCTGCACTAGACTGACTTTCTGGCTATAGAAATGCGTAAAGGCAAAGTAAGCTTCCTCTGGGATGTTGGATCCGGAGTTGGACGTGTCGAGTATCCAGATTTGACTATTGATGACTCATATTGGTACCGTATTGAGGCATCAAGGTAACTAACTCAATAGAGATTAAGATCATTGACAGAATTTTGAAGTAATTTCCTAGTTTATAAGAAAATTTTTATTTCTGTTTCAAGAAGGTAGCTATGTAGGTACACACACACGTATACGAATGTTATATATTATATACATGTATAAGTGTGTGTGAATGGTACCTTTATAGAACGTGTTAGGAATTGACAAATCTTCAAGGTATTGAACAGAATGACCAGTCCTTTTTGGCCTCCTCATCTGGTTGTCCTGTAGAAACTTTGAGGTTAAGTTGTTTTCTGTTGCCCTTATTCAGTACAATCCAGAGCATAAGAGGTGCCATTGGTATCTGTCTTTGGTGCAAAGCGCCTCTTCTAGTCTACACAGCAGTCTTGGCTACAGGCGGGTGCAGTATCTAAATGCTGGCATGAATGTAAAATATGTCAGGTCCACACTACTTGTGGGAAGGAATAGGAAATTGATTAATTCTATCCTTGATGCTTTAATTTAATTAACTTCTAACAGTGTACAGATTACTTGTAGAATCCATTCTTGCCCTCAATACTTCCTCTTCATTTTCTCCTCTTCTTTTTCTAATTCCCAACTACCTACTAAACACAAAGCAGCTAACAGTCAAGAGGTTTTGTTAAAGGCCAAGGGAAGTTGATCAGAGATGGGTAAAGAAGACTTGAAGATCTGGTGATTGTTGAATCTAGGTGATAGATACATAGAGTTTCATTCTATGTGTGTATATGTTTAATTTTTCACAATTAAAAGTTTAAAAGAAACTTAATGAAAAGAAATATCTTCAATTCCTTTATAAGATCTTAAATAAAAGCGTGTGTGTGTGTGAGGGAGAGAGAGGAGAGAGCAACAGATAAAATGCTTACATGTGTGATGGTGGGGGAGGGATTAAGTACACTATTGGACTTAAGAATACTTATATTTGCAAAGTACAGTTCTTCTATTAGAACAGATGTATTCTGTTAAAGAAGAACCTTATTTATAAATTCATTCTATTGTTTCTACATATTTCAGTTAATCCTGCACCCTCAAAGATAAAAAGATTACCAAAATGAGACAGTAGGGAGAGAAATATGACAAAGTTTTGTTATGACTGCTTGTCTCCGGAAAAAGATCAGATTTTCATGTTTAATAACTCATGGGAACCAATCACTTAAAAAAAGAAAATGAAATACAATAATAATAGCTTCCAAAAGTCTATTAATTGAATCTAAATGTGGAGTTCTTCTGTACAATTTGTATACACGACTCTGTAGCCTGGATTTTGTGGTGTACACATTAAGATGGTGTGCCAAACAATAAATGATGCATGATTCCAGGAAGACTTACTTCAGCAAATTTGGATCCAAGATAATCAGGGATTTTAGGAGAAATTATGCAGCTTATAATGCAGAAGGGTGGCTTATTTGGGGTTCACTTGCTGAATTAAATTAGACTGAATGAAGTAATATAAACTTGCTTATATAGTCCATGTAGGTAAATAGCACATTGTTTTGTAAAGCAAGAGGAAAAAGACTTTCCATTTAACCAACAGCAGTTCCATCAGCTAATTGTTGCTGTGTCATTTCCTATCACTGGACACATTGAGAATCAGGGTAGATTGCTCAGTGGTCCTGGTTGAATCTGATGGTAAACGTATAGCAGAGAGCAGATTCTGGGTTTTGATTTTCAGCTTATTGAGTCTGGAATGTTTGAAGCTAAACACCCAGCTATCTCTTAAATATCCCAAAACAAATCTCTACATTTTATATCTTTTAAATCTGAAGTGACCAGAAATGTGATACATACTTCATTTTCTGTATTTTCTTCCATTTCATTTCAACACATACCCTGGAAGAACTGGGAGAAATGGAACAATTTCCGTGAGAGCTCTGGATGGACCCAAAGCCAGCATTATGCCCAGTACATACCATTCAGCGTCACCTCCAGGGTACACTATTCTAGATGTGGACGCAAACGCAATGCTGTTTGTTGGTGGCTTGACTGGGAAGTTGAAGGTAATGTGTTGTTCTTCCCCATTCTGTTTATTTAATCTCTGCAGACAATTCCTGGCATGATGACTTTGGGCAAAGACATGATAAAGCGCTGCAAAAACTTGACCACTTTTTACTTAATTTGTTTTTATGAAAACGTGAATATATTTTGAGTAAGAATTTTCTTCCTTGAATATCCAATCTGGAAGCACAGTCTTTTTAAACCTATGTGTATTTACTTAAACAGTTGTTTCACCCTCATCTGTGGCATCAATTTTTTGATATTTTAGTTGTCTCAGGAGCAAAGTGTTTTCTAAAGATACCTGATTTTCTGAATCAGTTTATGATTTATTGATATAAAGTGCTATAAAGTTCAAACTCACATCTAATTAAAAGATTTATGAATACCTTGGGAAATATCACAGGAGCCATAAGCCTTCAGATCATGATCCGATTTTTAAAGTTTTCAAGTTGCTCTTCTCATTCTTATCGAGTAATGCACTTAATATTCATAATTGCTTTGTGACAGGTCCTTATGCATTTCAGATTGCAAAGTGCCTGCATTTTAAAGAAGCTCGTGTTGATTAAATGGAGTTAGGTGTTGGAAAACGACCTGTGGGTGAGATGTAAGAGCACAACCAAGTACAATGCATAATCCTGGGTCTGGCAGAATGATCCTGGGATGAGATCAGTCAGAAAATGTGAAAAGCCAGGGTGACCCCAGCTTTATGAGAACTCAACCTTCATATAGAGTGAGGTTGTTTTATTTGCTTTGTGTATGAGATGTGACTCTAAAGTATTGGAATGGATTCCACAGCTACACACTAAAATCATCCTCATTTCTTAGAGCTGCATATAAATATATATGGTACATAGTAATATATAGTCATACTGCCAACTTTCTTTCCTCCTCAGAAAGATAAATATAGGGATAGCACCGAGTAATACAAAAAAACCATGAATTTTGAAATTAAATCCAGGTTGAATTCCCTGCTCTATCACTTACTAAAATATGACCTTAGGCAAGTCACTTAACCTCTTGGGCTTCAGTTTCCTTAACTAGAAAGGGAGATAAAAATATCTACCTTGCTTGCATATTGTAGGATACAATAATAAACTTTTATAACATTTATATAACCCTTACTATTTGCTAAGTAATGTTCTAAGTAATTTACATGAATTAACAATTTTCATAACAACCTCAAAATGTAGATAATATCCTCCTCATTTTATAGTTAAGGAATCTAAATAAGAGAGAAGTTAAATGATTCACCAAAGATCACATAGCCATCAGTGGTGGAACTGGGACTTGAACACTCATTTCCAGGCACAAGAATCTCTACTCTTAATCACCACCCTTTACTACCTCAATGAATAGTGAGATTACATGCCTAAGATATGGTAGTCACACCTTAAATTGCACCTTAAATAATTCTTCTTATTATTCACATGTCACTAGACATAAAGAAATTTATTTATGCCAGTCTGAGGGGGAAAAAAAACACAAGCAAATGAAATCTACAGAAAATCTTCATCATTTTGGCCAAGAGTTTCAAGGCTTCTGCCATACCAGAATATGAACCAAAAAACTGAAAACAGATAATTAAATCAACATACTAGTGAAAATTCAAAGGAGCAGAAAAATATCCCAAGTATAGTTTTTATGATGCAAGAAGGAAAAGCAAAAAGCAAGTACAATTCACAAGTAGGATAATCAACCTCTGGAAAATTAAGAGAAGCTTCCACAGATGACAGAGGATTCCAAGGACTGTTCCTGACTTGTATATGTCAGTGTCTGACAACATTCCTTCTCCATGGCAGTGCCCCACTTGATCATAACGGTAGGAAGATGTATGTGTTGATGAGTTTAACCTAAAATTATAACTATAAATGTTTAACTACTCAGTGACTATCTTCTATTTTTTCTAAAATCCAAACATATCAATTCACTTTTTCCTTCCAGGTTATTCAGATAAATGTGGATTTGCTTTGGCAAAGTGCTTCTGAAGTTGTGGAATTGTAATATATTGACGCTAAAAGGAATAGTTGTTTAAATTACAGCAAGGTTCTCTAGAGTGGATCGGATCATTCCCCTCCTTGTTGACTGCTAAATACCCAGAATTGACATGTACACACTGCTATATTTAAAATAGATAACCAACAAGGACCTACTATATAACACAGGGAACGCTGCTCAATATTCTGTAATAACCTAAATGGGAAAAAATTTGAAAAGGAATAAATGTATATGTATAACTGAATCACTTTGCTGTACACCTGAAACTAACACAACATTGTTAATCAACTATGCTCCAATATAAAATAGAAATTTATAAAAAGACCTTTACCTGTGAGAATGACACCAGAGTTGTCATTCAACAAATATTTATTGTGCCCCTATTCGATGTCGGGCTCTGTGCTGTGTGTGCCCGCAAACAACAACAACAGAGTCCCTTCTCTTACAAATGTACTATGTCCCTTCATTCTCCTGCCCTAGAAACCTACTTGGGTGTAAAAGGAAATGAAAAATTGAGGACAGCAGTATCATAGGATAATCAATATGCAAGCTTTTTTCCCCTTTGTGTAGTCAGTATGTACCCTTTCTCATAAATCTCCTTAGTGGATAGGAGCACTTACTTTTATTAAACACCTTCTCTGTGCCAGGCACTGAATGTGGTACCATAAATAAATTCTCTTAGTTAATTCTCCTAATAATCTCATGTTACGGACCGATAAAAAAAAAATAGAATCTCAGAATAAGCAGTTTACCTAAGGTCGGAAGCTTGGAGTGTTTATTTACTAATGGTGATAAACTGGTAAAGCACAGAATAACCAGGATCCATGAGGATATTATATGGTTAAAAGATGGATACGTACACAACCAAGACTTTCACAAAGAGTAGATAATAACTACCCCAGATTCTGCTGCTCATATAATAACTCTCATGGGTACTCTTAATTTTTTTGTGAAATTCTAAATTCTAACAAATATGTTTCTCTCTACAGAAGGCTGATGCTGTACGTGTGGTTACATTCACTGGCTGTATGGGAGAAGCATACTTTGACAGCAAACCTATAGGGTTGTGGAATTTCCGAGAAATAGAAGGTGACTGCAAAGGATGTACCGTCAGGTTAGTGGAGAGGAGGACTCTTCCAAGGTCTATCAGGCCTGTGTGTCACAGAAGCTTTAATTTTATTGCGCAGTGTCCTATTATCATGTAGATGATATGCAACAAGTTTGAAGAGATTGTGTTCAGAGGTGGATTTACCAGGAAGCAAAGAAACTTTAAGTCCCCTCCCTCACCTGTGCAGGCACTTTCCAAGGATTTGGGAAGTATCCTAGTACTTTGACGTGGTCATGTGTTTTTGTAAAATTTGCAAAGTTAAGATATTTTAACCTCAAGCAGTTAAGACTACTATCTCCTTCCAGGCCAGCTTACCTTCATGTTCAGGAGGTGTTGCGTGTCTGTGGCTGTTCTGTAGTCATCATTTATTTTTACTTAAGGAAAGGTCTCCCTAAACTGATTAAGCTTCAGGCCTCTCAGAGCCTGGATTCACTCTGCTTGTGTTTACAACAAAATATAGAACGATACTGCAGGTTTTATCTCCTACAGGATTTTTCAAATGACACATAGCATCATGTAAGAGTTTCAAGTGGAAACCCATGGGACTTGAAGATTCTGCTTAAGAAGCAGAGGTCAAGATAAGCCAGGAGAAAGTTTCATAATAAACATCATTAATTATAAGATAGAGGTTAGAATGTTGGAATTCAAAAATATTTAAAAAGCATATAAAACATATATAAATATTCTTATATAAACCTGAATAGAGGATGTAAAACAATTAAGAAGAAATAGAGGATTTCTCTGCATAAAAAACTTAAAGCCCACTGATCATCTGAGCCTGCAACAATGTTAATTATACTTAGTTAAAGCTATAAAATTTAAATTAAATACCTGGAAGCTTAATATATATACATAGTAACTCTAACATCATTAGGTGCTAGGGAGTTTATATTTTTTATTTCCAGTATAAAGGGAACATGTACATTTTTAGGACCTAAATTCTCCATTAATGTAGCAGAGTATACTTCACATTTTCTTCTCAACATCTCTAGAGTTTTATAGAAGAAAGTAGCCCGAAAATATTCCCTCTCCAAAAGTTTTAACTTTCATCTTTCTACTTTTTTTTGTCATAATAGACTTTTCAGTATAGCACTGAGGACAGTTTGAAAGCCTGATCCATTCATAGTTTAAAGTGGTTTTGTTAATAATCTTCAATAAAATCTAATATAGAATGTTGTCTGTAAAATTCTTTCAATACAAGGACAATGAGCTCTACATCAATATTCTGCTACTCACAAATCAACACCAACGTTTCCGTAAACATTTCTTTGGTAAATTTCTAAGTAGGATTTTCCAAAGCTTATTATCAAACAAACGTCTAAAGTATTTAAATGTCCTTTCAGCGGTGCATATTATGTGTTAAGACTGTAGCATCACTAATTATCAATTCTGCAAAGATCTTAGGCCTTCATCATATAAAGTATTATATGAATTAATGTAATTATAATAGGCTGAAGTTCTACATTTACTGAAGTAATTCCTTATTTTAAAAATTCCTAATATACCTTTTTGAATTATACTACTCTTTTGATCAAGAATGTTACTGTTTTTGTGAGTGCTCTGATTACAAAGGCACATAAGTTTTGAGTGGCTTGCCCTAAGCCCTATTTTTCCATAAGCCTTGATAATTTTAGGAAAAATATTTTAGAACTCCTGGTGTTTGTTTTCTTTTCAGGAGAACATATAACACATTTTAACATAAAATTAATGGTTGCACTTTTAGAGCAGAAATGGTAAAATGGGGGAGATGAAATAGACAAGGCTACAAGACATAGACTAGGAACATTTTGTAGATCTTGGAATGTGAGTTTTAGAAATTTGCATTTATTCAGTAGTCAGTAGAAAGGATATAATTTTTGTAATGTTTTAGAAAGGATTATCTGTCAGGGCTATAAAAAAAGTGTATCTTATTTTTCTTAAAAAAATAGGGAAAAAAACTGCTACTAGTAAAATGTATTTAGCTGAACACTGAAACAATGATGAAATATTAATATACTAAACTTTAATATTCATCTAGTTCTGTGGTTAACAAGTTTTACATGGAAGAGCATGGCTGTTCCAAATAGCATAATTAATCTTTACTAACTTGACCAGAAATCCAGGTTCAAAAGAGAAACAAAAGGCAAGTTAAGAAGCTTAGCATTTATTAATTAGAAAAGAATTGTCACTCTTCCTGGCAAATGTATTGAAAATGAATAGGAAAACTCTAGCATAATGTTAGATGTTGAAATATTGAGTCTATACCTGGAAAGATTCATTTTTCCCCCACCTCAAAGTCAACAATTTGAAGCCAGATTTACCGGTTTTAGCTAATGAATTAAATGATAGGCTGATTTACATCTGTATGTTTTGCTATTCTTGTACAAAACTCTTGCTCGCAGATTTGCCTGTTGCTTGAGTAGAAGCTCTAATAGGGTTGGAGTAGATCTAACCCTTTCGTCTCAGAGTGGAGACACTGAAACCTGAGGTGTTAAAGTGACTTCTGAGATTCCACGTCAGACTCCAGGGTACCTGCCATCTACTCTGCTATTTTTTCCATTGTGTGTTGAGGAAATTAATAGATTAAGGGCATAAGAACACCAGGATACAAATATCCCAGGGTTTCCGTACAAGGAAAATAAAATGTGATATATATATTTTTTATTCCAGTGCCTCTCCTGACATTATATATGAAGTTTTGTGGGTTTTTTCTCTTCAATTTGTGAGTAACAATGCACTGGGCCAAAGCACTCAGGAAAGTGTCAGTGGTGACTCTCGCACCCTATTGTCACTGGTAGCAAGGCAGTATATAATGCAAAATCCTAGGATTTGAGAACCTCATGGAACTTTTCCTTAGTAGATGCTACATTACATTTTCTTATCTCAAATGTGGTGCTCTAGATTTTAATGGATTTGTTATAATGATGAAGGAAGGCCAAAATTATTCAGCTGATTTATTCACATAAATTATATTAATAGGCTGATTTAGTCCCTCAAGCTTTCAGTGAACATGTTTCATGAATATTGAAAAAGCATCTTTTAAGGGTACATTAGAAAAATATATATATGGCATCATCTGATCTTATACCTATTTAGATATATCTTAACTTTACGAAAACCTGACTGTGAAACGCATAGTTAAGACTCTTCCCTTCCTTTTGTCTTCAGAGTTTTATTTCTCCTTTTCCAGAAACAGAGAAAAGCCAACTTGTCTAAAATGAGTAACAGTTCCTCCTCCTCAAGGCCATTAATGTTTATACCCTATTATTTTTCTCATTAGCCAAGATTGCATGCAAATACCATTCTAACCTCTTGTTATTTTATGAGATTACTATAATATTTCTCATATCTCCTCTCTTCTCAAGTTAGTACGACACTCCAATTTCACAGATTCAAATATAAGCTAATACGCAGATATTTAAAGTTTAAAAATATCTCCACAATCAAAACTTACTCTGTTAACGTCAATTAGATAAGATAGATAGATGATAACTTTTCATTTGAAAAAAATCTTTTTAAATGTTATATTTACAAGACTTATCTTAGATATTCATTAATTATTCAACCAATATTGATTGAACATATATTCTCTGTGAGGCAATTTGCTTTACTAATATCCCTTTCATTCCACAAATATCTACCAGATTCTGCTATTAGCCAAGTACCACACTAGATGCTGAGTCTGTGCCTGGCATGGAGCCTGGCCCTTAATCTCTATTTCGTTTCATAGAGCTTACATCCTGGTGAAGAAGACAGATCAACAAACACACATAGTTAGAGGAACCCTTCATTATCTGAATCTAATCTGTCCCAGAAAAACCTACAGCATAACAAGAGTTCAGAGAATAGAAGCCTGTATCCTGGTACCTTTTTTTTTCTTACAACTTTAAGTTAGTACCTTTCAACCACCTTCACTCTTCAGCCAACCCCTACTCCCTATTATGTTATGTATTGGGGAAATGTAATAATGCATTCTTAGCCCATTCCAAAATCCTACTAGTTCACACCACTAAAATACACTTAAACACTAATATAACTAGCCACCAAGCACTTCAGCAAAAGTATTAAACATCAGTGACCTAGTTATTGAACACCTAATGAAGTCAGGTGAGAAATGGTGGTTACTTGGTCTGATGGTGGCAGTAGAGCTGGAGAGAAGGGGAAGGATGGAAGGTATATCTGGGATGGTTCCTGCCCTACAACAGCCTACAGTCCAGTCTCAGAAGACAGTATGATGTATTGAATACTGATGGACCAAGTAGACATCGTCTGATTCACGTGAAATGTCTCTCTTCAGTCCGCAGGTAGAAGATAGTGAGGGGACTATTCAGTTTGATGGAGAAGGCTATGCATTAGTCAGCCGCCCCATTCGTTGGTACCCCAACATCTCTACTGTCATGTTCAAGTTCAGGACATTTTCTTCCAATGCTCTCCTGATGTACCTTGCCACACGAGACCTGGTAAAGATTCGCACAGCTGATCTTTCATGATTGAAAATATGTTTGCTTCTTTTCTGTAAGGTTCCAATGCAGTTATCAGTTTTGGTGAATTATCAGTTATTGTTCAAAGGAGTCTGGGATGGCTGTGTAATAGCCAAGAGTGGTGCACAGTGTTTATATATTTCCATCAGTAACTTAATTACAGATACAAGTTAATTTTTGTTTATTTTCAGTATATCTCCCTTATAATCCGTTAAGAGAAGCACCCAGTAAAGATCCCCCCGTATGGAAACATGCAGCAGAAAAACTACTCCCTTAGTCTTCTTCTAGAGACCTAAGTCAAAGGGTGGTTCTGAAGAGCCTCATTATTTTTTCCAGGTCAATATTTCTTAGTAAATACTTTCAGGAAATGTACTCTTTAGTTTGCTTAATATGTTTTCAAAGGAACCCAGTTTTACTCCTGTCATAAAAGGACACATCCTAGTAATTTGGTTGTGACCATTTGCATCATAATATCACACCCACAAACATTCACAAAATAGTAACACCAATTCTGTATCCAAAAATGGATTTCAGTTACAGATCAACACAGTCAGTAATTTAGCCATAAAGCCCTATTATAAACTCCACAAAGAAAATGAATACTCGTATATTGCTCTGTGTATCTAATCACTGGTGTGTTTTTACTCTATTAATAGAAAGATTTCATGAGTGTAGAGCTCACTGATGGGCACATAAAAGTCAGCTATGATCTGGGTTCAGGAATGGCTTCCGTTGTCAGCAATCAAAACCATAATGATGGGAAATGGAAATCATTCACCTTGTCAAGAATTCAAAAACAAGGTGAGTTTCTATAGTAATAATGCACTCAGAGCCTTAATCATGCTATCCAAAGCTCCCACGTACCTAATCATGTGGAAGACCCTGTCTGTTATTTTAGGTACTCACAAATTCTGTGAAAAATTGATAACAGTCATTTCTTTGGCTTAGCTTATAGGTGGTTTGGGTTAGACATGACTGATTGAAGAGCCAAATGGTTCTCTGTCATTTTCTTTTGAAACTGAGAGCTTAATTTGAAAGCATAAAACTGTCTTACAACTTGTAAAATCATATCCTGTAGTAGATTTGAAAATCTCGTGTGCTCTCCTTTTCTTCCCGTTTTGCCAAGATGTTTCCTTTAGAGTGGCCCACAGGTAGAATTTGTAGGGGTGATAGAGCACAGCTACCAGTTCTTTATTTTTTGAAAATGCCAAAAATTTGTATGTGTGCAAGTTAATAATTAATAATAATGTAACATTTTTATGATTCCAGGACATTTTCAAAACA
This sequence comes from Lipotes vexillifer, assembly GCF_000442215.2. Lineage (NCBI taxonomy): Eukaryota > Metazoa > Chordata > Mammalia > Artiodactyla > Lipotidae > Lipotes > Lipotes vexillifer. The sequence continues at coordinate 600,138 of NW_006776635.1, forward strand.
CTTTCACAAACATTATTTCATTTGCTCATGAAGCAGGTATTTTGTTCTGGTTTACAGAAAGGAAAGTGTAGACTCCAACTTATATGTGGTCCCAGACATATATACATAAGATCTCACAACCAAGACAGAAATCCAAGCCTATTAGGTCTTTGCGGACTGCTATTTTTATCTTAGTATAATTCCGCTAATTCTATGTACTATGGCATTGCCAATATCTGCAAATGAAACTTAGATTCTTCTGTTTATATAATTAGATTTAATTCATTTTGAACATGCCAGTGTGACATTTCATGAAAATTTAGGTATAACTTTGCACCATCTTTCATTCCTGCACTTAACAAATATCTGCCAAGAACCAAGTAAATACTCTGCAAGAACCAAGTGAAGTCTATGATAAGTCCTTGTCTTTATGGAACTTGCAGTCTAATGGGGGAGATAGACAAGTCAGTCAACGGTTAGAGAGTAGAAATCTAATTGCCATGTAGAGATCTGCATAGCAGGCTAGGAATCTCAGAAGAGAGAAACGTCAAAGTCAAACCCAGAGGTCAGCCCCCAAGGGAGCGCCCTGAGGCATGAGCAGGGGCTGAGGAGTACTCTGGGTGAAAAGCACCTTTGGACAATTCAGAGAGGTGAACATTGTATGAAAGCCTCAAGGGCTCAGTGAGCATAATAACATCGTCATACATCTTTTTCCAACTGCTTTTCCTTGGAACAGGAAACCCTGGAGAAACTCCTCAGTTTGGACAAAAACTGGTTTTGCACTCGTAAAATAAATTGGAATACTGTTGTCTGTATACATTGTTCTCGAGTAAGTTACATTTGCGTGTTAGAGGCTCGGCACAGTAGTTAAGAAGAATGTTTAACTCTGTTTGATCCAACACTTCCCAAGCTTCTTTGATCACCAGAATCCTTCCATTGCCATACTGGCATCTGGCTGAACACACTTTGGGAAATGCTTTAGGAACTACAAGTCAATCCATAGGTTAACAGGATGAATGTCGGCAGAAAATTATCAGATGAAGCTGGAGAGAATACAGAGTCAGTTTATAAAGGGCCTTATGTGCTAAACTAATGAGTTTCAACTCTTCCTGAAATCAATAGGGAACTACTGAGAGTTTTAGTCAAGAATGTGACACCATCAGATTTGTGTTTTAGTAAAGATTCTTTAGCAGCAACCTGGAGGGTAGATGGTGACAATTTCAGATGCTCCTGCAGTCTGCAGGAAAACCAGGGGAGGAGCAAGGAGAAGGGAACCATGAGAATGGATAGGAAAGAATGGAGTTCAAAGATATTAAGCATTTTAAAATTGAGGAGCTTTATGATATACTCAGAGAGTAAGATTTTTTTAAAAAGGAGATCAAAAATGATTCCTTTTTTTTTCTTAAAATAACAAAGAATATGTCAGTGCCATTTACCAAGCTATTGGATACAGGAAAAATGCAGCATAGTTTTTCAGGAAAGATGCTGAGTTCTATTTTGGATGTGCTGTATTAAAGGTACTCTTAGTGTCCTTAGCAACCTAGGGAAGCTGTGTAATTGACAGGCAATTAGTCATGCGAATCTGAGGATTAGCAGAGTTGTGGGGCAGAGATGGATAGCTACAAAGCATCCTCATGTTTTAAATCATTGTACCTTTATAGAGATGAGAAAAACAAAACAGTCATATCTAGAATAAGGTGATCCAAAGCCCTTGAGCAAACAGCAATATTAAGCAGTATAGTAAAGGAAGAGCCCACAAAGGGAGCTATAAGGAAATAATCAGAGAAAGGAGAAATAAGAAATGGAAATTTTCAGGTTAAACTGGAAGCAGGGTGACCAATTAGGTACAATAGTAGTTCAGACAGATGAATTGAAATAAGAGTTGCAGTGGGATTTGACAGTAAGGAAATGCAAAATGAATCCACATGTGATAACCACTATACGGTTACTAGAATGTCTAAAATTAAAAAGACTGAACATACCCAGGGCTGGCAAGGATGTCAAGCAAGTGGAATTCTTATACACTGCTGACAAGGATGTAAATTGGTACAGCCACATTGGAAAACAGGTTGGCAGTTTCTTAAAAAGTTTAATATAGACCTGTCATATGAAACAACCATTCCACTCCTAAGTATTCACCTAAGATATGTGAAAGCATATATCCATACAGAGACTTGTACCAGAAGGTTCATAGCACCTTTATTTGTGATACTCAAAAACAAAAAATAAACATCCATCAGCAGGTGAATTGGTATACAAATTGTTGTACATCCACACAATGGAATAGTATTTAGTGGTTAAAAAAATGAACTATTAATTTGCACACAAAATGGATTAATAACAAAATAATTTTTCTGAGTAAAAGAAGGCAGACAAAAAAGTACATTTATGTGAAATTATATAGAAAACACAAACTAACATATGGTCGCAGAAAGCCGATAGAGGATATTTGTTGACTGGGTTTTGTAGGGAGGGACTGGAAGGAAGGATGACAAAAGGAAACTTCTGGGGTGACGGATATGTTCATTTCTTGACTGTGATCATTTCATGGATGTATAGAGATCTCAAAGCTTGTCAAATTGTACATTTTAAATATGGGCAAATTATACTATGTCAATTTTACTTCGATAAAAGTGTTTTTTAAAAAAAGGACAGAGGGAGTTCCCTGGTGACCTAGTGGTTAGGATTCCAAGGCTTTCACTGCCGTGGCTGGGTTCGATTCCTGGTCGGGGAACTGAGATCTTTCAAGCCGTGCAGCGTGGCCAAAAATAAAATAAAAATTAAAGATTAGAAAAAATAAATTTAAAAAATTTTCAAAAGGACAGATATTAGAGTTATTTAGGAGATGAAATTAGTAGGGCTGTTGATTGGTAAGATGTGGAATGGTGAGGAGAAAGGATGGCTCTAATTTAGGAGGTTGGGTGGGAGTCTTAGTGCCACCTAATAAAATAAATAATACAGATCTGGGAGGAAAAAGAGAACCATTTTAATTTGGAATATCAACTGGGGATGGATATAGTGACTCACCTGTTGAATGTGGATTTTTAGGCAAAAATCAGGTCCAGGCATGTATATTTCTGAGTTGTCAACATATGGTAAGTAAATATAAACTTGAGCTACTCTGAGAGCTGAAACCTGACAAGTGGCCAAATGAAAACACATTAGGGAACATCAGCGTTTCAGAAGTGTTCAAAGAAATAGGTCCTGGGGAAGGAGACTGAGAATGAGGTTGGAAAGGCAAGAGAGGCTTGGAGAAGTTGGCATTATGGAAGTCAAAGAGGAAAATTCTAGAAGGATGGAAATTTTAACCTCACATACTGCATAGATATGGATTAAGATAGGGATCAAAGGACCCCATTGGGTTTGGTTGTAGGGAGGGCACTGTGGATTTTAGCAAGACCAGAATCCATGGAATAGTGGGATAAGAATTCAAGTAAGGCCATTGCTCCTTTTCAGATACCAGATTAGTTGCTTTATTCTCAGCTAGTTTGTAAAAGCCACTGTCCCTTGAGATTCAAATACACTCCTTCAGGAGGGATTCCCCACCTTCCTTGAGAGACAGTTAATGGAACCACAGTCACTAATAGAAATGCTTCCTATCCCCCCAAGTGCATTGGTATGGATGCAAGATCGATCATTTAGATTTTCAGTGGACTAAGAGAGAGAAGAAAAGAATTACCATAGTAAAAACAATTCCTTTAGAACAACTCCTTTATAGCATTGATTATAAAGTACTTGTTAAGCCCCTACTCTGTGTCTAGTATTTAATAAAACCCTTATTTCCCTGCTTACCCATAAATGATGTCTGAACTCATCAACTCTAAAATTTTATGTTAATGGCTATTCTATAAGGGAAAGAAATAGGGCAAGAAATAAAAGCAAGTGTTAGCATTCCATAGCAGAACCCACTTCATTGCTATCACTCATAAAGGATAGGGTAGAGTCCTTCCTTTAAATCAGTAAAAATATGCCATCCTCTGTCTCTCTATCAAAGCTAACACTTGGGCCAGTGAGTCTCAGTTCAATTGTGTTTCTGCTTTTTAATCAGTTTTTCTTAGAATGATTTCTAAAAATGCATATATTCACTCAGGGATAAGAAGGAAAGCTACCTCCAGTCTCTGGCTTGCCTGTGATAGAGAGAGAATCTCATTTTCACAGATACCATTAAAATATATACCAGGTCTGTAGAAAAAAAGGCTATTTTCATGTTCCAGTCAACAGCCCTATATGAAAACTTCTTTGCTGATCTGGATAAGAAAGAATATGTATGAAAAAGTTTGGAAAACAGTTTCATAAATCTTTTCTATTTCAGCCACCAGTCTGGTCAAAAAGATATGTGTGTATGAAATTAATATGTGCTGGAAAGTAATTAATTTTTTAAGTCTTAACTTGCTGAATATTTTTTTAATTGGGAACTTATTTTTGAGGTATTTTTTGTTTGTTTATTTTTACAAAATTCTGCTTTAAGGATTTGAGGTGTTAATAGATTTAGGTATTTTATTTTGGACATTTTTTATAAGGCAATTATGTTTGGTTTTATTGAAAATACTTCTTTTGAAATGGAAGGACTACAGATTACAATGGAATTTTCAGGTTTGATAGTGCTTTTATTTTTCAAAGAACACTCTTCTAAAAGATGATGAGTTGAGAGAAAATGATAATGTTCCAGGGTCAAACAAATTTGGGAAATACTTTGTGCTCTGTGTCCCTCTTTTGGAGCATCACATTACATATTAGCATGTTGAAAGATATGGGCAGCTATAAAATTAAGACATATGTTTAATTTTGCTTAACCCAGTGATTGTCATATTTATTTGACCCGGGAACATTCAAGAAACTAGTGTTCCAAAGAATAAACATTTAGAAGTGCCCTTATAATCCATTGGTTCAAGTGGCCATTTTTAGACCCTTGCTAATCCAGATCTTATATCAGGCAAAGATTTAGAGGCCAAATTTGTCATGTTAATGAACCAATGCCTCAATATGCATCAAGGATCCAAAATATATTTAGCAGTTAAAGGCTGGGCCTAGGCAAATATTATGGTGAGAAAGCACATAATTCAGAAGGAGCCTAGCTTGACTCTTAAGAATGAAGAGGGTAAGATCAATGAGATAAAAGTGTTCCCATCTGCTCTCTGAACAAAGCAGTTTAAACAGAGAAGAGCCTCTCTTTTTTCCTTTTTCCTTTCTATTTCTGAATTCTTATCCTCATCATACTGGAAGAACCTTTAGAGACCTGAGAAAAAAGCAATAAGGCATGAAGACTGCACCTCTCTCAAAACACGCAGCATCCCCCAACTAAAGTGTAATTTACAATGGGTGTGGATCCCGTCATCTTGCGAAACAAACATTCCCATCTCTCCACTTCCACGCACAGCCATCTTATCAACATCACTCTGTGGATGAGCTTAAACCCCAGTACTTCTGTGGATACTGAAATTTACAGAAGGGAACCACAAATTCTGTATATTTCTAATTAATAATCTAATTTCTAATTAGATATTTATCTTAGCATTAGTTAATGATATTACCCTATTTTCTAACTACCTATCTATATTATGGAAAACTATGTCAACTGGTTCTCTGCTGTCCATCTACACTTCTTTCTTTTATCTTGATTAGTTTGCCTTCACTGGTGTTCAGGCTGTTATTTTCGTGCTTTCTTTGTGGATCGTTTAACAATGTATTTATTGATGTTATTGTCGTTTCTGCAATTATTAAATAGCTGTATATAGTATGTGTGCTTGAGAAAGTCAATGTTAATTTGAGAATTAAAGTAAATTTATCCTGAAGGAACAGTGATGATACAGATGTGGTTGGTATTGTGCAGATAAAAAGTGAAACTTCCTCTTTCCTTTGCAGCCAACATATCAATTGTAGATATAGATACTAACCATGAGGAGAACATAGCAACTTCATCTCCTGGAAACAACTTCGGTCTTGACTTGAAAGCAGATGACAAAATATATTTTGGTGGTCTGCCAACACTGAGAAATTTGAGGTAATTTGGTGTATATTTAGAGCTCAGTATTAAGTTTTAATTAAATGGCCACTATGCTCACTAGAGTTCTGAAGTTTAATTGCAACAGGAATGTCATAACCTTTAGTTGCAGAAAAGGCCTAATCTAAAACTTCATGATGCGTGTTACAATAACACCACCGGGATTTAAAAACTAAAGATTAATTTGATATCTTTGTTGAAGAGATGGATGGGAATCACTGTTTCCCTTACAGTCACCGGATGTAAAGAATTATAAAAGTTATTAAAGGTAGAAATGGGAGTTGAATGTAATTACCTTTCTCCTTTTGCACATTCACTGGTGCACTGACATTGCTTAGTGTTCTGAAAATTAGTCAGTGCTCCAGGACACTGTGAGTATAACCTATTTTATGGCTAAGCACAAGCATGATAATAGTTTTGGAACTTTTCCATATGCCTGATGCTAAAGTGGTATTAGTTATTCTCGCGCCCATGTCAACATTTTTTAAAATTTCACGTATGTGTTTTAGAGAGCAGATAGGGAGATATATTTAGCTCGTAGTTTAACTAGTTCAAAAAATTAATAGAAGTAACTAAAAAGTGTCAGAAAATATTTCATGTGGTATTTAATTAGTTTGCTTCTTGTTATAAAACAACTTATAAGAAATACAAGTTATAGAGTATTTGGTGCTCAATAAATGTTAATTAAATCTAATTAGAATGGGATGAATTGATGTGGCTAACCCCTAAGAGTTTACTATAAATACAGACCACCATGTTTTTAATTTTTGTTTTGTTTAGTTTGTTACCTTTTTGATGGTTGCAAAAGTCCTGTCTACATGTTTCTACTCTAAAAAGACACATTACGATAGGAAGGGTCTCAGAATAACTGAAAAGTACAGTGGTAAATTATTTTCATATTTCTCAAATGAGCAGTGGAAATTCAGTCTCGTTTTATGATAGTGAGTATGCAGACAGAGGTTTGCTCCTCTCTGTGTCTAAACTCGTAAACCAGGCCCCTGTCCAGTTACCAGTCTATCAGGGTATAAGTTGATAAGCTTTAATGGTGCAGATAAACTGGCTCTGCATTCGTCTACGTGATATTGCATTTGTATTAGGAATATAGATTTAAAGTGTCTGGTCAGAAAAATCATTGCAGATTAAATGTATCTGAATAGTGGCATAGTTATTACTCCAAAGTCCATTTATCCATTCAACAGGTGTTTGATGAGCATCTATCAATACTATGTTTCAGGTACTATTCAAATACTAGGGATCCAGCAAATTGTTCAAGGCTAAGATTTACTTTGCAAGATCACTAACTAAATTCTCCAGGAGTGAACTAAATGTACCCAAAATAAGGCTATCCAAAGGTGGCTTCATTTATTCTTGTGATAATGTAGCTTTAATGACCATAAAGTGATTTTTAGGAACTATCTACAAAAGTGTATATGTTAACTTCATTGGTATGGGTTTATGTATTAGTTTGCAGACTACATATCTGATGAGTCTTTACTGCCAAGATATTTTTACTCTCACAGTACAGCATTTCATAATTATAATATTTCTATGGCATGGCACATTATTTCAAAACAGCCTTTAGACATGTATTTGTGACGAGTCAAGGAGCCATGCATTCGTAGTTAGCTGTAATTTTGCCTACAAACAGGATCTTAATATGATAAAGTGCAAAAGATGTGATGAACATGAATTATTTTTATGTGTATTAAGTTCAAATTAAGTTCAAAGAGGCAATAAGCTCTCCTTACAGGCTACTCATGAACACTACAGCATAGCAACACTTGGGCATTTTCCCATTTGTAAGAATGATAAATATGAGTGCTTTAAATTCAATTCCAAAATTAAAATTTTCCAAGAGAATAGTGTGGGAGATGGTCACCGTTGGACTCTGTTTTCACTGTAGTCAAGGGTATATGTCTGTTTTCTTTTCTGTTGGTGTTTTATATTCCTTTCCTTTGTAGATCTCTATGAAATGCTTTCTTTTTTAAAAGATTTATGATTAAAGTTTATTGTTTTACTAAATGAAAATGCAATTAAAAGTAAATCATTTTTTTTCTCTTCCCTTTGACCTAGTATGAAAGCAAGGTAAATTTTAAATTTATGCATGCCTTCTTCAAGTGCATGGGTTGGGTAAATGTGGCTTCTTAGATAAAGCAGTGATGCAGAAGCAGAGTGACACCTATGCAGCTTTATTCACAGTACATTTCACGAACAAGTAGTGCATTCTGAGATAGTTCTCATGCTGCCCTTTGCTTATAAAAATGCTGCTGCTTACCCACCATCACTGCAATTTGACTTGTTCACCAGCCGTGATGACAAAGTTGCTCTGCTTATTTGTTCAACCGCCCACGCACAGTGCCGCCAGGTGCACACATGCAGCAGCACACGCTAAGGGCAGCTGGCCAGGTTTATGGGCGAAATCTAGTTCTCGGGAACAAACTGGTCCCTTGGGTTGAACCTCAGACTCTGGTCTCCCGGGTACCGTACTGTCTGCTGAACAATCAACCTGTTCTCCCAAATGCGTACTACTGCCTGGTTGCTTTTCGCAAGCCTGCAAATATGCAAGCGTTAACATGGCCCTTGCGCCTCTTGACAAAGCTGCTTCTTTCTTGCCATGTTTATTTAGAATTTAGCTATGGAGTCAGTATTTCTCTGGAAATACTATATGTAAAACAAGTGTTTGCATTAATGACGAGGAAGCTTGCGGACAGTCACCCTAGCTTCTCAGGAGCATTTCAGTTCCTATTTGTAGGCAGGAGGTTTTAGCGTAAAAGTTGTAAGCAGCAGGCCTCTGTAAGTGGCTGATCAAACTCTGGCTAGAGCTACAGCTGAGTGTTTGGGTATTTCGAAACCTAATGGTGCCAAATTTCCCGAAAGGACATAATGAAGCTGAGCTGATCCAAGAAATTTTTAAAGCAAAGGCTAGACTTTTAATACCAGAAACTAGACTGTATAGAAATGAAAGTGTGAAAAAAACAATCCAAGTTGTTTAATCACGGTACAGTTATAAGACCAATCAAGTGCTGTTTGCTGAGATGGCTGAAAAGCAGAGGCTGGCTTTCAGTGAAAATATATGCCAATAAAACTCTGGAATGACATTGTGTAGCTTTGTAATTTTGCCTCTGAGGCAAACAGAGGAAGCAGTGGCCTGTGGTTTTCATTAGGAATCTGATCACCATATGTGATTACTTATACCCTGTGATTTTCATAATGTCGAGCTTGCTAAATCGTTGTGTTTTGAAATGATTCTTTGTATTTCCCTGAAACAATGAAGTGTATAACTTGTAGGAGTGATTTATTTTATTGATAAGACCTCTGAGAAACTTGTGATAAATCGGTCTTCCTCTAAGCGAACATGGAACCAAATGAACCCTGAGAATGAAGTCCACCCATTTCCTTTACTTTATACAAGAAGAATATAAGCAAGATTCTCACTCTCCAGTTGGCATGTTTTTTGTAATAACCAGCTGACTGAACAGAAGACCTTGGGAACAAGTGGAAATGATCAAAGAAAATAAAACAGTCCCAGAGAGAGAGGAACAAATAGAACAAATACCCAGCATGACATAAATCACCTGATACATACTCCCAGGGTCTGATTTGCTTTCCTACCTGTTTGTCCTCATGTCATGTGTTTTTTATTAAGACAAAAAAAAAAAGGAATCCTGCCACCATGGGACAGTGAGGAGAGAATTAATCATTATCCAAATAAATATATCTTGGTGTTGATTGGACAGTTTTTAGAGCTGCTTATTAACATCAAAAAAAAGTATTACTTTTTCTATTGTTGTTGACCTGCATTATTCAATATGGTAACCACTAGCCACAGTGGCTATTTAAATTTAAATTAAAGAAAATTTTTTTAAAAATGGAACTTCCCTGGTGGTCCAGTGGTTAAGACTCCATACTCCCAATGCAGGGAGCACGGGTTTGATCCCAGGTCGGGGAACTAAGACCCTGCATGCCGCACGTTGCCGCCAAATAAATAAATAAATAAATAACAATAAAAATTCAGTTTCTCATTGGCACAAGCTACTTTTCAAGTGCCAGCAGCCGTATATGGCTACTAATTACTGATTTGGACAGTGCAGAAAAGAATATTTCCATCATCACCGAAAGTTCTACTGGACAGTGCTGCTATAGGTGAAAGAGGTGTCATCACCATTAACACCCTGCTAGCTTATGTTTATTGAGCACTTACTACGTGCTAGCATGTTTATTCCTTTTTAAGAAGTAGTAAGTAAAAAGTAAACATTCAAGTGTCATTTGGGTACTGAAGCCATTTTCAACCTTATTGGAAAAACTAAATGTATGTTTCGTGACTCTGGTTGCTTTATTTTGTTACTGCTGCAATACAGAATAAGGACTTTAGGGTCAATCTGTAAACTTAATCTTAAAGTACCTTTTTTTTAGACTATGTAATCCAAAAGAATGTTTCTCAGGTTTTATTCGACTTAAAATCTTTAAAGAGAAATATGACATTATCTTATTCTTCAGCTAACCACCCCCCCAAAAAAAGTCTCAATGAAAATATTATCTTTTCAAAATCAATGTTTCCAGATATTTTTTTAATTTTGAGCAAGATTTTATTTAACTTTGTCGGTATGTAGTTTGATTCTGCTGTCCCATACAAGTTCTGCCCTTTGTTGGAAAAAAAGAAACACATTTCATTATGCATATGAAGCACTTCATAAGAAGTCAGTTAATTCCTGTAACCTTGTAGTTAAATGCAATAGGTGAGATTATTTTTTTAAAGGAGAGGAAGAACTACATAAAGACTCCTTGTGCAGGATGGTGCTCATATCCACTTATCCAACCAGTAGCTAATGGAAGCATAGTTTGCTGGGTGCATGTGTGTGCGTGTGCACAGTCTGAGAGACGTGCCTGCCTGTGCAGCAATTTGGGAAGCATAGTTTGCTGAGTGCGTGTGTGCACGTGTGCACAGTCTGAGAGACGTGCCTGCCTGTGCAGCAATTTGGGAAGCATAGTTTGCTGGGTGCGTGTGTGCGCATGTGCACAGTCTGAGAGACGTGCCTGCCTGTGCAGCAATTTGGGAAGCATAGTTTGCTGGGTACACGTGTGTGCGTGTGCACAGTCTGAGAGACATGCCTGCCTGTGCAGCACTTTGCTCCATGTGGCTTTCATCCACTAGGCACACACACTATACCGCCATTGCCCTAACGATATTGCTTTTGTTTTCCATTTAACTTTTCAACAGGCCGGAAGTAAATTTGAAGAAATATTCTGGCTGCCTCAAAGATATTGAAATTTCAAGAACTCCATATAGCATACTTAGCAGCCCTGATTATGTTGGTGTTACCAAAGGATGTTCATTGGAGGTTGGTCTCTTCTTAATGACTTCCTAAATACATTCATATCAGATTTCACTTACTTAGGTTGGGTCTATTACAGGGATCAGTCCTTGTTAATATATTTTAAATTCCTACTGACCCTAGTCCTAGCTGTGCGTAAATGATAAAGCAAGATTGAAGTACTTCTATAAGTTTTCATGATCAGCTGAACTTAGGAGAACAGAATTACAGAGACCCCAAATTGTGAACAAGTTTCCCACATGTACAGCACTTCATAGTGTGTATTTTCAATATTAATCTCTTTTCTGGTTCCTTCTTCCTTTCCCACACTACTTATCTCTTTTCCTCATTTTTCTCATCTATATTAGATTTAGTTTATCTTCATGTATTTTATATAGCTTTATTAGTAGCCTTAAATTATTTTTCTGAAATGTGTTAGGAGTTTACACAAATAGCAAGCAATAGTTTACACCATGATCATTAGTGCATAGAATCTTGTTCACAGCTTAGAAGTCAAACCTCCTTTTCTTTGAAAATGGCACATAGTGGGAACCATCTACAAAGACTTGGCTTTGACGGGACTGCAAAGTCCCCTGTTATCAGGTATCTTCAGTGTCTTTTCTTTATTGCCAAAGCAGCCCAGAAGCTTCCTGATACCACTTGACTATTTTGCACTGACTCTTCAGTAGAGGCTGATCCATAGGAGAGAGGAACACAGGTCACAGCGCTGCTCTCTTATTATATCTGTAAACAAGATCCAACAGTCATCAGCAAATATTAGTAAAAGTTTTATGGGAATTCTGAAAGTGATGAGTTTGTTTTAAAAAGAAAATGTTAAATATATCATACTTACAAATTTTTAATTACCCTGATGTGACACAACTATTTATTTTAGCTCTTCCTCCAATTAAGTTGTGTGATAGGAGATGAAGGGATTTGGGGAAAAAGAAAAAGTAAATCACCACTGAGCCGTGAGGTTAAAGACTGAAACAGAACTTTCAGGGTCTTCACTGTGCCTAGTTACAGTCTCCAAGTTGGAATTAGCCATAGACATCCACCCAGAGAAGCTTGGGAATGAGGAAAAAGGAAGTACATACAGAATCGAATCTCTAAGAATCCATACTAGCCTCTTTTTACTCAGAGTTTTAATCTTCCAAAGCCTAACTCTCATCCACATGCAAAAGATATATACATGAGGATGGAAAACTGTCCAGAAAATGAATAGCCTGTATGTGTGGAAATGATGATTCTGTAAAGGCACTTTTCAATAACTGGGAATTATTTGCAACTAAAATATGATGCAGAAAGTTCAATATTTGATAAATATTGAAAAGTCTGCACAGTAGTTTTATCTGAAGTATCCAAAATTCTGTGATTTGAAAATTGGAATCAAAACAGATTATACATTTTTACAACACATTTAACTGGGCCTGAAACACTGTGCAGGAAAATAACCTGCATTAAAGGATCCCTTGCTTTCACTCCAGCCAAATCCAGGACTTTTTAAATGAATGTTTTAAGCACTCTAAATGCCCGACTCCATGGCCGTGCTTAAATAAGTCCTAGCACATTCATACAATGGAATGACCTCCTGCCATTATAAGTGATGATGAGATCTGTGTTTACTGACAGAGAGAGATCCTCCACATGTGAAGTGAGAAAGAGAAGTTACAAATGAACGTGCCTGGCATGATTCAGGTTAAATATAGACAGGAGGAGAGAGGAAGAGGGCAGGTGTAAAAGATAAAGTGAGTGAATGAAAACATGCATGCATGCGTGCGTGAATGAATGGATTAGAAAAAGCTATATGCTTCTACACAGCTTTGGAATGGGGGTGATTTTTACTTTCTCCCTTTTGCACTTTGTTACCGTTTAAAATGTTACTGTTTTAATTTTATTATCAGCAAGGACAATGATACTACTTTCATTTTGAGAAGAAAACTAGACTAAGAAATATTTGGTTTATTTATTTTTAAGATATAGATTGTATCTGATTTTTTTTTTAATTCCGCTAGAGTGTCTTTATATGCTTGAGAGCAACGAACATCTTTACCCTGGGCTCTTCACTGAGGAAGAATGCAGACAGAGACCATGGTCAGACTCAGCTATAAAACATAAGCAGTTAGTTGGTAGGTGGTATTCCAGGGATCAGTTAGAGAGTTTTCAAGGGAGACTTAGCAAGACAGATTTAAACCAAAAGAAAATGTTACCTGTCAGTGATAATCTTTTATATTTCAAATCAAAAGTTCTAGAACAAAAGCAGAGGCCCAAATTTTTATTTTAACTCAAACTGCTCAGAAAATTCAGTTACAGCTAGAAATAATATTTCTTTGGTTGCTCTTAAGCTCTCCATGTAACTGTGGGTTTTTATGTGTTCTAAAATGACACTGTATTTCATAGTAACGTTGAGTGCATTGAGGAGGGTGAGTGAGATGGAGAAATTAATTTAAATGTTCATTTCTAATGCTTTCTTCCCTTCTTTCCTTTTACCCAAAGAACGTTTACACAGTTAGCTTCCCGAAGCCTGGTTTTGTAGAGCTGTCCCCTGTGCCTATTGATGTAGGAACAGAAATCAACCTGTCCTTCAGCACCAAGAATGAGTCTGGTATTATTCTCTTGGGAAGTGGAGGGACACCAGCGCTACCTAGGAGAAAACGAAGGCAAACTGGACAGGTACCCTCACACCTAGCTAATAATTCATTTTCCCTAATGCTTATATAAAATAATTATTTTATAGAGACTCAGGTGAAGCATTTACAGTTTATAAATTGTTTTTATAGTTTTTGATTTGCATCATTTATTTCTACTATCATCTTCTTAGGACAGTTATCTCCACTAGGACTTTCCTGTTGGTCAGTTCTAGGTGCAGACACACCTGTATTTACATCCATATTTCATATGGGCTTTGCATATATAAAGAGAGAAAGCTTAAAATACATTCACATTGTGTTAATCTTCTATCTAAATCCAATTTCCTACCAGATCTGGAGATAACCAGATGGAGTCCCTTAAATTTTAATTTTAATTTTAATTTTTTTAGGATCAGCTTCCCATTTTCACTAGCTAATGTGATGCAGTCTGTTGGAGCCTAACCTGCTGCACCCTCTCTGGACAGAGAGAAGGCAGAGAATGGACCTGGGCAGGAGAAGGTGAAGAGAACACAACCAACACAGGCATGGACACTAGTGACATTAAAATAAAGCCTACACAGTGTCTGCTTTGTAGGGCTGTGAGCTTTAGTTTTCATACCCCCTAGCCATTTGATTCTGTTCAAAGCTGTCTTAGTTGTCCTGATCTAGGCACCATAACTCTTTACTGCATGGATATTCCTCCAATACTTTCAGTCACATTTTTAAAGATATACATTTTTCCATTTAATCTCATTTTTCTCAGTGAAAGCATTCTTAGGAATTACCAGTATGCCATGGCCAAAGCACAGAGTGCTTTACAAATATCGCCTTAAATATGCATGCATTCTTGTAAATCAGGTTGTGTTGTTTGTAATTATACGTTTTTTAAAATCACTTTTAGCATTTAAAATTTAGTAATGGGTAGTCATATAATAATACTATTTTATTCCCCCACAAAAAAAATAAACACTAAACAAAATATGGCTGACCCTTGAACAACACAAGTTTGAAGTGCACAGGTCCAGATATGCTCGGGTTTTATTCAATAGTAAATATAACAGTACCACACGGTCCGAGGTTGGTTGAAACTGAGGATGCAGAACATCTGATACGGAGGAACTGCATATAAGGAGGGCTGACTATAATTTATACCCAGATTTTTGACTGTGCGGAGGGTCAGCGCCCCTTTGTTGTTCAAAGGTCAGCTGTATTGGCAAATAAAATCCAAAGATGCATTACCATGAGTAATTTGCAATATCTCAGGAATACAAAGGTGGCTTGATATTAGAAAATCTAAAATCATATAATCATTTTGATAAATGCAGAGAAAACTTTTGGTAAAACTTAACAACCATTCCTGATTAAAAACAACAACAAAAAAAGACTTGATAAACTAAGAACAGGATGGGGCTTCTTGATAGGAAAACATTATAAACATTTTCTATGAAATCAAGCCCAAGAAAAGATGAATATTATCACTGTATCAGTCTTAGCCAATACGATAACAAAAGAACAAGTAAATATAGTACAAGAACAAGGATATAATTTAAGAATAAACATAACAAAACAAATGTAAGGCCTATATGGAAAAAATTATAAAACTTATTGAAAAATTACATCAGACTACTTATTAAAGTCAACATGTTAATGGAAAGACTCAGTGTTAAAAATATATCAGTTCTCCACAAAGTGACATGTAGATTCACCTTCAATGAAAATACCACCTTATCTTTTTGTAAATCAGGACAAGCTAATTCTAAAATTTATATCAAAGATCGAAAGCCCAAGAAAGTCCTGAAATAGAAGAATAAGTTGGTGGACTGTCCTAGCAGATATCAGCACATTAGAAGCTGGAGTTTTGAATCATGGGAGTATGGTGTTAATTCCTGGATAACTCTGTCAGTGGAACAGAATAGAGAGCCAAGTATAGATGGAAACAACATTTGGCAATAGGTGGCATTGCACATCATTAGGGGAAAAGTGGCCCTTTCAGTGAATGATTCTGGGGCAATTGGTTATCCATACAGAAAAAAATGAACTAATTTCTACTTCATGCCAGACAGAAAAATAAATTCCCAATGAATTAAAGCCTTACATATGAAAGGAAAAAAGTTTTAAAAGTTTAGAAGAAAATATAAAAGGATAAACTTTGACCTTAGGGAAGAAAAGGATTTCTTTGGGAAGAAAAAGAAACAAAAAATATTTTTTGAAGAGTAGAGGGAGAAAAAGTGGTATTTTATCTCATTTTTTACTATGAATAAGCACTGAATAAACATAAAATATAACTTCTCTTAAAGCCTTTATGTTTTAATCATAAAAATTAAATTATTTTCTCACTGCTACAAATGATAAGCTAGTTATAATAAGAGGGCCAGATCAAGCATTCTGAAATAGGTTTCGCTAAAGGATATGTGTTTCCTAGGTCACAGTCAAATAATTAAGCACCAGCCATCGTTTTCAGATTTCTCCTCATCAGAACTAAATAAATGGACTTGAGTCATCAGCTTTCAGGATAGTTCTTAAAATAAAACATGTTCCCATTAAAACAATTAAAATGAGAAAATATTAAGCACTATAGTACAAAGTAAATTAGAAATAACATGTTAATGTTTCAACATTTTAATGATAATGAGTATCTAGTTTTTAAAATCTCATTGTCAATGCTATCTGAAAGAGGAAACAATGTTAAACAGTTCATGTCTGTTGTAGAATCAATGTTGGTTAAATGACATACTTTATTTTTCAACGCTACCAGTTTTGATACCCATAGGATCATTTGTGATTATGTTCTGCTAAAGGGGTTTGAGAACTCAGTCAGCTAAAAACATTTTAATTGAGTAGATGGCAGTTGCCCCTTTTGATGAATGGCAAGCACTAATCCAGATCCTCTGGCCATTTTGTGGTGGACACGACGCGGCACAGACGATTTTGTAAGTTATTGGAGGCGTTACGATGTTTGAATGAAACCATCTCCACTACCTCAGGTGACTCGCAGAGGACCAAGTGATCACCGTGTATCAGGTGCCACCCCCCTGCTCCACAAGAAAGGGAGCAAGCGTGGCGTCAGCTTTGGGGACGAGGGCTGCATTCAAGCTCCCTGGGGTTCATAAACTGATCTCAAAACCATACTGTTCCTATAGTAACAGTGGTAAAAAGAAAGCGGTCCTGTTTGTGGATGAAAAATTGTCTTCCTTCTTTCTAAATGTGGGAGACAAGTTACATGTTGATAGCAATCTATTCCACCAGCCCTGAGAACGAATTGAAATCTAAACACTCAGAATGCCGTGAGGTTGGGAGTCAGACCTCATTCCCAGAAGCTAGCTGTCTGTTTGTGACTACAAGGGAGAGGGATTTTATTGACACTCTTTATTTCCTGATGGGTTTTGTGAGTTAGAAGCCCAGTGCCAGCACAACTGTTCCTTTCAGCATTGCAAATCTGCTTTGCAGAGACTGCTGTGTTACTATCTCCACTTTCCACATCATCTAACAAGCAAAAATGGTAAATGATTAAAAAGCTATTTCCAGCTGCTTTAAATACTCCTTTTAAGAAAATACTGAGTCTTAACTTCTCAGGTAAGATCTCAGAGCGGATGAATACGCAGTTCTGTCAGGGAACTAAGCTAAGTCATAGATGAGACTCCTCTTTAATCTTCAATGACCATTTGCTATTGCAGGCCTATTATGCGATATTCCTGAACAAGGGTCGTCTGGAAGTGCATCTCTCCACAGGGGCACGAACAATGAGGAAAATTGCCGTCAAACCAGAGCCGAGTCTGTTTCACGACGGGAGAGAACATTCTGTTCATGTAGAGAGAACTAGAGGGTAACAATAGTCCTAACGACTGACTGTACTGTCATAACTAACGCGAACTCCTTTGCTCGCCTTAGTCCTTTACTGGACCTTTGTGTGTATGGACATACGATGCATTGCAAAACTATCAAGTAGTTTAATTTCATCTTCTTTATATTTCATACTTCGCGAATCTCATTTCCCTTGACCCTTAGGAGTTTTGTTCTTAACGTTTTTATGCTAGGTGGTTCTCCTCTCCACCTTTGGAAAAACCAAATGCATCTTCTGAAGCGTAGATAAGAAAACTCCCTCCTCACCTCTCAAATACTCTCTCCTCAAGTAGGGCATGCGCATGGTGAAACGCACAGAACAGCTCAGCTGGAGCCACCAGCCTTTGGCAGCTGCTGTTTCATTCAGGTTCCAAAGCAGTTATGGCAGCTGCTTAAAAATCTGTCACAGATACAGAGCGCGGCCCGGGGCTGCAGGACCCACGGAGCACGGTTCTGAGCATGCCTCGTCCCCGGCCCTTACCCCCACCACCACCACCACCACCACCACCACCCCCCGCCAAGGTGTGCTGGGTCCCTGCGGGACGGCTCCGTGAGGGAACAGAGTTGAGAGAGGGAAGGGAGAAGGCTGCTGTCCTGCCATCCGTGCACGGTGGCTGCCTTTCTGCAGATCCACCAGAGCACCTGCTTCCCAGCCCTGAGTCAGGGAATTGCTTATTAGTGTTACAAGCTGATTTCTCATTTCTTCAGAATGCTACAGTACACTTCATACTTACCTTATTGGGGAAGTCATTTGGTTTTTTTTTCATCAAAATGTTGTATGACAACTCAGAGAGGTAATGAACTTAGAAGAACAATTAGAGAAAAAGAAAACAGAAACCCAGAGACTTCAGACCTCCAGACCCACAATCCATTTTATTAGACTGAAGACATAGAAGAGAAATCAAATCTGATGAAACCTCAAAACACAGAGAATACTTTTAAACACAACAACAGTATGAATGTGTAGCAAAAGTTCAAGTAAGCAGATGTTATTCTGTACTTAAAGACCTCCATTTTCTAATCATCCTCTTGTGTGGATAACAGTTTAAATAAGTAATAAGAATGCCTTTTCTTCTAAGTAAGTTATGAAGCTCTCCTTGATTCATGTTTTTCTATTACATAGAACATTAGGTTGTGGGATGAATTGATACTAAGCCTTCTTGCAGAGTATCTTCTAACTGAGATGTTTAGAAACCATGATTAAGACAAATGAGGGATCAGTATTTGGACTAACTAAGAACTTTTACTAATCTTATAGGCACATATTGCAGTCATGGTCTCTGAAGAGAAATGCAAACTGAATTTTCTCATTTGAATCTTAGGGAATGCTCTAGAATACTGATTTTACATGTCTTCTAGACTAGATTTCAGGTCCTCTGCCAAATGTTAGTCCTTCTCATTGTAGGAAAGACTTTCTAAAGTCTTTAAATTTTAAATAACTTCAAGAAGCAAATGCAGATCTGACAAATATAGGTGACAAAAAAATCACCCAAATATGTTATTTTGTAGAGAAAGAATTCTGACATTCTCAAGTGCATTATGATGTTATGCTAAGGTGTCCTTTTAACAGGTGTGTCTCTTCAAGAAGGGTATTTTATTATGCCAGCTTCACAGCTGTTGGCCATCAATCCAACCTTTATTTGATTAAGCTCAGTGTATAGTGCATCCCCTGAAAACTGGTCATTCAGTTAATTGGCCATATAAACAAACAGTTTTACTATTCGCTGTTAATTAAAGGATAATGTATTGGACATATTAGTGGGTTGTCATTGCAGTCTGTGGCAAAGCAAGAAGTCATTTGCACCATAATGTCTCATTCAGCACTCTGAGGTCAAAAAACAATCATCACCTATCCTTTAGGCGAGCACTTCAATTAACTGATTAACTAGAGATCACTAATGACCCTAAGAACATCTCCCAGAAACATATTCTAATGCTTCATATCAATTCTATGGCATGCTGTGTGTCAAATACTAAACGAAGATTATGTCCTTTAGTCATTCTAAATGTGTGTGAGATCTGTATTAATATCATCACAGATGAGGATATATTAACTGATTTGCCAAAAATCACATAGCTAGTAAATAACAGAGGCAGGATTTAAACCCAGATATACTTGACTTTAACACCCCCATCTGTGCTCACCTGCTATTTATTCTTTTACCCTTTTTGTGACCTCAGAGATTTGTATTGCTTCATGTTGATTATGATACTCCTATTAACTTGGAAATATTTGCTTTCTTCCAACACTATTTAGACCATAAATGTCGACTTATTTCTTTTCTTAAAACTCTGGATAAGATGGCAATTTTAATACCATTAATACCACCTCATAAAATCAATAGATTTTTACCAAATAGAGAGGCAAACTTTTCAATATTACTCTTGCCCTTTTCTCTCCCTCTCTGCCTCTCTTTACCCGTCCTCCCACATTCTCTCTCCTTTTCTGCCCCTTCCTCTGCAAAAATTTCACTCCCTTCACTTTGGTGTCTAATTTCCTAGTACTCCAGTGACCTCTGCCTTTTATAACTGCTTGGCCCTCTGATCTTCCACCTGGAGTCCACCTCAGTGGCCAGTAGTTCTAACTGGACGAAAACAGTAAACCCTAAGAGCCTGGAGTAGACGTTTAGGCAAGTAGGTATTCTCCTACGTGAAAGCATTCTTCACACAGGTACAGAATTAGGCTAAAGACCACAAAGTTGTAGCAAATATTTCAGGAGTAACTTGAGGTTTCCAGAAAGGGATCATGGTTTGGACAGTGCAACCCAAATATTTCTTTCTTACCATCAATTTAAAAAATTTCAGATTTTGTTTCTCATGTAAATTGCAAATATCAGGGCACTTCTCTTCGTATCTTTTACCATGTACGCATTTCATTTGGTGGTGGTTTGAAAAAAATCTTAGATCAATATTCCATACAAATAAATAGAATTTAAGTAATAAGATATTTAATTATAAAACTTCAAGAATCAACTATTGAAATTTTAAGGAAATTCAGCTGACCTACCACAATACTAATAGTAATGTAATGATTCTTATAATGCTTTTTGCACATAGTAGGTCCACAGTAAAGAGTTTTTGAATAAATTCTTTCTAAAAAGGAAATGCACCAGAATCAGAGAGGACATGTAGGTAATATCCCTATTTACAAAGAACTAAATAAATGACCTAGATTTGATGCTCCTAGGATGTAAAATACAAACTGGATTCAGCTATAGTCTTCTAGCAATGCCCTTATTAAGTAATACAGACTCAGCGCAATGCCTTAGTTAATGCTTTCCATGGTTCGAAATAGGTGTTCTTATCCTCATTTTATAAATGCATGGAATGAGACTGAGCAAGATTAAATAACTGGCCCAAGGTCACACAGCTAGTAAGCTTCCATACTAGTGCTTAATTCCAGTCTGTTCCTTCTGAAAGCTCAGGCTCATTCTACATCTCCGCCCTATGATCCAGTAAGAAAGGACCATTGCTATGGTCCTTGGCCCAGAGTCTGGCAAAACATCAATGTATCATTTCCCCTGTTTTGCCTTTGAAGCTAAACCCAACCTGCTCCCTCTACACCTCCTGAATTATGACATTTTGAGCCACAACAATATCTATTCTTTGTCTTATTCTCTTACATTTGAATTGTCCCAAAGTGGGCCAGTTGTTCAGTGCCATTTCAGAGCATCTTTGCCCTAGTTTATTGTTTCTAATTTGACATGTGGTTTTTCTTCTTTCTAAAATCAAGTAAAATGGCATTTTAGAACTGAGTTTTCCACCTAAGTACTTAGGGTTTTCTCCTCAGATGTGAAATAAGTTTTCAGCAATCCATTCATGATCCTCGGGCTATTGACTAACACTTATGACTAAGAGCCCCATGCTGACTACTGGGACTAAGGTTTAAAATCTGCTTCTAGAACAAAAGAGAAAATGCCTTTGGTCATTTTCATCAGCAGAATTCTTTGTCTCCTGATTCTGTGCCCCAGGATCCACAGAGTGAATAAGTAGCATGAGGTGCTCAATTAGTAATGTGTGAGTTCTCTCTCATAAGCAAATTAGGGAAATTAATGAAACAGCCACTAAGGAAAATCATTGCTGAGAACAGTTAGCATGGTATTCTGGCCTGCCTCTTCTATTCAAAAGCCAGCAGCTACGTTCTTTATAAAACATCCTGTAAGTGTTTGCTGTCGATTCCTGCAACCTAAGCTCTCAGGAGTACAGTTTGTTCCCTAGCAAGAAGATAAGAGCTAGCACAAAGCAAGAAATAAAGAGCTAAACAAAACGTGACCCCTTGCTGTGCTAAACCGACTGAGCCTCCTGCGATTAGACATTACTACCCCTTACAGAAGCCTCTGCTCCATAGGCTCACATGTAAGGCCGCTGTTGTCAGCCACCACCAGAGGCTAGTGTTGCAGCTGCACCATTGCCTTGTTTCCGGAAACTCTCAAGGAGAGTTTACAAGGGAGGCAGAGGGACGAGGTCCTGAGAAACAGTACTGTGTGCTTAGTGTCGAATCCCTAATCGTCAAACTTGGCTCTCTTAAAAGCTTCAAGAAGGAGGGGTGCGGGGTGGCAGGAAAGAGTTGGATTTCCGGTGTCGGACGTTGTGTGTTTTATACTTGTTTATTTTCAATGTTTTATCAGCATCTTTACTGTTCAAGTTGATGAAGACAGAAGGCATGTGCAAAATCTGACAGTAGAACAGGCGATAGAAGTTAAAAAGCTTTTCGTCGGGGGTGCTCCACCTGAATTTCAACCTTCCCCACTCAGAAATATTCCTCCTTTTGAAGGCTGTATATGGAACCTCGTTATAAACTCTGTGTAAGTGACTCCCGTGTTACTAATTTTTTTTTTTTTTTGGCATCACTGTTGCATCTACACTATCTAAAACTGTTGCATCACTCTTGCATCTACACTATCTAAAACCATAGGGGGAAGGAAACAGTGAAGATCTTCAGTTTAGATTTTTTTTTTTTTAATTGTACTGATGACCTTTAAAATGGGAAAGGGGAAATTTGATGTCATGGTAAGGAAGCAGGACAATGAGAAATAGGAGAAAGTATTGAATCTTAATCATATTCCCGTAGCCCTATGGACTTTGCACAGCCTGTGTCCTTCAAAAATGCAGACATCGGTCGCTGTGCCCGTCAGAAACCACCTGAGGATGAAGATGGAGCAGTTCCAGCTGAAACAGTTATCCAGCCAGAGCCAGTTCCCACCCCAGCCGTACCTGCACCCACCCCAGTTCTGGCACATGTAAGTGTTTATATCCCATTGCTTTCTCACTTTAACCCTGTGTTTTTAGTCATTTTCAGAACAAAGGTTATTCAGGATATCTAGTATACTCTACTGCTAGAATTAGAGGAAGGGTCACTGTAAGGAACGGCACCAAGAAACGGAGGAGTGCTGAAGCAAGCTGTATTTGGGGCCGCTCCCGGGCGAGGCTCACTGGTCCCAGAGAAAGGGGCCAGAGAAGTCGCCCCTGGGTGCGGGCGCGAACAAAATTTATAGGGGTGGACGCAGGGATGGCGCTTGCTGTGTGAAGCAGCCCTTTTTTGGTAATCTCTTGGGTGTTGTGGCAATGTCAGGTGTCGGTTGCATCAGTCACTTTGGCGGGGGCTCCGTCTGGCTCCCTGGGCCCTTCCCCGGACCTGCTGGCCTTACAGTCACATGTCTATGAAAACCTTTTCTCCTTTACATCTTCCTTGGATTACTTTCTTTTATATATCTGTTCTCCTTTAATTTTCCTGTTTATAAAATGGCACGTGTTTTCAGTTGAAAAGTTAGCACAGAAATGTCTACAGAATCAAGAATAAAACCCACCTACCATAGCACCACACAGAGGCAACCATATTGATTTTCAGCCCCTTTTATTTGCATTTTTCATAGTAGATCGCATATCATGCATACAATTTGGTATTGTTTTTTAAAACCAGTAATACATAATTAAAATTGTTCCTAAACATCATGCAAATGTGCGTATCTGATTACATGTGTATGTGTATATGTGTTTGTGTGACAGAGAGACACACACAAAATATTTCATAGCACTGGAGGTAGTATATCCTTGATTAGAGCGTGGGTTCCAGAGTCAGCCTGCCTGGGTTCAAATCCCAGCACTCTAACCTACTATCTGTATGAATGTGGGAAAGCTACTTGGCTAATCTATTCCCCAGTTTCCTCATCTGTACAATGACTATACTAACAACACATATATCAAAGAGTCATTATGAGGATTTTAAAAAATGTTTGTTAAACCCCTAGCATATACTAAGCATTTAATAAATGGCATAATTACTATACAGTAATGATCATAATGACTGCTTTTTAACAATTTCTATCCAATATTATTGTAGTTTTCCTAACAGCTGTGTAAAATATATACCTATATACCATCATCCCATTTTTAGTTGAGTTAATAAGAATTAGCTAGCCTAAGTAATACACCCAGACACGGCCAGTAAGTGACAGGATAGGAATTCTGATCCAGTGAGTCTGATTATACAATCTGGTTCCTTATCACTGCAACACTTTGTGAAGCCAAACAGTCATCTTTTAGTAAAACTGGCCATTTATTCCAAGCATCATTTCCTCCTCTGTAAAATGTGGATATTACACCTACCTTGCCTGCGGATGGGATTATTGTAAGAATCAAATGAGGTAATGTACATGGAAGTTCTTTGAAAAGTGGAAGCACACACACACAGATACTGTGAGGAATCCCTGCATGTACTAAGTAACTATATAGTACGTGTCTAGTATTCTGCCGGGCACTGTATATCCATTATTTCATTTGATTCTCACAAGCTATTGTTTTATTTATGTTTATTTATATCATTGGAAGTATTATTAGCCCCAGTTCACAGACGAAAATACCTACAATCACACAGCACAGCTAGCAAGTGAAAGGCTGTCAGTCATGTGGGGATTAGTTCAAGGCGCTGATTTTCTCCTAAGACCTCACTGAGATCTGCCACGTGGATTGCAGAATGTTTCCTTAGCTCTTTCGTAACGTGGCCTTATGTTCGATTTCCCCCTGCAAAGGGAAGGCTAATGATCCTCCCTCCTTTCTGCCTCACGTACTGTTCTCTAGACTGTTATGCCTCGTGTCTGTTCCCTGGACTCAGGAAAGTGTTTTCAATTGAAGAATTTAAAAACACCATGGTTAAAATAAACGTTTTTGACCTTGGATCCAAATGTCCATTTGGATTCTATAGGAAAGTGGATCCTAAATTCTGAACAACTGACTTAGAATTATAAATTGTAATTAGCAGAAGCCCTAGAGACCAGCTAGAGTCCAATCTCCACCTTAATACACGAATCTTTTTTATATGATACTTGATGTGGACTTACAGCCTTTGCTTGAACATTCCATTGATGAGGATTTTCCAGTGTTATGATGAGGCAGGCTCTAGTCATTAGAAAGTCACTGGTTATAATGAAGTAAAACTGCATCCCTATAACCTCTATGTAACGATTGTGTTTCTGTAGCCAAACACATTATATCTTCTCTAACACCCCTTCAAGCATTTGAAAACAGCTAAGTGTTCTCCTTTCCCAGGCTGCATATTCCATTATATCAAGCATTCTTCTTAATTTCTAATTAATTCCCATATTCACACTGATAATATTCTTACATTTGAAATATCTCTTTCAAAATATGGCACCTAGAATAGACCGTACTACTCAAAATGGAGTGCCCAGTTCAGAGAATAGCAGAGTTCCTCCTTTCACTGGTCCGTCATCATATTCTACTAAGACACCTGGGAATGTTTTAATGTTTTACACGGATGGATCATGCCATTAGTTCATCATTAGGTACCATATTCGGTCAACCAAAACCTTGAGGGACTTTGTATCACTTGAACTTCTCTTGAATCAGGTCCCTCAGCCAGTCCACATTGAATTGGTCTGGCTTATTGGTGAATAACACTGCTGGTCCTCAGTGATCACCTTTCTTTTCTTAGTTATGTTTCTAAAACATAAACTCCTCTGTTTTATAGGAGGTCCCAAGCATATCCTTCTGTGGTTTCTAGAGATCACATTTTTTCCCTTTTTCTGAAAACAAAGGTACTTTCCCATCTGGACTGGAGATTTTAACTCATTTAAGTTTTCTTATAACCTTCTGTTCTCATTCCAGTTTCCATTTTCTCTCAGCAGTATATGTTTTAACTTTTCTCCAAAAAAGAGCATTCCACTTAGTAGATAAGACAAAAGCAAATGAGTAGCAGTCCCGTGCATTGGTACAGAAAGACTCATAGAACATCAGATCTTGCACATTATAATTATGACTATGTGGTCAAAATTACATATTTTAGAATTTTTCATCTCTATTGGGCTGTACTGTATTTTCAGGGTTTCAGATCATGAACCCATACATATCTCCTCTTTTAATCTGATTTCTTTCCCTTATCTTCATTCTTTATTTTGTGTGTGTGTGTGTGTGGAGAGAAGTGTCGGCTTTTTAAAGGCTACTTAAAGGTTTGACAATTTATTTCATGACAAATATTTATTAAATGGCTACTAAATGCAAAGATGAATAAGACATTTATGACATTTATTTTATGACAAATATTTATTAAGAGCCTACCAGAGAAAGAGAAAGAAAGAGAAACTGAGAGACATATTTGAGAAAGTAGACATTAACATAAATAACACAGTAAGCAAATATGTGTAGAGGTCAGTCAGGATAAATGCCAATATGGGCTGCAAACACAACCTGCTGGCTTCCAAGACTGAAAATTAGAAGCATGGCAGGGGACACCGTTACACTCCATCCAAACAAAATGGGTAGTGGTACCTAGAAGTGTGAAAACAGGTCCATAAAATGCAAATTTTAATATGCCACCATACTCTTATACTTAAAATCTTTCAATTGAAACAATATAAAATGAGGATGACTGACATACTTACGACATTATGTTAAGTAGGGAAAACAGGATATAAAACTCTGTATACTGCATAATCATGTCTATATCAATAGCTAGAAAAATGCATAAGAAAAACCTTTCCAAGAAATGCATCAGATGCTAACAGCAGAGGTATATGGTCCAGAGATGATTTTCATCATTTCAGAAAACATTCTTAAATGCGTTTTGCTTTCATAAATGTTTAAAAAGATAAATTAAAAGCAGTGGTCTTTCAACCTTGATTCCTCCACAACATCCAGTTATATAGCTGATTTCTTCACTGGGGGAGAGAGACATGGTGCGTGATCCCCTCTCAGCTCCTTTGCGTTGAGAGTCACTGAGGAAATAAACTGGGTCTTTGATCCAAGTCATCCACGATACGGGTCTGCCTGCCTGTCTTGGTATAACCCACCTACCTTTACTCAGTGAACTCAGAGGGGCTCACTGAATAACTTGCTGTCCTCTCTAAATGTAAGTAAACTCACTGAAAAATGAGGATAATATCTACCCTGAGGATTATCATGGACTAAATTATACACTGTGTGCAAAGCACCCAGCACCATGCCTGGCTCACAGTAACACTCCATCATTCTTCTAAGGGAACTAGTTAGTTTAACCTTTCACACTGTTAGGGTGAGATCAGGCGCTAGGAAAAGGAGGGTGAGCATTCCTTTTTAAACAAACTCCAACACGATGTGGTTATTATCTCTCAAGTCTCCTATCATTTTCAATTCTCACCATTTTCTTTTCATTTTTTAAAATCAGAATTCAGAATTTTAAGAATTTAAGAATTAATATTTACACATTAATTCCAGAAGTGGGAACTACCTATCTATATGTTTCTTATTTGTTCTAGCACAGTTGACAGAAACCTCCTCTTCTCAGTTCCTTTAGTTCTCTTCTTTATGCCATCGTACCCCTCCCCACCAGCAACTTACAGCAACGGGACGCATTCACCCTCCTCCAGGGCAATTTAAGAGTATCTGGAGAAAGCCCTGCCCTGTGAAATGGATTATGTCAATCCTATTATTAACACATGCCAGAACATCATAGACCAGAGAGCATATTTTATGCGTATTATCTCATTTGATAGTCTGATACCCTGTCTTCACTTTATACTTTTATTCTTCAGCCCATTTAGAGCTGGATAAAACATTTCTACATGTTTTATTTGTGGCTATTTCTCGTGGAGGATGGGAGGGATTAAGAGTGTGGACTTCTAGTATTACAGAAGATCGTCAAAATGTGACAGGTTCTCAGCAGGTATATACGGCATTTATACCAAGTCTTTACAACCAGCATGGCCTGTGTGGATTTGTATACAGTAAGCCGGCTGCATGTTTTTTGGTTTTCTTACTTGAGGTTTACTGGAAAGTTGAACCTTGAACTTCAAATTTTAAAACGTGAATAACTAAGAAGAGCAGCATAAACAGCCATGAAGAGTCCCTGTGCTGTTCAGGGCTCTTGGGGAGTTAGTTGGGGGAAAGAAGGGAGCAGAGACGGAAAGAATAGGGCAAAAGAAAGCTCTTCCTCCAGCAGATTGAATGCTGTGATTTTAAAAGCTAAGCACAGTCCCGGCCAAAGGATAAATCAATTGGATACTGATACGTATTTAAAGGGGAAACATACATTTTCCATACTGCAAAGAATTACTGTTCAGGCATTAGTGTGTAAATAGTGCCGCAAATGCCCACTACTTAGCAAAAAAGCTTATGTGCAGGGAGTTAAACTCAGTTTCTCAGTAAACAGCTTGAATAGGGATTTTGTATTTCAGAATATTAAAGTCAGTGCCGTAAAAAGTATCTTCCGCTTAGTATTCATGCCGAAAGAGCATCACAGAGAAGCACCCAGCTTGGCAGATTGCATGTTAGCCCACATTTGTTAGAGGATTTTTGACTCATGAAAGAAGAAAATGATGCTATTTTAAATTAATTTTGTATTGAAGTATAGTTGAGTTACAGTATTACATTATTTTCAGGTGTACAGCATAGTGAACCAGTATTTTTGCAGATTATACTCCAATGATGCAATTTTTATATCATTCATCATTTGGTGCTTTCAAGAACAGAGATGCCAGTTTTGATCAATGCAACTGAAATCTCTACTCTGCACCAATCTAGAGTCAAGGAATGCTTATCCACCAATCATATGCCATCCTGAATCCAATAACTCATTTCCAAATGTCAGCCAACAGTCAGCAGTCGGAAATGACCATGCTTTATTCTGATCTGAAATTAATTAACAATATGAAGGTGAAAATGTTAAGCTCCGTTACTAACCTGCGGCTCTACCCACTTGCGTAAGCATGGCTATGGGCAGCATGGCTTCCTTCAGAATCCTCTCCAGCTGTGTCCCTGTTCTCAGCAACAGGTGCAGGGCCACATTTAGACTCCCCACCCAAGTCTTGTCTGCCCACATCTTGTCGCCTGCCAAGCAGAGACAAATAAGGAGCAAGCACACCCTGTCCATTGTCCCCCATATGTACTTTAAAGAGTCCCCACAAGGTGGCAGGATTGTAACATGCTGAGATTGATGAGCCACTGCTATTTGTATTATTGTTTTAACACATTTCAGAGATAAGTGTTTCCAGAATAACACAGGTCATGTATCACATCCATAAAGACAATGCCTCCCCTCGAGCTCACACTGGCTTGGAGAAGGAAGAC
Organism: Lipotes vexillifer; assembly: GCF_000442215.2. Lineage (NCBI taxonomy): Eukaryota > Metazoa > Chordata > Mammalia > Artiodactyla > Lipotidae > Lipotes > Lipotes vexillifer. The sequence goes on from NW_006776635.1 coordinate 629,459, forward strand.
TCATCTTTCAACAGACATTCTTTTGCCTCCGGACGCGCCGGCCCAGCGGCCATGGCTCACGGGCCCAGCCGCTCCGCGGCACGTGGGATCTTCACGGACCGGGGCACGAATCCGTGTCCCCTGCATCGGCAGGCGGACTCCCAACCACTGCGCCACCAGGGAAGCCCCCAACAGCCATTCTTTAAAGGTTCCTTAAAATTACCTCATTAGAAGATCCTTCCTCTTAGCTTAGATTTCTGTGGGAAGCAGGGTTGAAAATGTCCTTAATGACAAGATCATTTTATTCTCGTGCAAACCTTGGGGCATTTTCTATTCCATCTCACATGGTCACTCTTTAAAATGCTATTAGGGGCTTCCCTGGTGGCGCAGTTGTTGAGAGTCCGCCTGACGATGCAGGGGACACAGGTTCGTGCCCCGGTCCGGGAAGATCCCACATGCTGCGGAGCGGCTGGGCCCGTGAGCTGTGGCCGCTGGGCCTGCGCATCCGGAGCCTGTGCTCCGCAATGGGAGAGGCCACAACAGTGAGAGGCCCGTGTACCGCAAAAAAAAAAAAAAAAAAAAAGGCTATTAGAAGGAAAAGAGCTGCTTGAGTGGCCAGGTGAGGAGCTCTACCCTCTGTGGGGTGTGAGGGACAAGGAAGAAGAGGCACAACAAACAGGCAAACCTGCTGGGAATGTCGGCTCCTGGTTTCAGATCCACCCAAGGGAAAGTGATGCAAAGCAGACACAATCTATCCCGCCTCCCCTTAACCAAGTGAGAGGAGACATCTAGGCTTGCACCAAAAACATTACCAGATTAGAGACTGTTGGAGAATTGTCTTCCCATTTAAATCCTAAAGTAGATACAACAGAAAATCCTCTTACACTGGAACCTCTCTGTCCTCTTTCAACTGCCAGTTTTATACAGGAAGGTGATAGACAGTTTATTTAAACTGTTTCCATAATATCCATCCCATTGCAAATTGGTGACAGTAAACGTCAACTCGGATGTCCTTAAAGAACAATGAACTTACATAACGGCTTTATACTTTGAATTTACCTAATAGAGTGATGCATCTCTTCTATAAAACTGGCCAATCTGGGAACACGGTTTTATTAGCCACTGTTTCCCACCTGCTTCTCGGGATCCACCTGTTGTAAAAGTGAAGCAGAAACCTCTCCGGGTAACACTGCTCTTCCTAAATTTCAAGTGGGTGTATGTACCATGTAACACTTCTAAACAGGACCCTTACGAAGTCAAAGGTTTTTCTAAAACAATGTAAACAGGGCCTTTTTCATCTAGAAACTCTGATAACATGTAGCAGAGCTGCTCAGCTCAAGACCAGTGTTGGAAATCACGTGTCCAGTCTACCAGCAAGCAAGGTTAGCATGGTGTTCAGGCCACAATCCCCAAACATGTAAAGACAAAAGGTCTCCACAACAAATAGCTGCTACCAATAAAAGACCTACTCTTTACAATAGCCACTTTGATAATTTAAAAAATTACATTAGAAAAGTTGTTTTATATTAACATATATATGTAGCCACTAGACAATGTTAACAATAACACAGAAATAATCTGCTGGTGGTTTCCTTTTAGGCTATGCATTATAGTTCCCTAATTCCTCCACATCCAGTGACCTTTTCAATCCCTCAGTTTTCAGAGCTGAGGGTTTAGAGATATTTTAGCTAAATTCTGCCCCTGATGGACTCCCAGCAGGTTGGATTCTCTTCGAGATTTCTGCAGGCTACTTACTTGTGTTGTGACTGTCCTCTCTACAGGAAATACTGTGAGAGGCTGATAAATGATCCCAGTTCTATTAATAGCATCATTGAAGGCTGAGACATTAAGCTACCAAGGCCTTTCCATTTGGGCTCTTTTTGCAGTCAGGGTAATAAGAAAGGTGCCACATGTTGATTCCAAGAGAGGCCCATTCAGCCGTGTGAATAAATAGCATGTTCCTGTTCTACCCGCTGGGTTTTTGCATATCTGTGTGAATTTCAGCCACAGTCTGCTCTTTGTAACTGACCATCTCCTGGGAAGCAAGAAGGGAAATACTTCCATAAAGCCCAATTTTACAGCATTTCAAAACACTTAAAGCTTTTTACCTGCTGTGGCAGAGTGCTCCATTTGACTAAGCTCCAGAGAAAAGAGGGCAAGGCTTTTCCCCATCAAGTAAAAATTTCCTGTGCGCTGATGAGTCATCTCCAAGGTACACCCTGGGAAGAGCATGCTGCATCAAAAGCCTGCCTTGGGCTGTTTGGGAACCTCTGCTGAGTCAGCGCGCACTGGGGCAGTGGCCCATCCAGAGCTATTAAGTGCAGATCTTTAAAAACAGATGTGTTGTTGAGAGCAGGCAGGTTATTTATTTTCTCATGTACTTTGTGTTGTAAAAGACTTCTTAAGCAGCTTGTACTTGGAGCTATTTCGTGAAAATAGAGACCAAGGAAAGGAACTGTGGTTTTGGTAATTTGAGGAGCCTTGATTAACTATTGAGCTGAGGGTTACAGTAGCCAAGTAAGGTCTATCCAGTCAGGTCTGGCTATGTAATTGGCAGGGCCCAGAGCCAAGTGAAAATGCACGGTACCTTGTTCAAAAATTATTAAGAATTTCAAAATGGTGACAGCAGAGCATTAAGCTCAGTGACTACACAGGAAGCCTGCCTCTGAAGCTAGCCCCGCAGCGAGCTCTACCTTGTAAGCACCCTAGGAAGTTGATCTTTGAACAGTGGCAGTTGAAATGGTGTATGGCAGGTTACATTAAAAAGTGTGCTGGGTTGCCTAGCAACGGGCTAAGCCTGAATGGGCTGACTTGCAAGTTGAGATACACCAGCTTGAAAGTCTAAATTCATGGAAACCTAGCACCGATAATTTTCAAGAAAAAGTAAGCCGGTGGGAGAGAGAAAAGGGGAGGACAAGAAGGACACATTTTTCTACTCTTGTAACCCAGTGGCAAGCTTGTCATTTTCCCTGTTCAATCGTCTAACGGTAGAACTCTTCATAAATGAAGTAAAAGTGAGAAGGAAATTCCAGTTTTCTCAGAAATATAAATAATAGATTTCCTTAAAGGATAATGAAAACATGCATTAATCAATGAATATTTTTGAGCACCATTCCTTTGGCAATGCAGAGGTGCAGTATAAATAGTAAGTACCTACTATGCAGTAGAGTACAGAGATGAATAAGAGACAGCTTTCATTTCTAAGGAACTTAAATGAGATTTTGTAAGAACATTAAACTAAAATATAAGAAACCATTAGACAGCAGCATTACATTTTTAAAGAATGGAGTCCAAAATCTCTGATCCTTCTCTCCTTGGTATTTTACAGGCTCCTTGTGCTGCAGAATCGGAACCAGCTCTCCTGATAGGGAGCAAACAGTTTGGGCTTTCGAGAAACAGTCACATTGCAATTGCATTTGATGACACCAAAGTTAAAAACCGGTATGATTTATTCTGAGATATTAGACAAGAACCAATAAATGGAAGTACTAAGTATTTGTTTATTCAAGTTTAATTAACTATATTTATTAATAAATGAGGTGAGCTTTTTTAGTTCACTGAATACTGTAAAGAATAGAATTATATCAATATTTGTCTGAGCCTGAGAAGCCAGTTGAGGAACTCAGCAGACCTAGATAGTCCTCACCTTGGAAAAGGTTTTGCTATCCTTTATGAAAAAGCACCATGATCAGATGCCACTGTATCCTAGAATAAGAACGTTCTTATTCTTCTGTTTTACTTCGCATACTCTTATTTCACAGTCTCACCATTGAATTTGAAGTGCGAACCGAAGCTGAATCAGGCTTGCTCTTTTACATGGCCCGGATCAATCATGCTGATTTTGCTACAGTTCAGCTGAGAAATGGATTGCCCTACTTCAGTTATGACTTGGGAAGTGGTGACACCAACACCATGATCCCCACCAAAATCAATGATGGCCATTGGCACAAGGTAATGGTCCCCAGGATGTTGGCAGTGCCCTACGAGGGGGTTACTGGGTGGCAGCCATCGGCATTCCCCTGTTGCCAGTATTATCTTGCCAGTGCAGACACTGACTCTGGCGGTACTGGAATGTGGCCGAGGCTAAAAATAAAGTAAGTGCCATATACAACTGCCCAACCTTCGAAGATGTGATCAAACCTGGGTAGGGTTATAGTTGACCACTTACATGCCTCATCATGGTACTATAAGATCCCATCATTGCTGTACATCTGTGGTTCCCAAACATCTGTCCACAAACTAGGGCCAGGCAATTGAAGACATTTCCAATACTCTAAGTAAGCATTATTATTATTATGGGACAGTGGAGTGTGTTAATCATAAAGCTCTATGTATTCAATTTAAAGGAATAATATTTATTCTAAGATTATATTTTCCTATTTTTAAACTGCTAAAATAACCTCTCTTTATGAAATAATATTTGACCAACTTAAAAGCTGGCAACACTAAAATGGGCCCTATGGCTGCACCTTCCCCCGCTCTCCCACCCCATAGTGGTCTGAGCACACCAAGAGTCTGAGAATCTGCTACCTCATGTTTAAAGGTCTCTGGGGTATCATTTCCACCAACAGTCATTTGGAACAACTTTTTAAATGTTGGTCTTACACCCAGCAGCTGGTACTATTATGGGCACAGAAGGCTCACCTGCCAGCTTACTGTCCTCTTTGGCATGACTGCAAGTAGATAATATACTGCCTGATTAAAACGAAAACTCGGAATTTGTCTCTGCACCTGTGGCAGCCTATCAAGTAAAGCTTCCCTAGGTGGACCAATTAAATGTTTAATTTTTAGAGTAAGATATTATTAGATATTGGATTTTATATATTAACATATTTGGACTTGTCATATCATATAGAAAGCCAAGGAACCTGAAAAAATACAATATAAACGCAAAGTCAACTAATTTGTTATCTAGAAATAAGAAATTTTCTAGGGAGCTTATGACTAGCAAATACTTTATGCAGGAGCTCTCATTAAGGTTTATTCTCATCTCTGGCTAATAGCATAATAAATATGACACTTGAGAAAAAGACATATTGTTGGGCTACAGTGAGGCTGGGATTATGCTAAGTAGCCAAATTAAGGAGGGATTTTATCCTTGCAGGTTTTTAGAACGTTATTGCCAAAACCAGAATAGGTCAGTGTAAAATAAGGTCTTAAATTACTCTAATCCTGATGTAGATTCGTTTTTAAACCATTATTGTACTCCAGCATTTCACAGGGTTACATGCTCCTTTTCCTAAATTCAGACTCAAGGATTTTATGCTCAAGCTAGTCTCCACACTTTTTATTTCACTCTGCCCCAGAAAATAATTCAATCCACTGCTGTCATTTCAGCCCAGTCAGCCTTCCATCTTCCTCCCTGACTTTGTACTAATCAGCTGCTGCAGAAATGGCAGTGCAGCCCGGATGCACTGCACTCCTGCAGTTCTGCACAAGAAGTGCCTCTTAAGCAGAGGGATGTAGCATATCTGAAATTGTGCTGGGAAGACCAGGCTTTGCTCAATCAAACCAATGAACGTTTGAAATTGGACATGAATTTTGCAGCCCACTTAATTCATGACAGGGCTCTCAATCTGCAAGTTTCCTTACAACAAGCATACCTCTTGATACAGATGCTCACTTACAACAAGCATACCTCTTGATACAGATGCTCACTTGGCTACTATAGAAGAGTCTTCAATCTAAAACTCACCCAGGAAGATTTTCTCCTCTTTTGGAGATGGTACTAATGGAAAAGACAGACTTTGAGACATTCTGTAACCAGATTTAATTTCACTTATATTATGGGTTTAGCACATATTAGGCACTCAGTAAGTTGTTTCACTTTTTCCTAAGGAATATCCTAAAAGTTCTTATGTTTTATACTCTGCACATTTGAAATTTATCTATGATTGGTGTTAGTGACTCCTCTTTTTTTGGTAGATTAAGATTATTCGAATTAAGCAAGAAGGAATTATTTACGTAGACGGTGCCTCCAACAGAACCATCAGCCCCAAGAAAGCTGATATTCTGGATGTTGTGGGAATGCTGTATATTGGCGGGCTACCCATTAACTACACTACCCGAAGAATTGGTCCAGTAAGTGTCTTATTTGTTTCTTTGTGGCCTAAATAGCTGCCTGAGTCATGAATGTATTTTGAATTATTAGGTCACATTGGCCCATGACCAATTATAGATGAATAGGAAATCATCTTTTCTGAGAAGTGACAAATTTTCTAGACAGATCTGACTATGAGAGGCAAAATTACAAAACAGAGTATGGACCCTGGAGCCAGACTCCCTTGGTTTGAATACGTGCTTAACTGTTAAGTAGCTGTGTGATCTTGAGCAACTTACTTCATTTTTCTTTGAAAAGTTCCCTCTTTTGTAAAATAGTTTAAGAATAATACCAAACAAGCAAGGTTGCTGGAAAGATTAAATGAGGTAATATATTTAAAGTGCTTGGAAAAATACCAAGTATATAGAAAGCACTAAGACAACAAGGAAGATGATAATGATGATATTGATGGTATTGTTTCAGGACTAGAGATTTAGCAAATACTGAGAGATGCAGTATCTAGAGCAGTGATCCCCAACCTTTTTGGCACCAGGGACCAGTTTTGTGGAAGACAGTTTTTCCACAGACCCGGGGCGGGGAGGTGGAGTGGCACAGGGTTGTTTTGGGATGATTCAAGCACATTACATTTATTGTGCACTTTATTTCTATTATTATTACCTTGTAATATATAATGAAATAATTATACAACTCACCATAATGCAGAATCAGTGGGAGCCCTGAGCTTGGTTTCCTGCAACTAGATGGTCCCATCTGGGGGTGATCGGAGACAGTGACACCCGAAGCATGTTGCTTATGTCCAGTCTACTCCATAAAAGATGCAGCTTCATTGTCACTTGCCACTCACTGTTAGGGCTTTGATGTGAGTCTGCAAACAACTGATTTATTATGGTCTCTGTGCAGTTAGACCTCTCTGCTAATGATAATCTGTATTTGCAGCCGCTCCCCAGTTCTAGCATCACTGCCTCAGCTCCACCTCAGATCATCAGGCATTAGATTCTCTTAAGGAGCGTGCAACCTAGACCCCTCGCATGCACAGTTCGCAGTAGGGTTCGTGCTCCTATGAGAATCTAATGCCGCCACTGATTTGACAGGAGGTGGAGCTCAGGCAGAAATGCAAGCAATGGGGAGCGGCTGTAAATACAGAGGAAGCTTCACTCACTCTCCCACCCCTCACCTCCTGCTGTGCAGCCCAGTTCCTAACAGGCCACAGACCAGTACCGTGGGGATTGGGGATCCCTGATCTAGAGTACTGTTATCCAATACTGGAGTCAGAATTTAAAGTCCTCACAAATTTTGTAAATCAGTATTCACAAAATAAGTTTTTGTCAGACCATGTGTCCTGGTTGGCTTTGGAAAGCACTCTTTTAAGAAGCACAGGGGATTAGTGTTTTTAGAAAATGCACTACACACAAGTGTGGTTCATTGCTATGCTCAAATGAGAACACGTGATGATGCAGCGTTGTTCTTCATCAAAGACAATTGTTCATGAAGGTTACAATTCTCAGTATTTGGCTCCTCTTGTGGATGATCAGTAATACTTCCCCTTCACAGCTATTGGCTATGCTACATAGACCAATCAAAGTGAGAGTCTCTGAACAGAGAGTGGCAAGAGTGATTAACTTGCATCCCTTAACCCAGATGAAATATAATGAAGCAGAGTATGATTGATTTATTTCTAAAGTCCCTAAACTTTGAATGTGTCATGCAAGCTTTCAAGTTTCATGTGTACGTGCATTTTCTTACAAAAGTATCCTCTGCTTTCCTTAGATTTTCATAAGGAAGAAGCACTGAAGCAAACCTAATTATCTTTTCAAGTAGAATTTGAACATAGATTGTGAAAAAAATGTATATATAGTAAGGTTAATAAACTGTTACTAGAAACATGAAATAGAAACATAAGAGACTAATTAAAAGTTACAATTTCCATAGGGGCCCAGAGTTCTGTCAAACCAGTGGTCCCACTAGAGACGTAGTGTGCAGTATTTAGAATATCAAAACAATCATATTCCAGGCTAGATACATCCTAGTTCAGCGGTCCCCAGCCTTTTTGGCACCAGGGACCAGTTTCGTGGAAGACGACTTTTCCATGGACCGTGGGGCAGGGGAGATGGTTTGGGGATGATTCAAGCGCATTACATTTATCGTGCACTTTATTTCTATTATTATATTGTAATATGTGATGAAATAATTATACAACTCACCATAATGCTGACAGGAGACGGAGCTCGGGCGGTAATGCGAGCGATGTGGAACAGCTGTAAATACAGATGAAGCTTCGCTCGTTCGCCGGCCCCTCACCTCCTGCTGTGCGGCCCGGTTCCTAACAGGCCAGCCCGCGGCCCTGGGGGATGGGGACCGCTGTCTTAGTTGCGAAGCACAACACCGGATTCTCTGCACCTGTGCTCTGAAGCCTGGGGTGATGGTGCCGATCCAGGCAGTTTTGGAGATGGCCTAGGACAATCGGCAGATGTTTATACACACAGAACCCCCTACCAATGATTGCATTGCACATAAAGGCAAACTTCTGCTAAAACCCGATATGTGTTTCTTCTGACCTGAATATTTAGGTGACCTACAGCATTGATGGCTGCATCAGGAATCTTCAGATGGCAGAAGCCCCTGCTGAGCTTGAACAGCCAACCTCCAGCTACCGTGTCGGGACGTGTTTTGCAAATGCTCAGAAAGGAACATATTTTGATGGAACGGGTTTTGCCAAAGCAGGTGAGGTGCTTCCATGTCCTTTCTGTTGAATATTAACTAGGTCCAAATATTGACTTCTTGTTTGTGTGGGAAAATAAAAGTCCCTGGGGTCTGAAACTAGCATCCTTTGTTTAAACCAGAAATAAAAACTTTTAGAAGTAATAAAAATTGCCTCTTAAAGATTAATATGTCCGATTCTGGTAAGAACTAATAGAAGAAATAAAGGAAAAGGCTATCTGGCGAGTTTATTCCATCTCCTTCCCTGGAGATCAATAATAGCCAAATAAATGTAATTCTACGAGAAGGTTCATATGTTTATATGACGTAATGTATCTACTTTCTAGTTTTCCCCATCTACCTTTCTTTCTGGAGATGAGATAGCATTTTCCTTTCTTCCTCTCTTCAGTTCCTTGCAAGGCTCCATTTCATGCTCTCCCCTCACACACAATGCACACATACTGGTGCCCCTTTCTTGCTGATGGGGATGATGACTGGCACCTTTCCCTGACTTGCTTTAAGTATCTCCCCCCATTCCAGTGAGCATTTTCAGTGCAGGTCTGGATCACTGACAGTGAACGTACAATTTGGAAAGAAAAATATGAAATCACTTGTACATAATAACAAAAAAATCTGACATTAACATACTTTAAGATAGAATCAGTCCTATGGTTACCATAGGAACATGCATTTGCTTGTTAGAAAAAAATTAATGAGTACATAATATGTAGAAGTTAACATGGGAGACGGAAGTAAATAAGATGTCATTCCCTTCCTTCAAGAACATGCTATCAATAGATAAGATACTTTATGCTCAGAAATCACAAGAAGACAAGTAAAAAATAACTAGAAACTGTAGAATACACACAAGCAAGGTTCTGTGGATTATTTTAAGGAAACATTAATTTGGGGAAATCAGGAAAGGTTTTATGGAGGAATTGACATTTGAGGTAGGTTTAAAAGATGAGTTGAACACACATGCAAAGGTTGGAGATGGAAGAGCAGGTCCCTCCAACAGGAGATACGTGGGAAATTTCCCCTGTGCAGAAGCAGAAAACAGAGGAACACAGGATACGTTAAATATTGAAATGTTGGAGGTTATGTTGAACCACAAATTCCATGTTCTGTGAAAGCCCAAAGCTTTTCTCAAGTTTTCTGCAAATTCAGAGAGCTGGCATTAGCTTCGTCAAATTGATGGCAAGCTTCACCTTCAACTTCTGCAGTTAACAGATTCACTCACCATCCTGCCTGGGCTTTTTTGGTTCGAGGTCAAACTGGACCAGAAAATTAGCCACTTCCCCAGTTTCCAATAACTCCTGCCATCACCTCAACACACAGTGTAATACAATCTATGGAAGACTTGGGTGGTCAGAGGAGGTTACATTACTGGAAAATACACGACTTCAATTTAAACCTTTGACACCTTGGTCCTTAAAAGCTTTCCAGCTACCCAGTTTCTGGGGGTTTAATAGCTTCTTCACCCCCCGCCCCCATCCTCTGCTGAATGGCTTCATGTTATTTCTCTCTTTTCCTTTCACCCTCCTTTCAGGAACAGAAACAAAATCATTGTTTTATTTTGCAGAAAACTCCAGCTTCTTCTACCCTTTATTCTTAAAATCTGTCCTAAGCCCGTCTTTGTCCATTCAAACTCATCAAGGCTCTCAGCAGAAGAAAAAAGTCTTTCACATAACAGCTGCCTCCCTTCATTGGAGATAGTTGTGGTTACACATAGCATTTATTTCTTGCTTAATAGATAGGAGGCCCGGAAAAAATTTCCGTGAGTTTTCCTCTAATATTTCATGCAGGTCTAGTCTAGCCTGATCTTAATGGATCACTTTGTTTCTAAGAAGCATGTCTTAAATACTTGCTAAAATACTTGCTAAAAGATTAAGATGACTCAGATATGGAAAATTATAAAGACTTAACTTGATGAACTAGAAAAGTCTATTTATGTCCCAGAATCTTATCCTTCAAAATTGTATTTGTAATTCCTTTCTTTATAAATAAAATGTCTGGGGATATTTGAGCCCTTTCAGATCATCGTGGTTCCATTTAGAGTGCCCCAGTGAAATTTTACTGAATAATCATTGAAATGCTTGAGTTCATCCAGCAGCAAGACTTCTGACAATCACACCTGGCTGCGAGATTCTTTGAGTCAATCTTAGTCTGTGTTCATTCATTCATTCAACAAATATATATTCAACCTCCACCATGTGTCAGATACTTTGGTGAGCACAGAAATAAAATGGTGAGCAATATAGGCAAAGTCCTTGCCCTCACAGAATTTATATTCTAGGCAGCCAAGAAAATAAGCAATAACTATAAATGGTGGAGGTGCAGGCCATACGAAAGTCTGGAACTTATAGTTGTCTAACTCATGAATTGAAAGCTAATAAAACCATGGCATTGTACAAATTTGAATTAACAGTTCCTAAACTTGAATCCACAATTTTTTTTATATGTTTTCATTTTACAGTTGATGGGTTCAAAGTAGGATTGGACCTTCTTGTAGAATTTGAATTCCGCACAACTAGAACCACTGGAGTTCTTCTGGGAATCAGCAGCCAGAAAATGGATGGAATGGGTATTGAAATGATTGCTGAAAAGGTAAGCATCAGCAGTCTAAATATTTCTGCTCTCTTCACGATACTGTCGTTTACATGTAGAAAGCTCTATTTTATTTTTAACATCTTTATTGGCGTATAATTGCTTTACAATGGTGTGTCAGTTTCTGCTTTATAACAAAGTGAATCAGCTACACATATACATATACCCCCATATCTCCTCCCTCTTGTGTCTCCCTCCCTCCCACCCTCCCTATCCCACCCCTCTAGGTGGTCACAAAGCACCGAGCTGATCTCCCTGTGCTATGTGGCTGCTTCCCACTAGCCATCTGTTTTACATTTGATAGTGTGTATATGTCAATGCTGCTCTCTCACTTCGTCCCAGCTTACCCTTCCCCCTCCCCGTGTCCTCAAGTCCATTCTCTACGTCTGCTCTATTTTGAAGCCTTGCTCTTGTCTTTGTTGGGAGAAAGCTAGATTGGATCTTTTCATCCTTCTGGGTTATCTCAATTCTTGCGTGTTTTCAACACACTTACTCTGTAGACCAGTGTAAACTTTAAATGTGTTAATTCTGCGGTAAGCCAACTGTGCTAATAATGGCCTAAGTGGTTTTGGATCTCAAGCTAGTTACTGTGTGGCTAAAAGTAAAGTCATTCTCCTCTTTATGAATACATGCTCTATGAAGCTATCAATTCCAGTGGGAAAAAAAGGGCTTAGATTGTCTAAAATCAGTCTTTGCCTCTTATAACAGGGTAGGCACCTCTCAGAAATGAAGATGTCTAGCTGACATATTGATTTCTCAATTTATTTAAAAGCATCCACATACCATTGCACAACAGAACAAATTTATAATAAAGTTATATGAATATAAAGTATTGTGCCAGTTTGCTCACAATGGATAATCTAATTCTAACTGCCTTTTCTGTCCCTACCTGCTTATGAGCAGCAACCAGCAGTGAGATAACCAGTTTTCATGTACTTTGTACTATAGGGCACAGGTAAAAAGAAGGCGGCAAAGCAAGCAATTTCACAAGTTTCCTATTTGCCTTTCCAACAGGAATCATACTTCAGCTCTGTTCACATTTCCAATCCTAGGGTGCCGTTGCCTCCCAAGAAGAAAAACCACACACTGACCTAAAATACGCTTTCCTTAAAGCCTCTTCCCTCCTTCCTCTCAGTCTTCAAACCATCCTCAAAGGCAGTAAAGCAAAAAGATCGAGGAGCACAGAGACAAAAAGGGGGACTAAGCAACACTTAATAGTTTTGCCAGGAAAAAAAATACTCTGGACCTGCCGAAGAGGCAAGAGACTTTTTTTTCTCTCTTTGTTTCCCGGTGCGCGAGGAGAGGGGATTAAGAGCGCTGCTTAAAGGAGCTCCGGAGACGAGAGCAAGCCGCAGTGAAAAGCACGGACCCCAGAGACGGGCGTGAGACGCTAAGGCTGCTGCTGCCGCCAACAAGAAGCCTGTGTGGGAGCACAGGTCACCATCCACACCCCCCTTCCGAGGAGCCTGTGCAGCCCGCCACTGCCAGGGTCCCGGGATCCAGGGTCAACTCCCCCGGGAGAACGCACGGCGCGCCTCAGGCTGGTGCAGCGTCGCGCTGGCCTCTGCCGCCGCAGGCCCGCCCCGCACTCCGTGCCCCTCCCTCGCCCCCGGCCTGAGTGAGCCAGAGCCCCCGAATCAGCTGCTCCTTTAACCCCATCCTGTCTGAGCGAAGAACAGATGCCCTCAGGCAACCTACACGCAGAGGCGGGGCCAAATCCAAAGCTGAGCCCCTGGGAGCTGTGAGAACAAAGAAGAGAAAGGGGAATCTCTCCCAGCAGCCGCAGAAGCAGCGGATTAAAGCTCCGCAATCAACTTGACGTACCCTGCATCTGCGGAATACCTGAATAGACAACGAATCATCCCAAATTGAGGAAGTGGACTTTGAGAGCAAGATTTATTATTTTTTCCCCTTTTCCTCTTTTTGTGAGTGTCTATGTGTATGCTTCTGTGTGAGATTTTGTCTGTAGAGCTTTGTTTTCACCATTTGTCCTAGGGTTCTATCCGTCCGCTTTTTTGTTTTTAACTTAAAAAAAATTTTTTTTCTTAATTAATTTTTTTATTTTAATAACTTTATTTTATTTTACCTTACTTTATTTTCTTTTATCCTCTTTCATTCTTTCTACTATTTCTCCCTTTTATTCTGAGCCGTGTGGATGAAAGGCTTTTGGTGCTGCAGCCAGGACTCAGTGCTGTGCCTCTGAGGTGGGAGAGCCAACTTTAGGACACTGGTCCACAAGAGACCTCCCAGCTGCACGTAATATCAAACAGCAAAAATCTCCCAGAGATCTCCATCTCAATGCCAACACCCACCTTCACTCAATGACCAGCAAGCTACAGTGCTGGACATCCTATGCCAAACAACTAGCAAGACAGGAACACAACCCCACCCATTAGCAGAGAGGCTGCCTAAAATCATAATAAGTCTACAGACACCCCAAAACACACCACCAGACGTGGACGTACCCACCAGAAAGACAAGATCCAGCCTCATCCACCAGAACACAGGCACTAGTCCCCTGGTGTGTAGGCACTAGGAAGCCTACACAACCCACTGAACCAACCTTAGCCACTGGGGACAGACACCAAAAACAACGGGAACTACGAACCTGCAGCCTGCGAAAAGGAGACCCCCAAACACAGTAAGATAAGCAAAATGAGACGACAGAAAAACACACAGCAGATGAAGGCGCAAGGTAAAAACCCACCAGACCTAACAAATGGAGAGGAAATAGGCAGTGTACCTGAAAAAGAATTCAGAATACTGATAGTAAAGATGATCCAAAATCTTGGAAATAGAATAGAGAAAATTCAACAAACATTTACCAAAGACCTAGAAGAACTAAAGAGGAAACAAGCAATGATGAACACCACAATAAATGAAATAACGTAGTGGAAAAAACTACTGCAGAGCAGAATAAAGAAAAAAGAATAAAAAGAACTGAGAACAGTCTCAGAGACCTCTGGGACAACATTAAATGCACTAACATTCGAATTATAGGGGTTCCAGAAGAAGAAGAGAAAAAGAAAGGGACTGAGAAAATATTTGAAGAGATTATAGTTGAAAACTTCCCTAATATGGGAAAGGAAATGGTCAATCAAGTCTAGGAAGCACAGAAAGTCCCATACAGGATAAATCCAAGGAGAAACACGCCAAGACACATATTAATCAAACTGTCAAAAATTAAATACAAAGAAAACATATTAAAAGCAGCAAGGGGGGCTTCCCTGGTGGCACAGTGGTTGAGAGTCCGCTTGCCGATGCAGAGGGCGCGGGTTCTTGCCCCGGTCCGGGAGGATCCCACGTGCGGCGGAGCGACTGGGCCCGTGAGCCGTGGCCGATGGGCCTGCGTGTCCAGAGCCTGTACTCCGCGGCGGGAGAGGCCACGGCAGTGAGAGGCCCACGAACCGCCAAAAAAAAAAAAAAGCAGCAAGGGAAAAACAACAAATAACACACAAGGGAATCCCCATAAGGTTAACAGCTGATCTTTCAGCAAAAACTCTGCAAGCCAGAAGGGACTGGCAGGACATATTTAAAGTGATGAAGGAGGAAAAGCTACAACCAAGATTACTCTAGCCAGCAAAGATGTCATTCAGATTTGATGGGGAAATTAAAACCTTTATAGACAAGCAAAAGCTGAGAGAGTTCAGCACCACCAAACCAGCTTTTCAACAAATGCTAAAGGATCTTCTCTAGGCAAGAAACAAAAGAGAAGGAAAAGACCTATAATAACAAACCCAAAACAATTAAGAAAATGGGAACAGGAACATACGTATCGATAATTACCTTAAATGTAAATGGATTACATGTCCCCACCAAGAGACACAGACTGGCTGAATGGATACAAAAACAAGGCCCATATACATGCTGTCTACAAGAGACCCACTTCAGACCTACAGACACATACAGACTAAAAGTGAGGGGATGGAAAAAGATATTCCATGCAAATGGAAACCAAAAGGAAGCGGGAGTAGCAATTCTCATCTCAGACAAAATAGACTTTAAAATAAAGACTATTAGAAGAGACAAAGAAGGATACTGCATAACGATCAAGGGATCTATCCAAGAAGATGATATAACAATTGTAAATATTTATGCACCCAACATAGGAGCACCTCAATACATAAGGCAAATACTAACAGCCATAAAAAGGGAAATCGACAGTAACACATTCATAGTAGGGGACTTTAACATCCCACTTTCACCAATGGACAGATCATCCAAAATGAAAATAAATAAGGAAACACAAGCTTTAAATGATACATTAAACAAGACAGACTTAATTGATATTTATAAGACATTCCATCCAAAAACAACAGAATGCACATTTTTCTCAAGTGCTCATGGAACATTCTCCAGGATAGATCATATTTTGGGTCACAGATCAAGCCCTGGTAAATTTAAGAAAATTGAAATTGTATCAAGTATCTTTTCCGACCACACTGCTATGAGACTAGATATCAATTACAGGAAAAGATCTGTAAAAAATACAAACACATGGAGGCTAAACAATACACTACTTAATAACGAAGTGATCACTGAAGACATCAAAGAGGAAATCAAAAACTACCTAGAAACAAATGACAATGGAGACACGACGACCCAAAACCTATGGGATGCAGCAAAAGCAGTTCTAAGAGGGAAGTTTATAGCAATACAACCCTACCTTAAGAAACAGGAAACATCTCAAATAAAAAACCTAATCTTGCACCTAAAGCAATTAGAGAAAGAAGAACAAAAAAACCCAAAAGTTAGCAGAAGGAAAGAAATCGTAAAGATCAGATCAGAAAGAAAGGAAAAAGAAATGAAGGAAACGATAGTAAAGATCAATAAAACTAAAAGCTGGTTCTTTGAGAATATAAACAAAATTGATAAACCATTAGCCAGACTCATCAAGAAAAAAAGGGAGAAGACTCAAATCAATAGAATTAGAAATGAAAAAGGAGAAGTAACAACTGACACTGCAGAAATACAAAGGATCATGAGAGATGACTACAAGCAACTCTATGCCAATAAAATGGACAATCTGGAAGAAATGGACAAATTCTTAGAAAAGCACAACCTTCTGAGACTGAACCAGGAAGAAATAGAAAATATAAACAGATGAATCACAAACACTGAAATGTGGGGTTTATTCCAGGAATGCAAGGATTCTTCAATATACGCAAATCTATCAATGTGATTAACCATATTAACAAATTGAAGGAGAAAAACCATATGATCATCTCAATAGATGCAGAGAAAGCTTTTGACAAAATTCAACACCCATTTATGATAAAAACCCTGCAGAAAGTAGGTGTAGAGGGAACTTTCCTCAATATAATAAAGGCCGTATATGACAAGCCCACAGCCAACATCATCCTCAATGGCGAAAAACTGAAAGCATTTCCACTAAGGTCAGGAACAAGACAAGGTTGCCCACTCTCACCACTCTTATTCAACATAGTTTTGGAAGTTTTAGCCACAGCAATCAGAGAAGAAAAGGAAATAAAAGGAATCCAAATTGGAAAAGAAGAAGTAAAGCTGTCACTGTCTGCAGATGACATGATACTATACATAGAGAATCCTAAAGATGCTACCAGAAAACTACTAGAGCTAATCAATGAATTTGGTAAAGTATCAGGATACAGAATTAATGCACAGAAATCTCTGGCATTACTGTACACTAATGATGAAAAATCTGAAATTGAAATCAAGAAAACACTCCCATTTACCACTGCAACAAAAAGAATAAAATATCTAGGAATAAACCTACCTAAGGAGACAAAAGACCTGTATGCAGAAAATTATAAGACACTGATGAAAGAAATTAAAGATGATACAAATAGATGGAGAGATATACCATGTTCTTGGATTGGAAGAATCAACATTGTGAAAATGACTCTACTACCCGAAGCAATCTACAGATTCAATGCAATCCCTATCAAACTACCACTGGCATTTTTCACAGAACTAGAACAAAAAATTTCACAATTTGTATGGAAACACAAAAGACCCCGAAGAGCCAAAGCAATCTTGAGAACGAAAAACGGAGCTGGAGGAATCAGGCTCCCTGACTTCAGCCTATACTACAAAGCTACAGTAATCAAGACAGTATGGTTCTGGCACAAAAACAGAAAGATAGATCAATAGAATAGGATAGAAAGCCCAGAGATAAACCCACACAAATATGGTCACCATATCTTTGATAAAGGAGGCAGGAATGTACAGTGGAGAAAGGACAGCCTCTTCAGTAAGTGGTGCTGGGAAAACTGGACAGGTACATGTAAAAGTAAGAGATTAGATCACTCCCTAACACCATACACAAAAATAAGCTCAAAATGGATTAAAGACCTAAATGTAAGGCCAGAAACTATCAAACTGTTAGAGGAAAACATAGGCAGAACACTCTATGACATAAATCACAGCAAGATCCTCTTTGACCCACCTCCTAGAGAAATGGAAATAAAAACAAAAATAAACAAATGGGACCTAATGAAACTTCCAAGCTTTTGCACAGCAAAGGAAACCATAAACAAGATGAAAAGACAACCCTCAGAATGGGAGAAAATATTTGCCAATGAAGCAACTGACAAAGGATTAATCTCCAAAATTTACAAGCAGCTCAATAAGAAAAAAACAAACAACCCAATCCAAAAATGGGCTGAAGACCTAAATAGACATTTCTCCAAAGAAGATATACAGACTGCCAACAAACACATGAAAGAATGCTCAACATCATTAATCATTAGATAAATGCAAGTCAAAACTACAATGAGATATCATCTCACACCCGTCAGAATGGCCATTATCAAAAAATCTAGAAACAATAAATGCTGGAGAGGGTGTGGAGAAAAGGGAGCACTCTTGCACTGCTGGTGGGAATGTGAATTGGTACAGCCACTATGGAGAACAGTATGGAGGTTCCTTAAAAAACTATGAATAGAACTACCATATGACCCAGCAATCCCACTACTGGGCATATATACCCTGAGAAAACCATAATTTAAAAAGAGTCGTGTACCACAGTGTTCATTGCAGGCTCTATTTACAATAGCCAGGAGATGGAAGCAACCTAAGTGTCCATCATCAGATGAATGGATAAAGAAGATGTGGCACATATATACAATGGAATATTACTCAGCCATGAAAAGAAACGAAATTGAGCTATTTATAATGAGATGGATGGACCTAGAGTCTGTCATACAAATACCATATGCTAACACATATATATGGAATTTAAGGGAAAAAAATGTCATTAAAACCCTAGGGGTAAGACAGGAATAAAGACACAGACCTACTAGAGAATGGACTTGAGGATATGGGGAGGGGGAAGGGTAAGCTGTGACAAAGTGAGAGAGTGGCATGGACATATATACACTACCAAACATAAAATAGATAGCTAGTGGGAAGCAGCCGCATAGCACAGGGAGATCAGCTGGGTGCTTTGTGACCACCTAGAGGGGTGGGATAGGGAGGGTGGGAGGGAGGGAGACGCAAGAGGGAAGAGATATGGGGTCACATGTATATGTATAACTGATTCACTTTGTTATAAAGCAGAAACTAACACACCATTGTTAATCAATTATACTGCAATAAAGATGCAAAAAAAAAAAAAAAAGTTTTGCCAGATTTTCAACACACAGTTTCACTGCATCTTGTCAGTGTTGCTCTTCACCTGATTATAACCACAGTTCCCTGCAACTTGTCAGGGTGTCAAGTTCCATCACAATGCATGTGGATTTCTCACCAAGCTCTTTTTATATGCCAAATTCCCTTGTTACAAATTTCACCGAATATAGCAAAATCTTAACTAATATTTACATCACGGTACAGTTTACAAACTTTTCACCTATTTACTTGCACTTTTAATCTTCTTTTTAAAACCCCTATTTCTTTTCTTTTACCTTGTCAAATGTTCTGCCAAACTGACTGTTTTTAATGTTTCAATATGTTTCTTTTCTTCGTCAGCTTCAAAAGAATTCTGCAATCTCAAGTTTCAGGACCCATTCTGTGTTACTAAAAACACAGATTTTTCTCATTTAGACAAGAACTCCTAGTCTAAGTTCTTCATTGTTAAGAACTGAACTGGCCTTCTGGCTCAAAGTCTTTGGTAACTGTGACATGAAACTTGCCCCAAAATGTAATTTATGTAACTCTCAATCCTATATATAAAATAGATTCCGTGAAGGAAAAAATATACAATTTAAACATCAAAATCTTAAATTAAAAAAAAATCATCCTTTCAAATGAATTTGTAAACCAGACTCCTAAGAACTCCCACACTCTAAAAAGATCTGTGGTAGAATTTTTTTGTCCTTTTTTTGTCACCTGGCCTCAAATTGTATTTCACATTTTCTGAAAGCAGAGTTATTTATTACCAGCCTCATACGTCTTGCCTATTGCTCCCAACAATGTCCGAGAATAAAGAGCATAATTTGTGACTCCTGGTCATTAAATCTGCATTTTAATTTCTGTCAAGTGTTTTTTTAAATTTAATATGCCTAAGTTATTCATTTCAAACTATTTCAGCTAATGACTTTTCTAGAGATAATTTTTACTCTGTGAACCACCATGACACCCTTCCAATGAAACCATCTGTGGCTGTTCAATTTCCTGCTTTCTAGCTTATGTTTCATGTGGACAATGGCGCCGGCCGATTCACTGCTGTCTATGATGCTGGGATCCCAGGGCATTTGTGTGACGGACAGTGGCATAAAGTCACGGCCAACAAGGTCAAGCACCGAATCGAGCTGACAGTAGATGGGAACCAGGTGGAAGCCCAGAGCCCAAATCGAGCATCTACATCCGCTGATACAAATGACCCCGTGTTTGTTGGAGGGTTCCCAGGTGAGTGTTGCCTACCCCAGCAAGAATATCTTTGCTCTGTTTTGTTAGTGGTTTTGAACACATTTATATTCTATAAATACGTTCAAGAATGTGTGTTTAAGTATACTCGCTTCCTAGCTTTAGAATCTGCTCCAATAAATAATACATTATCTGACATTTCTAGTGTGTAAAATGAGCATTTTACTTATATAATAAACCACATGGGACTGAACTTTTCATGATTGCCTCCAAAATTTCATTCGTGGGAGATGGAGGCTAGAGGAAATGAATTTGGCTTATAAAAGATATGAGGCATTTAACAGCAATCAGGGCCAGAATTGGTGTTCTTTCTCATTTTTTAAAACTTAATATACCAGAGGAATCATAAAATGTTATGGAACTTATTTCCTCAAGTTCTGGAAATCATTGGGTTAAACATAGCTAACTTCCCCCTTAGGCTATTATAGAGTTTATATTACAAAGAAACCCAAGCAATAAATCTGCATTCAGAAATACCTCTCCAGCACATTAAATATAGCATGTGAACCACAGAGAGTTACCCAAAGTGCCTATAAACAAGAGTGCCCAACTTGATAAGAAGTAAGCCAAGAGCCTCTTAATAAATACTGTAGTAATGCAGACTCCTGGAATGGTCTTTCAGTATTTTGGCAAGAGAAACCTTTGTCCCATTTATATAGAGCTCCTCTCCTTAACAAAACAAGCAAAATGTATATTCAGCAGCAGTTGATGATGGAAAAGATATAGAAGTCATGGGGACCAATTCTGAGTTCCTCTTTCCAAAATTGCTCCTGGGTTTTGGAAAATATCTCCTTCTGGGAATTCCCTGGCAGTCCAGCGGTTAGGACTCTGTGCTTCCACTGTAGAGGGCATGGATTCGATCCCTGGTGGCTTGGAGAACTAGAATCCTGCATGCCTCATGGCGCAGACCAAAAAAAAAAAAGAAAAAATTCTTTTTTGGGGACAAAAAGAAAAAGAAAATATCTCCTTCTGCTTCAATCAGGATAAACCCCAAGGTATTGTGGAGGAGATAATATACTTCTTCATTTACAGTCTACGAAATGGGATCTTAGCATCTAGTAGGCCTGCTAAAAGAAGGGACTCTCTCCTTAAGAAGAGAAAGATTTTGTGTGAGTTCACAACAAACTTAACCATTTGGGATTTACCTTTACAATGGAAGAAAGTAATAAAGTCACCATTAAAAGCCCATGTCCTGGGCTTCCCTGGTGGCGCAGTGGTTGGGAGTCCGCCTGCCGATGCACGGGACGCTGGTTCGTGCCCCGGTCCGGGAGGATCCCGCATGCCGCGGAGCGGCTGGGCCCGTGAGCCATGGCCGCTAAGCCTGCACGTCCGGAGCCTGTGCTCCGCAACGGGTAAAGGCCGCGGCAGTGAGAGGCCCGCGTACCGCTAAAAAAAAAAAAGTCCATGTCCTAATTCAGTACTTAAAGTATTTGATCAGTTACTTTGGTTCATTAAATAAAATTTAATAATTTTAATTCACAACTGTAAACTTGTCCCTTCCAAACCAAATTCTTTGATGTCTTCAAATGTGTAATTATAGATGTCTCCATATTTCATAATACGTAACTATAAAAAAGTTGATGTTTCTCTACCAGTTTAACTGTTAGTAAAGCTAAGAACAAAATCACTAACTTTACATAAAATAGCATTCCAAGTGCATCTTAAGCTAACAGCTGACTTTGAAGCATGCTCTTAACATAGTAGCTGAATTTCAAAACTGAGCCCTCATTGCTTGGTTTTTCAGAGGGCCTCAACCAGTTTGGCCTGACAACCAACATTCGTTTCCGAGGTTGCATCCGATTCCTAAGGCTCACCAAAGGCACGGGAAAGCCATTGGAGGTGAATTTTGCCAAGGCCCTGGAACTAAGGGGTGTTCAACCTGTATCATGCCCAGCCAACTAATAAAAATAAGTTCAACTCCAAGAAGGGTCCTCCAAAACAACCGTATCAAGTAAAACAAATGTATTTTACTTATGTATGTTATTAAAACTAATTTGTGCATGCATTTTAAATTCCTTCTATATTCTGATGGTGCTAATTCAGATCCCAGACTGAATTTTAATTCAAGTTCTTTCTCAAGTCCATAAATATTAAACCATTTACTGCATTCTAAATAATTGCTTGTTTTGCGTGATTTTAAGGATAAAAGGCAACTGATCATAAATTGTTGAATTTGCAACATGCCCAGGAGTCATCTCAAGAAGAGCTCAGATGTAATTTGTGAAGGCAACACTTTTTTTTACTAACTCCTATTAATACTTCTGTCATCCTTTTTCCATGTACGTCAGCTTTGGCTTTCTGTAGGGCCACTGAAAACACAGTGGGTTTGGGGTGTGTGATGGAAGGAAATGAGCTCCCTTTCCCCGTGTTTGCGAAAAGCATTAGCAAGTCATTTCCCTGATCCAGATTCATTATTGGAGGATTTAACTAGCTACATGAATGGATACCTTTTTAGGCTTAAGGTGGAGAGTATAGATCAGATTCAGGCCAGAGAGCTTAATTACTTGATTTGTTTGTTTGATGATGATTTATAGGCTTTGGGGAGACACTAGAACCAAGCTCCAGAGTGACAATTTAGCACACATTTGATACTACAGTACTGAGGCTCTGGACTCTAAGTTTCCAGTGACTATCACAATTTACAGAGGAAAATCACAGAGGAATAATGCTGAAATGCAGTTTTTACCTATGAGGAAACAACAAAGCTGAAACTTAAAAGGCATACACCATTGGGTCTTTTTGAGTTGCAATTTAACCTAACAAATTAATTTCCTAAAAAACTGCTGTGTTTTCTCCTTCTTTTACCCACTATTTCAATCATCTTCAAAGGGGTCTGTGAGAAGACAGGCCTAGATTTTATTCATCAACTTAAGGAAACGTTTCATTTGCCACCTTCAGTAGAAATAACTGTAGTCTAATAATGCTGAACATTTAAAGGAATAGATTTTCCTCACAGTGGTAATTTTAGCAAAAGAAGAATAATCATCTGTGACAGTGTTATCCACAGGGGAGAGGGAGGTGCTGTTTCTAATCAAGGAGATGGCTAACACACTTAGCATTTCATCACTGGCCAGTTGCTTGACCCAATTTGTCCACACAACTTCATTCTAGAGCAAGCAGTTCTCAGCCCTGGCTCCATTTTGTAATTACCAGGCAAGCTTTCAAAGAACTGGTGCCTGGTCCAGCGATTCTGATAGCCTAAGCATGAAGATTTTTAAAAAGCTTCCCAGGCAATTCTGAAGTGCCATCAGGATTGAGACCCACTGCTCTAAAGAGAAAAGTTATCCACTATGGCAACAAAGAATTATGGAGTCATTTGAAAAATCTGCTGTTAACTTTGTCTTGGCCATTTTCACACACAGAAAAAAATAATGTAATATTGTATCCAGTTAATGCCTTTTGACCAAACTCTAAGCAATAAAATTCTTTGAAAACCAATGTGTTTTTAAAGTGAAGGTATTACTTCTGCACTGGACACTGACATGACTTTTGGGCTTATTCTGGATAATGAATAGATAAGCAGGAATAAAGATGCTAGGCTACTAAATTAAAAGCTAATGCCATTCTTTCCTGAATCTTGAAACAAAAGATGCATAAATTTGAAAGCAAAGGTACTTAATCAGCACTCCTATCAGAGTCAAGCCCTGCTGGAGTCAACTTGTACATCAGTGCCTTAGAAAGGTGTAGTTGGAAGGATTCTTTGAGATCAATAAATACAGTGATTCTTAAGTCTAGCTAGACATTAAAATTGCCTTGGGTACTTAAAAAGAAAAAAGAAGAAATCTTACATCTGAGTATCACCTAGACCTTAAAATATAATCTCTGGGTTAGGCCCCAGCACTGGCATTTTCAAAACACTTCCACTTGATTCTAATGTGATTCTAAGGCTGAGAACTCCTGGGCTTCTACTGCCTCCACATTTTATGGGGAGGGACTAAAAGGAACCCAGGGAGATTTAATGGTGTGCTCAAAATCCCACATTGGTTAAGTTTTCCAAAGTAGTCCCAAGAAACTGGGGATCTGGACCCAAGCAGCTTTCACTAAATCAGGTAATTGGCTAAAGTTGTCCATACAAAATCCACATTCGAAAGTGGCTCATGAATTTGTATGGACAAAGCTTGTCCAAATTCTAAGATGAGAAATAAAGAAATGTTATGAAAGGGAAAAGTTTCTCTAACATATTTTAAACTAATTTTATACCTCAAAAAAAAAAACAATTTTTATTTCAAAACAAGGTAAAATGTTTTTTTCACCCAACTTTATACCCTGTATAATGTCCTCACCTCCTGCCACCTACAGCAATCATGAAGAAAGCAGAATACTTTTCATTTGATTTTTTCTGAACACCCATTCCTACCAGGTTGTCGGCCTTCTTTATAAAGGTGCTTTGCACTCTAGAAGAAAAACATTTGTGAGGAGAGTTTTATTGAAGTTGCCATGGTGAACACTGCTGACAAAGGAAAGTAAGGAACAGAGCAGATTTCAGCCCCAAATCACCAGAACACTGGCAGACACTTAAAGCTTCAGTGGTTTTAAAAATCATAACTATTTTCTCCTTCTTTGATTTAGCCTATTGTCTCCAACTACAGAACTCTTCTAGATTTTCTGCATAACAACAGAGAAAAAGACTACTTTGACAAATTGTAAAATCCCTTGATTTTATGTGAGTTATTTAGTGAATTATTTTGTATATAAAATTGGTATCTTCAATTAATGTGAAAACAAAACACAATACTCAGTCTTCCTAAGTACAGAAGGTAGTCTTCTTTTCCACTACCATTTGCAAAGAATATGACTTGTTACTGATGCAACTTTTTTATCTCTGTTTTTCAATCTTTTTATCTGTGTTGAGTCAAGAGAGAAATACAAACAAATATACTGTACTCATTTGCTGGACCTGAGATTAGTAGATACCTCAAACCAAAGGGCACATGAAGGTAAGGGATGCCCCAGGCTGGGCCCTGAATTCCATTACTTTGGAATCTTGACACGCAAGCTGGTGACTCAGATCTCTCTTTTGCATTTGTGCCAGTTATCTAAGTTAACATGACATCACTGCCCATTACTGAAGTGAAAGTGTGGCATGAATTATCTCCCTCCAAAATTCATGTGTTGAAGTTCTAACCCCCAGTACCTCAGAATGTGACTGTATTTCGAAATGGGTTCTTTCAAGAGGTAATTAAGGTAAGATGAAGTCAAATGGGTGGGTCACAGTCCAACCTGACTGATGTCCTTATAAGGAGAGATTAGGACACAGACAGGACTAGAGAGAAGACCATGTGAAGACACAGAGAAAAGAGGGCCATCTACAAGCCAAGGAGAGAGGCCTCTAGGGAAAAAACAGCCCTGCTGACATCTTGAACTGAGACTTCTAGCCTCTAGGATTGTGAGAAAATTAATATCTGTTGTTTAAGCCAGCCAGTCTGTGGTACTTTGCTATGGTAGTCCCAGAAAGCTATCACAGAGCCTTTCTGCACAGATACACAAGTACATACCTAAAGCATCAGCACATTTCAGGTTCCCTGAAGAGTGACATGTACATCAGAGAAATCAATTGTTTTGAACAGTGACTATTATCACTTATTTAAGTGAATAGAAAAAAAAAAAATCGAGACTTAAAAAAAATATAAAAGAATTTTCACAACATACTTAAATAGAGGAAGTTGGTTTATACATGCTTGGGGATGTTAGGAATAGCTAGATAGCAATTATAAATCAAAGAAATAATGTTCTACTCAATAACACCACTTACTGAACTTTTCAGGAGAATAGGTTTTCTGGAGAGCCAGTTTGTATATTCAGGTTTAGAGAACTATTCATTTGCCCTTGAACAAATTAAAGCTCTGCTTTATTTGGGAAACTTGTCTCCCTGGAGCTCAGCCCTTCTGCAGGGACATACCTAATGATATATGAGGTGGTGGCAGTGGAGGTGGTGAGAAGTAGATTCTGATATATTTTGAAGGTGGATTGGTATTTCCTGAAGGATTGCCTATAGAATGTGAGAAAATAAGGTACTGATAACTTCTGCTTATCTGAAAGGATAGAGTAGCCAGTATTGGGGGATAAGGGATATAGGTGTCATAGCCTTTTTATAGAAAGGAAAACCAGGAGTTTGGTTTTAGATGTGTTCAATTTAAGCTGTCCATTAGATATCTAAGAGCACTGTACTATAGGCAGTTGAATATACAAGTCTGGAGTTGAGGAAAGAGGTCTAAATATTTATACTTAGATATAACTATGGAGGTCATCCAAATGTTTATATAATTTATAACCACTAGACTGACTGAGATCACTAAGGGAGTGAGTATAGACAGAGGATTATGGACACTCCAACATTAAAAATATTGAGAGAATAGGTGTCAGAAAAATTATTCAGAACTTGAAAATAAGCAAAAGAAATTGCTAAGTGTTCTTTAAGTGCAGAACCAGGCTTGACTTTCTTTTGACTAGGCTATTTTACAGCTCTATAGGGTCAAAGATTTCTTGCAGATTTTTGTCTAGTAGAGATGTAAATAGTTTGTTTTGTTTGGTGGCAGAGATAAGCCCAAAGGTAACAATTTTGTATCTAACTGAAAAATCTTATCCTAATATTCCTTTGCTTATGTGGGTGTTCATAGCTTCTCAAATGCTCTTTAGACCAGTTTTAACATCTTACTGGTTTCCTCATTAATTAATGAATTAAATAAAATCTTTGACATGGGTTCACATTATATTTGCCTGAGGGTCATGAATATTTAACCTTTTGAAAACTATACTGTAGCAGGGGAGGAGGAACCAGCTTAATTTAAAAAAATCCAGGTCACACAATTTGTTCATTTATAATTGAATTTTCTTAATTCCCTAACCCTATGATTCCATTGCGACATTTCTTGTGAAATAACAAATGTTGGCAAGGATGTGGAGAAAAGGAAACCCTTGCACACTGTTGGTAGGAATGTAAATTAGTGTAGCCACTGTGGAAAACAGCATGGAATTTTCTCAAAAAACTAAAAATAGAACTACCATATGACCCAGCAATTCCACTCCTGGGTATATATCCAAAAAAAACAAAAACACTAATTTGAAAAGATACATACACCCCAATGTTCATAGCAGCATTATATTCAACACAATAGCCAAGATATGGAAGCAACCGAAATGTCCATCAACAGACGAGTAGATAAAGATGTAGTGTATATATATATATATATATATATATATATATATATACACACACACACACACACAGGGGAATACTACTCAGCCACAAAAAAGAATGAACTTTTGCCATTTGCAACAACTTGGATGGACTTGGAGGGTATTATGCTAAGTGAAATAAGTCAGACAGGGAAAGACAGATACTGTATGATATAACTTATATGTGGAATCTAAAAAATACAACAACCTACTGAACAAAAAAGAAACAAAAAAATAAGTATATAAGTAACAGCAAATTTGTTGATAAATTCCTTTTGTTTGGTCTCAATATACAGAATGCACACAAATACTGTGAAATTTTAGTAATGTGTTACAGCATCAAAAATGGGTCAAAACTATGATCTGATGTTTGCAATTCTTGTATTTTTGTGTTTTAAAATACCAATTGGTTAATTTTGATATTTTTTATTTTTTGTTTCTCAATGACAATCAAAAGAGGAATTTTTACACTACTCCATGCAGGCACTTCTCAAAAATAACACATTGTTACTGTGAATAGTCTAGTCCCAGTAAATAAAAAATAACTGATATAATTTAACAATTTATTTTCACTCATAAACTGGTTTCTAATATATTAGAGACAATTACAATGCATCATATAAAAATTTTTATCAGAGGAATATAAATCATGCATCTGATGATACAAATTTGCCAAAATTAACTTCATAATAGTCAAAACATCAAGGTACCCAGAATTGCTCTGTTGGGTAGTAAAACAACTGTGTAACTGAATCATTATAATGTTTATCTGGTTTTCATTTACTGGCATGTACTGTCACTTGATGTGCTCCAGTGGGCTTTCAACTGTGTAGTTAAGGGAAACATTTCAATAATTATTTTATTTTGTATAATGCCCTTTTAAGTGGAAATAGAAATATTTGCTATTTTGCCTTTATGAGACAAAATTCCTTTGAGTACAATCATAAAAACGCTGTGGGGTAAAAATCTCCCAGTGAGAAAGTACTGCTTTAGGAATAATTTTCAAGTTATATCGTTGAGACACATCAGTGGATCATGAGGTCAAATAACAGGATTATAAAGGAGCTATAAGTTGAATGGAACAGAACAGAATAGACAACATCAAGTTGCATTGTACGGTAAGTATCGTTTTGTAAAACTTGTTTTACATATGTATGTGTGAATATGTATATATGCTGGGTCATAATGTAAAGTATATGTAAAATGTATTTATTTCTGTAGGTTACAAGTTTGAAAATTTGAAGTAGAGATGATCAGAAACAATAAAATAGGATAAAATGGGAAGAGAAAAATGGTGATAAGGAAATTTTTTTCAGGGAGATTAGAATAACAAATTTGTTAAAATTAGGTACTAATCCAAATTATATCGGTTTAAGCCAATGTAATATACACTATTAAACTGAATTCTTAAACTACATTAGAAAATTTAAAAGTGTAGCTTAATAAATAGCTTCCCAGATGTGACTGCTCTGACTCTACCAGATACCAAGAGGTTCAGTTGTATCCAGAAGCTCATCTCTGAAAAGATGTGGTAACAAAAAGGAAGAGTCATGGGAGAACAAAGTGCTCAAAGGAATAATTGAACAGGAATACAACAGGAACCAAAGACATTAGGATCCAGCACATTAATATGAAGAGTTATTTTTTTTTTAATTAAAACATTGCAAAGGGCTTCCCTGGTGGCGCAGCGGTTGAGAATCTGCCTGCTAATGCAGGGGACACGGGTTCGAGCCCTGGTCTGGGAGGACCCCACATGCCGCGGAGCAACTGGGCCCATGAGCCACAACTACTGAGCCTGCGCATCTGGAGCCTGTGCTCCGCAACAAGAGAGGCCGCGACAGAGAGAGGTTCGTGCACCGCGATGAAGAGTGGCCCCTGCTTGCCACAACTAGAGAAAGCCCTCGCACAGAAACGAGACCCAACACAGCCAAAAATAAATAAATAAATTTATTTTTTTAAAAAATTGCAAAAATCCCATTTCCTTAGAAGACTCTGAAAAGTAGAAACCCTATTGAAATTTTTTAAAAGGCCAAATAATAAGTTTTTCAGATCAACCTTGCAATTAAGAATAAAATATTTCCTAGGATGCCTTTCTAAAAACCACACTGAGATACAAACTAATGAAAGTTACATAATTGTGAGAACTCATACAAAATAAAATATTGGCGACGATAATATGGTCTATTTTGTGTAGGTTTTTAAAATCCTTTTGAAGGTGAAAAAAAAAAGAGGTACATTTACTGAATGTGCTGAATTGTAGAACACATCTGCCTCAAATCTATCCCTCTTACTTTTGAGGACCTACCCTTCCCACTATCCCTACTGAAGAAATAGGTGCTAGTTTTGGGTGATTCATCAGTGAATCGCATCCCATTCTCCTGCTTACATTGACTGGGAAGATAAGAAATCCAGTGAGAATCAATGAGTTTTCTGTTAGGCCCATTTGAAAATATACAACCTCTCTCTTGAGCTAAGGCATAGTGTGCACAAGGCTGTGATAGCTGGGACTGTTGCATCCAATTTGCTAACATGAGAGGAGAGCCCAGGTCTGCCAAGCGATCACAGGATGGAATCTGAGGATGGGACTGGTGATGCATAAAGGAGAGTGGAGAAACCATATCGTCAGTGAGTAAAACCTCATCTGAAGGTTGTCATAACTCTGGTCTTTTCAACTACGTGTGGCACGATAGTAAAGCCAATTATCAGAGTTTTCTCTCACTTGGAACAATCGGTTCTAACACACACGTCATCTACGTGCTGGGCACAACACAATCTCCAAATTAGGGCACAACACAATCTCCAAATTAGTCGTCTCAGCAGCCCTTCATGGCAGTGCTCTCATCATCCCCGTTTTAGATATGAAAAAGACAGAGGCTTAAAATAATTAAGTGACATCCAAAGTCACCCAGCCAGGAAGTCCTGGAACCACTGATTTTATATTGAAAATATTCATATTAGGTTCAATACTTTCTGAAAGTAAAGTCGTAGATTATTATTTTCTTACACTTATATTACCTTTTAAAAAATAGAACTTGCCGAATTAAGTTGAAAAGTAGTTATTGTGAGCCTAGGGGTGTTCTCATTGAGAAGAGAGAGAAAAGCTATCATTCCAGATCTTTCTTTCCACAAAAATTTTTAACTCCTGAAATATACAGGCACTGTTGAGATGAGAAGCACATATCTTATCCAAGTTTCTTTAGCATGTAAGTAAATCCATTAAACCAGCCAAAGCAACACAAGGGTGTGTATTATCACAATATCAGGGGTTTTCGTGGAAACCAAGGAAGCAACAGAAGCCTGACCCCTCATAAGGACGTGCAGTCAAGGACTGAAAACCCTCAGGTTCCCCAGCAGCTATTCTGCCTCCATCTCTGCTTCCCACTGGGTCGATGCTTCACTCTTCCCTCTTTCCAGATGGGACACCCTGCTACGGCTGCCTGTAAATAGACAACTTCTGATTACAAAAGTCATTTTCAAGGACCCCACAGAGAAGGACTAGATGCTCTTGATCCAAATTTTAAATTCCCTAAACAGAAAGCATTTTTGGCTGAGCGTGAATCCAGTGTTGACCGCTTATGATCAAATCAATGTGGCCATGGGAAGAATCAGATAGGACAAATATACCTGTTTATAACCCTCCCAAGTGGCTGAGAGGCAGGAGTGATCCCAGAGAATAGGGAGATTGACTATATAGAAATGCAAAAAACTGTTCAACTATCACACAGCAGCAAGACAAAGTCAGTGCTAAATTTAGAGTACACAGAAGTTCAGGGGAGAAGGGGTTCTGTGGGGCTACTAGGAGAGGCTTTGAGTCCCTGGTGCAATTCTGACTCTGATCCAACTTCTGATCACTAACTTCGACTCAGCACCCGACTCCAATATGTGGGTTTTTTCCCCCATATCGCCAGCTGGATGTCCTACAATTTAACTAGTTCTAACACTATCTACCTAGAGATAGTGTCAGATCCCACAGGTTAAAGGCTCAGCGGTGCACAACTACCCCAATCCCCTTCAAATGGCAATCGCAATTCCAGGCTGTCACCTGTGATTCAGAGGTTCCAACCATCTCCTCCTTGGGTTCAATTAATTTGCTAGAGCAACTCACAGAACTCAGAGAAATCTTTTTTTTTTTTTTTTTGCTGTACGCGGGCCTCTCACTGCTGTGGCCTCTCCCGCTGCGGAGCACAGGCTCCGGACGCGCAGGCTCAGCGGCCATGGCTCACGGGCGCAGCCGCTCCGCGGCATGTGGGATCCCCCCGGACCGGGGCACGAACCCGCGTCCCCTGCATCGGCAGGCGGACTCCCAACCACTGCGCCACCAGGGAAGCCCAGAGAAATCTTTTACTTACTAGATTACCAGTTTATTATAAAAGGATAAAACTCAGGAACAGACGGATGGAAGAGATGCATAGGGCAAGGTATGGGGTAAGAGGTATGAAGCCTCCATGCTCTCTGATCATGCCATTCTCCCCAAATCTCCAAGAGTTCATCAGCCTGTAAGCTCTCTGAACCCCATCATCTTAGGTTTTGATAGAAGCTTCATCACATAGTCATGATTGATTAAGTCGCTGGCTATTGGCCAGATACCACCTCATCTCCTCTCTCCAACCCAGAGGTGGGGTCGAGGATGGTGGATATGGGACTGGAACTTTCAACCCTCAGATCACATGTTTGTTTCTCTGGGCAACCAGCCCCCATCGCTAGGTGCTTTCCAAAGGTCACCTCATTAACATAAAAAAAGACAATTTTATTGCTCTCACAACTGGGAAATTCCAAGGGTTTTAGGAGCTCTGTGCCAGAAATGGACAAAGACCAAATATGTAAATATTGGTAAATGACCATATCATAGACGTGAACTTGGCCTTGAGGGATTTTCAGAGAAGGAAAGGTAATCCAAACAGGGAGATCTGAAACCTGGACTCCTACAGAATGTGATCTGATGAATGAAAGGATCATATTTGGATAAAATATCTAACAACAGAAACAGGCACTGAAAAAAAAAAAACTGGTATGTTAAAACTACCACTTTTTTGATATTCCCAAAGAGATTATAAGATTTATGCAGTGTCTCAGAGAATCCTTCCAAAAAACAGATGATAAATGAAAGAAATGAAAGTTTTATCACCACAACCAAAAAATATTTAGTCATTGATTAAATGATAATGAGTTTTTAAAATCCTATCTCCTCCTGCTTTTAAAGAACCTCACCTGCCAAATAAATCACTCTAAATTGCTCCATAACTTAAAGGTTTACTCAAAATGCTTGGTTTGTGTTTATTGCAGTCCACATAGTGCAAATATGAAAAAAAAAAACTAATTTACTTAACGGAACGTCTATAATTGACTCAATCTAATGTATTTCTGAAAAATTAATAAAGCTACTTTTCCTCATGGCAGTAAGACAGATATTAAATAAAAACATCTCTCAAGAGTGAAGAGTAGGGACTTCCCTGGTGGCACAGTGGTTAAGAATCCGCCTGCCAATGCAGGGGACACGGGTTCGAGCCCTGGTCTGGGAAGATCCCACATGCTGCGGAGCAACTAAGCCTGTGCGCCACAACTACTGAGGTGCGCTGTAGAGACCGTGAGCCACAACTACTGAGCCCGTGTGCCACAGCTACTGAAGCCCACGCGCCTAGAGCCAATGCTCCGCAACAAGAGAAGCCACCGCAAATGAGAAGGCCACACACCACAATGAAGAGTAGCCCCCGCTAGCCTCAATTAGAGAATGCCCGTGCACAGCAAAGAAGGCCCAACCAGCCAAAAATGAATAAATAAATAAATTTTTTTTAAAAAAAAGTGAAGAGTATCCCAGTAATCTCTTTCTTATTATCAGCACTTTATGAACACTTACAAGTGGATATGGTCACTGGACCCACAGTCATCTCTACTGAATTAAAGTAGATTGTTTTCCCAAATGGAATAAAAATTGTAAAACTCATATAACAACCTTCATTTATGCTTTCTAGATCAAACATTCTAAAATGAGGTAGTAATATTCGTAGTGTGATAAATTATTAAATGCCTCTTCCACCCTTCTCTCTTTCTCTGATTCTCCCCCTGCCTTTCCACTATGTCACCCTTTCATTTAAAAAATCTAATCTTGGTGAATGCCAAATTAAGATCAATTGACATGACTATTAAAAATAAGAAAAAGTAAAGTTTATCACTCCTCTTTAATCTAGCACCTACTACTGAGTGCCTCCTATATGTAACACATTGGCTAGGTGCTGGAGACGCTATGTTGAATAATATGGATGGAATCCCTTGTCTCTTTCATTCTTTGGGGAGAAAGAGGTAAGTAATGCAATAAAATAAAATAAATGACATTATGCATTGGTCAAAGCCAACACAAATATAAACATTAATATAACCTATGTACTTCAGTTAATAATCATTTATTAATATCATTACATCAACTGTTACAAGTGTACCACTCTAATGCAAGATGCGCATCACAGGGGAAATTGTGTGGCGGTATGGCGTGAGGAGGGTGGGAGCAGGGGAAGAAGACATAATGGGAATTCTCTGTATTTCCTACTCAATCTTGCTGTAAACCTAAAATTGCTCTAAAAATTGTCCGTTAAAATAAAGTCAGCGTTCTGCCAGTAGGAAATATAAGATAGAGATGTATGGGTGGCTAACAGTATCTATAATGGGTGAGGAAAATAACTATGTTCCTTTATGAACATGTTGAATTTGAGATGTGAAGCATCACATGAATATGTCAGTCATTGGCAGTTAGATGTGTGAATCTTACACTTAAAAAAAAAGATCTGGGCAAGATATATGAATTTGAGAGGCAAGGACTCAAGGACCTATGGAGATTAGTAAGATCTCCTAGGCAGAGAGCAGACGGAGAGAGAGAGAGAGGAGGGAGGGAGAGAGAGAGAGAGAGAGAGAGAGAGAGAGAGAAACAGAGACAGAGAGATACTCAGGACCAGGCTTGAAGAACCAACACATTTAGAGGCTGGACACAGAAGTGGTGATGTCAACAAAGTAGAATGAGGAGCAGAAAAAGATTTCAGGAAAATGTGGTGTCAGAGGGAACCTGGGGAGCTAAGATCCCACAAGCCACGTGACGTGGCCAAAAATATAAAAATTAAAGAAAAATGGGACTTCCCTGGTGGCACAGTGGTTAAGAATCTGCCTGCCAATGCAGGGAAGACGGGTTCGATCCCTGGTCCGGGAAGATCCCACATGCCACGGAGCAACTAAACCCGTGAGCCACAACTACTGAAGCCTGTGCACCTAGAGCCCGTGATCCGCAACAAGAGAAGCCACCGCAATGAGGAGACCGCGTACCACAACAAAGGGTATCCCCCCGCTGGCGGCAACTAGAGAAAGCCCGTGCACAGTAACGAAGACCCAACACAGCCAAATTAATTAATTAATTAATATTTTAAAAATGTGATGTCAGAAAAGACGAGAGGAGAGTGTTTCGAGATGTGCTGAATGTGTTTTTTGAAAGATAAAGAAGATAGTCTTTTGGTAGACAACGTGATGACCTCAACAAAAGCTATTTCTGTAGATTGGTGAAGGAAGAAGTGGTTTGAAGAGTGAAGGAGAAACAAAGAATTAAAGAGATCATTTATAGACATTAAGTATTTCCTATTTTTCTGTAAAGGGATTATTTTGTGTCAGCCCAATGGCTTGCATATAAATCTGCCTCACTCACACCAAAGGAGTAGAATGAAAGATCATTAAACTATTTGAACACATGTGTGCACACACAATTTCAATAAAAGATACTGGTCCATTAAACAAGCTTATATGACTCCAAAAAAGGCACTGGTTCTCAGAGAGATGCAGCTCCAGTAACTGAGAGATCACTAACGAATCAGATCACATACGCCCTCTTACCCAAGTACTCTTAGCCAAGTTGCAATTTGGGAATTGAAAGAAAGCAGAATGTTTCCAGATTTCTAGAGCTTAAATAATTCAGTTAAAATAAATCACTCTCCAGCCATCAATAAGTAATAAAACTTTATACATGTAATAGAGTAGAATAAAAGCAAGCAAGATAAAATCTCAAAGTAAAAGATAAAAATATAGATAATGTAATAGAATCTAGCAGACAAAAGGAGCAAGTTGAATAAGGCGCAAAGCACAAGCACTGCTAACCACAGCCTCCCCGCGCCTCTCCCCTCTCCCCCGCACACCACAGACACAAAGGTGAGCAGCGAGCGCCCTTTAAGACCAGGTGGCTGCAGAAAGGGGAAAGGCCACTGACACTGTTTTGCAAACTTAGCTTCTACTGGAAAGAACACCTGACAGTTAATTCTGGGGGGCTCTATTCTTAGGAAACTCCAACATGACCACAAAATCCAACAAAAATTTCTTTGGGTAAACCCAAAAAGCATAAATAAAATTGAGTTTATAAGCAAAGGCCTTACTTGACATCATTTCAATTCCTCCTTGTTTTGCTTCAATGGTAAGGTAATTTACTAAGGTCAGGAGATGAGAGTTGTTGTATTTGGGGCAGGTTAGGATACAGGGACAATGGACAAATTTCCTGCTTCGTGTGAAGTATTCAGAAGGCTGTGTCAACCAAAACCAACAAGTGTGAGATGAGATGATTGGGTGGAAAGAAAATATTTGATGGAAACATTTGCTCTTAGGGCTATTTTGGAAGTATTCAAATATAACCGTGTGTCAGAGATATTACAGAGTGTGTTCCTCTTAGAAGTGAAGGAGAGACATAGCTTAGTGAGATAGAACTGTAATCTACCTAAAAGGCTGAAGATGAGAGTCTGGTTTCCACCACTTAGGTGTCTGATATTAGATGAATCATTTAAACTCTTTGAGCCTCATTTGTCTCATTTCTAAATAAAAATAATACCTTCTGCTTACCTGACACACAGATTTTGGTTTTGCATCTTTCCCTCCTTTTTTCCTGCATTATGCTGAATAAATAATTCTCTTATTTCCCACGGTTTTGCAATTATACTTTCTAATTTATTTTCTTAATTTTTAAAATGTAAGGTTAATTCTTTAACCTTAATATATTCAACTCAAAATTTAATTTAGAAAAAAAAAGCAGTCTAAAAGAACTTGGAATGTTCCATCTTCATCCTTTCCACCTTTATGTTACTTTTGTATAGTGTTTTACTTCCATTTTGCTTTTAAATCCATCAAAATTGGCTGTTGCTGTTTTTCTGTTGTTGTTTAGGGTTTGTTTGTTTTTTTAATAAATACATTAGTTTAAAAACTTTTACCATTTCTTCGTGGCTTTCACCTCTTCATTCTGGATTCTTTTGTTTGTTTTTCTTGCTGAGGAATATTATTTAAGTAGCTCAGTGAAGGTAAACCTCTTAGTTTTTAAATGTCTGGAAATGTTTTTCTTTCACTCTTAACACTGAATGATAGTTTGGGGTACAGAATTCTGGGTTAACATTTTCCCTTAGCACTCTGAAGATACAATTTCATTGTCCTTCTGTATCAATTATCACTGATGGGAAGTCTGTTTTTATTCTGATTGACATCTTTGTAAGTTTTCTTTCTGTTCTGATAGTTTTATTATTATTATTATTTATTTATTTATGGCTGCGTTGGGTCTTCATTGCTGTGCGCAGGCTTTCTCTAGTTGCAGCGAGCGGGGGCTACTCTTTGTTGTGGTGCGTGTGCTTCTCATTGCGGTGGCTTCTCTTGTGGAGCATGGGCTCTAGGGTGTGCGGGCTTCAGTAGTTGCAGCACACGGGCTCAGTAGTTGTGGCTCGAGGGCTCTAGAGCACAGGCTCAGTAGTTGTGGTGCAAGGGCTTAGTTGCTCCACAGCATGTGGGATCTTCCCGGACCAGAGCTCGAACCAGTGTTCCCTGCATTGGCAGGCGGATTCTCAACCACTGTGCCACCAGGGAAGTCCCCCTCTCTGATAGTTTTGAAGATATTCTGTAGTTTCACTGTAACGTACTTAGGTAAAGATTTGGTTTCTTCGTGCTGTTCAGAACTTAATGTACCTTTTAATACAAGCCTTAAGTTTTCTTGCAATTTGAGGAAATTCTCCAACATATCTCTTTAAATATTGCCTCTTCCAAATTCTCCTCTTCTCTACATTTGAATCCCACTTAAATTGGAATTTCTCATTTTATCTTCCACAGCTCAACCAGTCTTTCATACTTATACGGACAGATCCAGGTTTTGGGGACCTGCAATTTCCAGAATCTGGGAGTCATTTTTTAAAAAAGAATACAAAGTATGAACAGAAAATTGAACATGAAGTGAATATTTCTTTATAATGAAAAAAATCACACAAATTATAAATCGAAACAGAGAAGACAAATACTACAAACATAATAAACTCTAGAAAAATATAATTTGTATATTAACTGCTGGAATACCTCCATAATAATTTTTTCTCCATTTTTGGTTGCATATTCTTTTATGACAATGATTATGTAGTATCTTTTTCAGTTGAAGGACTAGAAGGATATTTTGGTCTGCTGTTCTCTAGTTTGATTCTTATTGTTGATAATTTGTTTTTAAGCAGTTTTCTTGTAGTGCCACAACTCATCATTAGTAGTATCTGTGTCTAGGATTGTTGTCAAATATGGGGGAAACTGCTAGCACGTTTCTTTCATATATAAACTGGAAGACCACCTTCTGACTCCATATATATCAAATCTTGTTTCTTCTTAATTATCCTTACTGTCCCAGTGCCAGGGGCTAGAGGACCTTTTTCTATCGTGAAATCACCTCTGGCCCTGTTTTTCAGTGACACAATGCTAGGTATTTTGGCACGGTGGTAGCAGGAGTAATCCTGGAACTAGGAATGCCTCCAGTAACTCAGCTACACAGAGAAGTTGCCGCAAACTACACAAGTGTATCCCATCAAACACAAGCCAAATATTCCCAAGTCAACTTTCCCAAAAATGTACATAACTACTCCCATGCTTCCCAACACGAGGAAAGTGTGAGAGAGGCTAATTGGAATGGAAAGATATAGCAGTATTAACCAATTGCAGTTTAAAATCTCACTTTTGCAAACTTTATACAAACATATACTAAAATGAACACATTGCTAAAGAGGGCCGTATTGTTGGAAGGGGCAAGGGCCTAGACATAAGCATCATTATTTCCTTATAAATCTGGTAAATCTGTCTCTACCTGTCCCATTTCTTTATTTCTTTCCACTGTATTCTGATTCCTTCAGCTTCTCTTTTGTGTTTCATGAATTTTCTTTTCAGTGAAGTTAGTCTACCATTTATCCCATCTGTTGATTTTTCATTTCAATGCCTTTTTATTTCTGAAATTTTTATTTTGTTATCACATCTTCCTGTAATTAAAAAAAAAATAATATCCTCTTCTTGTTTTATGTATTCAACTCCTTCTGAATCTCTAAGCATTTTAAAGATACGTATTTTAATTTATTCTAAGTTTCTCTATTATCTATAATACTTTGAGAGGAATGCTCCCAATTTATGTGCCAGCTAACAATCTCAGGGTGGTAGAGTGCCTTGAATGTTTTGTAGTTTTTGATTGAGTGCTTATCATGGTCTTAGGTGCCCTGGTTTAGGAAGGCATCCCCATGGGGCAGTTTCACGTTTACCTTTATGAACAGAGCCCAGGTCTGGCACCCTGCCACGCAGGGCGCCTGCAGCCTCAACACCATCTCTGCTCCTGGTATTAAAACCCCATCCCCTTGTTGCAAAAAGATGTGGGTCAATTTGATCATTCAGCAAATAGCAGATTTGGGGGGTAAATGTTATCTTCCTGCGGCTTGAGGTAGGTAGCAGCTGATACCACACATAAGCACATATACCACACAGATATAACCTCAGTAACAGATGGTGTATCACAAAGAAAGCAAGTCATGAGCCAAATGCTGCTCACCAGTCTCCCACAGAAGAGAAGGCAAACATTTATTAGCAAGAACTTTCTAACTGCATGCTGCGGTCTTTGACTCACAGCATCTTGCATGAAAACCTTGCTCCAGTACAGAAACAGTATTCTCATGGCAAAACTACCTAGACTTATCACCAGTTCAGGTGGCTGGGTTCCTCATGAACTGGAGGAACATAGGTCCAATGGCACTGTAGAACTCAAGCACAATCGTAATTGCAGAAGTCTTCTGAGATACCTGGACTTCTGTACCTTGAACCTGTATGTACAATGTTCCTAACCAAACATCTATCTTGAACATGACACATTTCACCAAGAAAGTGTTTCCAATGGCCCTTAAACTAATAACAATCTCATGAAGATTTTGATAATATTGGAAATGCTAAGCATCCACCTGTAACAGGGTGGATTCCTGATGAAGGTACTTAAAAGACTGACTAACCATATCTGTCTCTATATTTATCAGCTTTAGTCTTCATATTGCAGAAAAGTATCTCCATAAACTGGAAAGATAGCCACCAAGAGCTCCCAGTATCACATTCCAACAGCTTTCTGACCAATTTCAGCTTGAGAATTCCAGTGTATAATGCTCCTCTTAAATGTGATTTCAGAACCAAGTGGCCTGATGTAAATCAAACATCACTGAGGAAAACATGACTCTTAAACTAGAGATAGAGATTCTAATTCTGTTTACATGATCACAGAGCCTTTTTTTTTTTTTTTTTTTCTTGCGTTATGCGGGCCTCTCACTGTTGTGGCCTCTCCCATTTGCGGAGCACAGGCTCCGGACGCGCAGGCTCAGCGGCCATGGCTCACGGGCCCAGCCGCTCCGCGGCATGTGGGATCCTCCCGAAACGGGGCACGAACCCGCGTCTCCTGCATCGGCAGGTGGACTCCCAAGCACTGCGCCACCAGGGAAGCCCCACAGAGCTTTTTAACAGCTATTTGAGTAATGTCGAGTTTTTAATCACCTGTCATTTATACATGCACATATTTGCTTAAGGTAGGGTGCTCCATACTGTAACTGTATGATTAATTTTTACACCTAAATTTAGGGTATATACACATATATCCCTTTTACATTTAATCTTACAACTTTCCTTCCATAATGGCCAAGGTTTTTTTTAGACTATTTATGCTGCCATCTGGGTGAACAGATGGATGGATGGATAAAAGATCTAACATTACTCCACTCAGTAGACCATGTTTTACAGTCAGCAGTGCTGTCCTAAAGCTATTTCAAGCTCTGGATCCTGCTTCTATTATTTCCCTATCATTGCCCCACTTTCTCTCTTTTTTGGATATTGCAAGCAGTCACCGCTAGCAGCCCCGGAAATTGCAACCAAAGAGAAAAGCTTTTACCATGAAGAAATAGTAATTTATGAAGCAGTACCCTGGTGGTCTGGATTATTACAGGCTCCCAATGAGTCTAACTGCCTTTGGGGGAACAGCTTATGCAGTAGGGGAAGCTGATTGATTCCACACATTTCTGATTATGCCTTCTCTCCTAGTACCGAGTATGCTATAACCAACTCTGCTAAGTGATCAAGTTTCATGGCACATGTAATGATAGCACAGCAGGACTTTAGCAAAACAACAAAAATTAGAGGTAGCTAGGGAAAAAGCAAACAATTGTGGAAAAGTTAAGGATCACAGAGAGGCGGCTCCCAAGGCAGAAAATTCTTCCTGTTTCAGGCTTGGGTCTAGGGAAACATAAATATGGTGGTCTGTTGTACAACTGTTCAACAGTAATGGGCTTTGGTCACTACCAGCCTGGGAATGTTTGTACCAGGCAATGTTAAAAGTAATTCAGTTGATTATTAGTTCCTGAAGCAGTCCTGTCATTCTATGCCAAATAATAATAGTAATAATAATTATTATTATTATAAAAGTCTTATATACAATGAGCTTTTAAAAATCAGCACACTCTAATTCCTAGCAAAATAAGACGTGATAAGAGATATAGTATCAGCTTACTCGTCTCTCAAAAGCTCTTGAAGGATGTTATCCAGGTGGATATCTGAGACAATAGTATCTATTAAATGAATTATCTCCCTAGAGATGAGCTTAATGGGTACTAAAGACTTGATTCTTTTATTCAATGACTCAAAATGTTACACACAGGTCTCCTGTGTGTATATATAAATTCTAGAATTTGTTGTATTCCTCTTTATACAATTGCCTTAAAGAAAAAATGGCTGTAAAACCTACCAGACTTCTCTTTTGGTTGTCTTCACTCTTGCGATGTCCCTTTCATGTCTCCAAAACCTCCCTCATTCCAAACTTTCATTTTATTTTCACTTTATATTCATTTATTCATATAAGGAAAATCTGTTTCTTAGTTTCTGGGTGGTGTTTAATCCATACTTTCTCTTAATAAAGTGAATATTTAGAATGAGAAATCATTACAGATTAAAAGATGCTGACAAGACCACAAACATCACAAACTCCAGAAAAATAACATTAACTGCCTGGAAATCACTTTTTTTTTTTAGCTGCCTACATTTTGATTGCTTTCTTTTTGTAAAATATATATAACATCAAATTTACCATTCTTTTAGTTGCTAAAGACTACCGTTTGCCCATTGCTACATGCTGATTATTTTGAACAACTCCCTTATGGGTCCTATTTCATGTTTGAAAGATGCTAGCCAAATTCCCTTCTAAACAAAGAGGTAATTGCTTCTTCTGCCTTCATTCTGGATTATATTCTTCATCCTCTTCAGGAGTAGTGAAAGCAAGGGGTGTGGACAAGTCAATCATTGTGTGTAGACCAGAGAATCCCAGTGCATGTGGAACTATGATCTCCAGCTCTGACTGCCTCCTTGCTATCCTTTCTGGGCATTGAACTACACAGTGCCTGAACTCTGTCTGCTTGTGCAGGTTTCTTGTCAGGGAAGTTACTATGATAGCTGTACTGTTTTGTGGGCATGTGTGCTGGAACAGGGTGCAGAGAGCAGGAACCTTTAGCTCAGAAAATAACAAACCAGCAAATCTACCAATTCTGCCAAAGAAGTAATCTCTTT
Organism: Lipotes vexillifer; assembly: GCF_000442215.2. Taxonomy (NCBI): domain Eukaryota; kingdom Metazoa; phylum Chordata; class Mammalia; order Artiodactyla; family Lipotidae; genus Lipotes; species Lipotes vexillifer. The sequence continues at coordinate 671,691 of NW_006776635.1, forward strand.
CCCAAGTAGATGAATAAGTGTAGGTTCTGGTTTGATTTCAATTGCCTAGAATCCTATTTTGAAAACTAGATTTCAGCTTTTCTGTGTTAAGACTAAGCGCCTTTTCTTTCATGTTGTTTGTTAAGAAATATACGCAGAAAATAAATACGAAAACTATGCTGATCTAAATAACTATTCACCTTGTCTTCTACAGATGTAATTTGAAGGAGCTGATAAAGAAACTAGAGGTCCTTAGAGACCTCCATGTAATTACAAAGAAAACAGTCCAGAAAACTAAAATGGCAAATATATTTAAGGTAATTCCCTGTGAACAGATTTTGGCTGCCACCATCCATTTCATTATTGCTTTTCTAAATTGCTTTCTTGCTGTTCTCTACCAGAGCCTCAGCTCAACCTCTAGGTATTGTTGTGAGGGCTTGTCCAAAGTAATGACACCTGGCACAGAGATGGAATTGTTTTATATTCAGGGCATGTTAGGCTGTGCACTAAGTCTTTTTCTTCATTAAGAGACTTTGAATCTCAGAGTAGACTTTAAGCACTATGAGAGGCACCTTGCAGCAAATGTTTTCATTTAAATAGAATTTCCTCAGAAAGCAAAGAGCACAGGGCCACCCTCACTTAGGGGATGAGAGGTGGTGGGGAGATATCTAGAGTGCAGTGTTAGCTATCGATTTGTTACCTCTCGGCTCCAGATTCACTTTTCCTGCCATGCTCTGCAATATCAGGGCTGAATTCTGCAGATCTCTCTCCATTGCCGGGTGGCCTAGTGTTCAACACTGTCAGGAGAAGAGGACGAGGTTTCTCTGCCTGGTCCGCCATGTTCAGCTTGTTGGGCTCCTGCAGAGTGTGTGATTTTTTTTCAGCAATGCCTAGCAGCCAGCAGCAAGTGACCCCTATCTGTGGCAGCTTCCCCAGCATACAGCCTTCAGGAGACGTCCCAGCTGAGGGTCCAGGATGGTGTGTCTGAGCCGTCATCTCTGAGGCTGGCTTCTCAGCACACCAAGCCCCCACCACCGAGAGCTTCCTAGGGGAGGGCCACTGTTTAGCACCTTTCCATGAAGAGTTGGTGGGCCTGGCATCTCCTCTTTTACGGCATCCCAGGCCCCCCGCAGCCTGCAGACTTCCGAGACCCAGCACCTCCTGAGGTGCCCCATCTTAGCACCAGGGGCAATGTCTGCTACTGTATCTGCTATTCTTGCATTTGTTAGCATTCTCGTGGCTTGAATTAGTCAATGCCTCATTCCCAAAAGCCCCTGGTAATTCTTTATATTAAACTTCCTCTATTCAATTTTTTGGTGTGTTTTCTGTCTGCTGTTGGACCGATCCCTGACACAGCCCCTCGGTGGGAAGGAAGAGAGAGAGGTTCTCAGAGCTTCACATAAAGAAGAGCTGCTTCATCCCTGACTTTCCTGCCTCACAGGCCCATCTCCCTAACAACACTCTTGGCGCCACTGGCTGCTCTCTGCGTATGGTGATCACTGGCTTAAACCCACTGAATGCTGGCCCTTTAAAGGCTCCACCTCCCTCACTCCCAGAGTTTCCCCAAATCTCTGGCCATCTTAGACACCTCTAAGGGGGGTAAGTAAAAAGAATCACTTTAATTTCTATATAAAGTGTACTGCGGTAAAAGCTGTACCTTGACCTTTAAAAAAAATTCACAAGTTGATATTTTGTAGCAGATACTTGAATAGAACTCTAACTTGGTCAATCCTTCAAATTGCCAAATTAGTGAAAGTCCCGGAAAATCATGCTGAGAAACAGCAAAAATTAGTTAACCACGTGAAGGTCAATCAGGAATTTCTGAATTGCATTGGACAGTATCACAACCAAAATCAGTGGCCTGATTTTGACACTATAATCCACCTCCACCACGGCACACAGAAAATCAGTGTTCACTATATAATTTTCCAGTGCATGACCAGAGTAGTGACAAATTGACTTCCCATGATGACTATAAATAAAGGAAATGCAGTTTAAGACTCTAGTCTAGTGTAGTAACCTATAGATAGATTAGACATTAAAGTGAGAGGATCTGCGGCTTCCCTGGTGGCGCAGTGGTTGAGAGTCCGCCTGCCGATGCAGGGGACACGGGTTCGTGCCCCGGTCCGGAAAGATCCCACATGCCGCGGAGCGGCTGGGCCCGTGAGCCATGGCCGCTGAGCCTGCGCTCCACAACGGGAGAGGCCACAACAGTGAGAGGCCCGTGTACTGCAAAAAACAAAAAACAAAAAACAAAAACCTCCAACCCAGACATCTCTCCTGAACTTCAGATGTGCCTGTCTTAACTGCCTAACTAACGTCTCCCCTTGGAAGCCAGTAGACATCTCAAATCTAACATATCCCAAAGTGAAACATATGATCTCTACCACTGTCTATTCCCAACCTTCTCTCCCTGAAGTCTTCCCCATCTTAAATGGTGGCAAACATATCCTTCTAGATTCTCAAGCCAAAATCTTTGGAACCATTCTTGAATCTTATATTTCCCTCACACTTCATATCCAATCCATCAGAAAATCCTATTTGTTCTACCTTCAAAATATACCCAGAGTTGCATTTTGCCTGTGAATTTCTGCCATTGTGTACGTGGCAGCTGTGATGTTTGCCTGGCGCTTCCTCCTGGCACTTTCTCTCCTTCAGCGTGAGTATTTTCAAAATAACAGAAAAAGAGAGAGAGCATGACGTGGGCATGAAACTCTAATTGCTTTTTAGAATGTCTTTGTTTTCAAGGAAGTTATGCTTAGAAACACAAACACTTAACAGGAAGAAAAATTAGAAACAAAGATCTCATGTAATGGTTTAACATTATGCTCTGAACACGATCTATCACATTCAATGCTTAATGAAGGCTCATTGACACAAATACTACTATCTTATATTTACACAGAGGCTCACCATGTGCACAGTGTTGTTATATGCATCTCATTAAACCTATTTACTCTTTACAACAATCCTATCATTCAGAGGATCCTGAAGTCCTTGTGGGCAGAGACTGCTTTGCATCCCCAAAGGCTAACACGGGGCCTGGCACACACTGCTTGCCCAGGAGATGTTTGTTGAACAGGTTGACTCACTGACACAGGCTTATTATCCTCATTTTACTGATAACAAAAGTAAGACTCAATGATTTGGTCAATATCATCAAACTAATAATTGGGAGTAAGCTGTCTTCTAATTTCTAAGTCAGTGTTCTCCCAAATATTAGATCTAAAGCTTAAGATTTGGTTTCCTGTTTCTTATAATAGAACAAATTTTTATGGAAATTTTAATTGCTACCATTATCTTCTTCCACTATCTTTCAACTTAACCTAAGTATAATAAATATCAGTTTTCCATTATTTTCAGTCATAGATAAACCCAGGAAACATAGTAAAATAGGTGTAGGCTCCTTGGTGACTATAAGTGCCATGGAATGCCCACTTAATTATTTCAGGAATATCCTACTTTATTTCAGTTGGGCATATTGGTTACACTAAACCAATGATATTCTCCAAATCCATAAATACCTTGTATACAACTTCACACAGTTGGGGAGTGGAAGTTGGGATAGGAAGTTGACAATATTCAATTTAACTCTCTCTGAGTTTCTAAATGTTCCCCCTCCACCAGCCCATTTTTATCAAATTGTTCTCTGTAATCGTTATTCCTGAGTCATGCCATCACCAAACTCTCTTGACATCTCATTTCTTTTACATGCAAGCATCTAACTAAATATACTCAGATGCTGTCATCTGGGATATATTGTTTCATCTCCACTTACATGTGTACCTTACTAATAAATGTATCATTTCCATACCCCCACCTCCTTCTGGAGTCATCCTTTAATGTTTTCCACATACAGTGTTCCCAACCATCGGGACTAGCTTTATCTATCCTGTCCCTTTTGCTCCCCAAAGCCTCCCCCTTTCTTTCATACTCTAAATTAGTCCCACACTTCTGCCTCATGAAGCCAAACTTCTCATCCATGGCAGCAAATAATCAAGTTGGAAACCTGCCCCCATGGCAACTTGTTTATAACAAAAACGGTCATCGCTCCCTTCTGGTACTGTTTTCTCTCCTTATCTACTGTTCTCTCTCCTTATCAGCAATACTCAGAAAATGTATCCAAGAATACTTAAGATATTGCTTTTTAGCTCTCTTTGAGGAATTCACACAGTACAGACTTTGGCAAACATAAGAGATAAGAGTGATGGAAACTTCTGGACAAAATGGAGACCATTAGCAAGCGCCATTTCAGTGAACTGGGGCACACATCTAGTCTTCGCTGGCTTCCTTCTTCCTTCATGATGCTTTCCAATCTCGACCAATCTCAAGGCAGCTTGGGAACAATCAAGGAAAAGTTATGTCCTATATGCTAACTAATCTGTGCAAGAGAGAAGCACACAAGAACTAAGAAAGAGTAATTTCCTAGAAGAACTTTATAATAGCTTAATTATCTTTCTATTACATTTTATACAACCTCACGTAGTTTTTTAATGGCTAGTAGAACCCATTTCTAACAAGCCCAGAAAATGTCCTTTGCCCTCTTTCTTACTCTGAACTGAATCTTTTTAAAAAGCTAATAAATTGAAAGATTCTCGTGTATCTTAATGAAGTAGGAAAAGAACTGGTGGTTCTAAGTTTGAGTCAAGTCCAAAATTTGCTCAATGACCTTGGGTAAATTGCTTTGCCCCTCTGAGCCCAAGTTTCCTCATCTCTAAATGAGAATAGTATTATCTTCTTCCTAAGACTGTTGGGAGGAATAAATGAGAGTATACATGAAAAGCTTTCGTAACATATAAAGTGCCAAACACAAGGTAAGTGCTATCATCCAATTCCAGCCGAAGAGCAGAGTAGAACAACCTGTCAGATGAGGAGGGAGACTACAAAATGTGCACTTAGGAATTCCATTCCCCGAACCACAAAATTATCCTCGTTTCAAGTCACTGTACTGATTTTTCACTTCTTAACGAATAGACATCTTCGAATACAATGTGTGGAGATTTATGGGGCTCTGGTAAATGATATTACTGCCGTAAGCATAAGAAATGCAAATACTGATACCTAAGTGGACTCCTTATATTGCGTTTGGTAGAGTTAATCAGAAAAGGGACCAAAAGATTTGATGCAAAACTGTGTATTTTTTCTGATAGAGAATCAATAGCTCCCTCTATGTGAAAACAGACAACTAATTTTCCTAAGGTAATATAGATAGATTTTCCCCAACACACGTTGCAATCATTTCTAATTCACACTTCCCAGTTACTCTTTGTTTCCTGTACTCCAATCCCTATGGTGAGGCCTCTGCATATCCCTTATCCTGCCTCCATCTCCTAGGACTCTCTTTTGCTTCATCATTTAAAATGCTATCTACATGCTGTCAACTCCCAAACAAGTATCTCCAGCCCATACCTCTCCTGATGGACAGATTTTAATATCCAACTGCCACTCATCAGCTCCACTTAGATGTTAACACGACTCAAAATTAACATGCCCCAAACTGAACTCCCGAACTTTGCTCTCAGTATTGCTGTACACATAGTTTTCCCCATCCTTGTTAATGACTATTCCATTCTCCCTTTGATTAGACCAAAAATCTTGTGGCTGCATTTCCACATCCATTCTGTCAGGAAATCTCATTGGCCCTACCTTTCAAAATACGTCCAGAATCTGACCAATTCTCACTGATCCCATGCTACCATTTTGGTCTGAGCCAACAGTATCTCTTGCCTAGGTTATTTCAACAGCCTTCTCACTGATCTTTGTTTTCATTCTTGTTATCCCCATCCTTACCCCCCAGCTCTGAATTTATTTTCAAAACAGCAACAGAGTGATTCTTTTAAAACCTACATCAGTGCATCTTATGGCTCTGTCCAAGACTAACGCATATTATTCAAGGAAAAGCCTTACATGAACTGGCTCCACTATTATCTCTCTGACCTCATCATCCTACAACTCTACTCTGGCTCACTCTGCCTCAGCCACACTGGCTTTTTTTACCCATCCACGCACATGCCAAGAGCATTCCCTTCTAGTGGCCTTTGTACTGTTTTGTCTATCTGCCTGGGGAATGCCCTTCCCTAAGTCCAAATATCTAACTCCTTCACATTAGTCATTTTCTCAGTGAGGACCACACTGACCACGTTATTTAAAATTGCGCTCTCCTGTTCTTTTTTTTCCTCTCTAAATACATAGCACTTATCACTTCAATGTGATATTTATTCTTTGTTTTCTGTCTCCCTCTATTAGAATATAAAGACCACAAGGGCGTTAGCCTAGTTAGAGTATCTGGCACTGAATGGATGTTTGTTGAGTGAATAATTTCAGTCTCTCAGTTATGCAGAATCTTGAAATTTCGATTATGTGGTGTGTTAGTTTTCTGTTGCTACTTTAACAAATTACCACAAACTTAGTGGCACAACACAAACTGATTCGCTTATAGTTCTGGAGGTCAGAAGTCTAAAATCAAGGTGTCAGCAGGGTGTGTTCTTTCTGGAGGCTTCAGGGAGAATTCGTTTCCTTGCCTTTTTTAGCCTTTAGAGGTTGTCTACTTTCCTTGGCTCACAGCCCCTTCCTCTCATTACTCCAAACTCTCGCTTCTCTTGTCACATCTACTACGTGCTTCAATCTCCTGCCTCCTCTTATGAAGACCCTTGTGATTACATCAGGCCAACCAGATAAACCAGGACAATCTTCCCATCTCAAGATCCTTCACTTAATCACATCTGTAAAGTCCCTTTTGCTATACAAACTAACATTCACAGGTCCTGAGGATTAGGACACAGATATCTTTGGGAGTCCATAATTCAGCCTACCTCATGCAGAAAACAGTTTTGTGGGTGGAGTATGTGAAGCATAGCACAACTAGGCAACAACTGAAGAGATGAAACTACTGTATTTGCCAGTATGCCAATAGGAGATCAAGCTTTGTTCAGATAACTTGGGAGACAGACATACAACTTCTGTTAAATAGCACATACTGGAGATGGAATAAAAACCAGCAGTATTGGGTCAGATAAGCTTTGAGCAAAGAGGTGAGTATGAGGCTGAGAACTTGGTCAGGGGTGAGACATGGAAATTCTCTTAAGCCACATTAAGGATTTCGGACTGGATTCTAAGGGAAATTGGAGACCAGTGAGGGGACTTACATAGGGAAGTGGCCTGATCGGATTTATAATTTTAAAACATAATGTGGGAAAAAAATGGGAGAGCAAGAAGATATGTGAAAAGACAAGTTGGGAAAACGATGCAGTAACCTAGGTGATAGTGGCTTGCTATTATATTGAGTCTTAGTTTCTTCTCTGCAAAATGAAGCTCATAGGGGCTTCCCTGGTGGCGCAGTGGTTGGGAGTCCACCTGCCGATGCAGGGGACACGGGTTTGTGCCCCGTTCCGGGAGGATCCCACATGCCGCGGAGCGGCTGGGCCCGTGAGCCATGGGTGCTGAGCCTGTGAGTCCGGAGCCTGTGCTCCGCAATGGGAGAGGCCACAGCAGGGAGAGGCCCTCGTACCGCAAAAAAAAAAAAAAAAAAAAATGAAGCTCATATTTGTTATCAAGCTCACCTGGCTATTGCAATGAATCAATGAGAATACACATAAAGCACTGCAAAGAGCATATACATTGTGCTGGTTACTGGCATTGTAACTCTGAATCAGATTTTAGCTATCCAGTCCTAACACAAAATTACACTGATGCTGCTTAAAAGGAAGTAAGGTTTCGATTACATCTAACACAAGGTATTTAAAAACCAATAAAACATTGACATAATCACTGGCCTCTGCACTGCCTGATTAGGTCAAGAAAACATGTCTGTAAATACCTCCTGGTAAAGGAAGTAAGAGATGACCATGAGCTTGGAGAGAACTTGGATCCCAGATTTCAATAACAGTAAAACAAGGAGAAACAAAATCACCACTGGGAGTTTTGGCTGCCAAAGACTAAATATTATGAAAATGAACAATGTTGAGGGTTCTCAGAAATGATTTCGTATCACCAAGCAATGAGTTATAATAGTGTTGTGTGTAGAAGCATAGACTTGGGCAAGACAAGTAGATTCAAGTCCTGTCTTTGTCACTTACTAGGTTTACCATTAGGAAAGTCACTTAAACTCTGAGTCTCAGCTACTCTTTCTGAAAATCGAGATAATTATAGAAATACCTCACTTGTGAGCCTTAGTCAGAATTTAACGAGACAATGTTTACAAAGTGCTAACAGAGTTCACGGCACAGATTAAGTACCCAAATGGTTGCTATTGTTATTATTAATGTTATTAATTGTTACAGCCTTTTTTCCTTATATGTTTATCAGTTCAATAACTTTCAAGGAATTGCAACTAGCATCTTAAAAGGTGAGGGAAGCAGGAAAGAGGCCAGCAAGGAAATAGTACAGGGAATGTTAGGGTCAATACCAAGTAATCTTAATCAAGCAAGGATTGAAGTGTGTTTACAATGAGCTGGCTAAGAGCAGGTAAGGCAAGAAGTAGGTAGTAGGCAGGCGCCAAGGGGAGAGAGAATGACAGTACCTATGTGCCAGGAGAAGCTCATCTCCCAGAGTGCTGGGCTCGCTATCGTCAGAAATCTGAAAGCACACTAGGAGGAGGAGGATAAATGAGAACACTGGCCGTGCTCTCTGGGCTGCAGCTGCCCTCTCTGCGAAAACATAGGCATATTAACCCTCTTTACATGAAAGGTGGTAAGAAGCTGTTTGCAACCTTCTCCAGAAGGCATTGTCAGTGTATGAAAAAGAACCCCCTAAAAATAACAAGACACGCGGCTTCCCTGGTGGCGCAGTGGTTGAGAGTCCACCTGCCGATGCAGGGGACAAGGGTTCGTGCCCCGGTCCGGGAAGATCCCACATGCCGCGGAGCGGCTGGGCCCGTGAGCCGTGGCCACTGAGCCTGAGCATCCGGAGCCTTTGCCCGCGTACCGCAAAAAAAAAAAAAAAAAAAAAAGGCTGCTGTTGTCAACAATAAAGCTCTGAAGACAATCTCAGATATTATCAAGCCTAAGAGGGCCCATGTTGTTGAGCTTTCCAATGGATTTGGACAGCCACGGTTTGTAAGTTGCATATGGTCAAGAGAAAAACAAAGAAATAAAGAAATAATATAATTTTCCGAAAGCCAAGGGGTAAGTCCAGGTCCAGGATAAGCAAATGAAGAGGTGTTTAAGTGACTGAGCCTTTTCAGAAGGGAGGGAAGTAGGAGAGTCACGTGGCTGTCATTCTTCCCTTTGGATGCCCCATGAACTCAGGCTGAGTTCCTGTGGAAAAGAAGGGTTTCATCTCAGCAAAGTACGCTAGAGCAGGCCCTTAGAATAGCTTTCACACAGTGAATTTAGCAATTTTCAGAACTAAGAAGTATTAGATGTCTCTGGCAGACTAGATGATTGATTACAGGTCCTTCTCAAATAAAAAAGATCTCAGTGGCTCTCTACTGCCTGCCAATTACATACTCCTCCTGATTTTGGAAAACCTTCCCTTTCTCTGCTCAGTCCCCATGATGGGATAAGGAAACTCTGAATGTCCCAGATGCAATCCCACCTGGGTGTGGAGACTAACAAGAGAACGCTCAGTCTAAATTCTAAATTCCAGGAAAACTGACTGTCCATCTCAAGTGTCCACCCTTGGTCCAATTAGACATGACAGGTCATACATTACAAACATGCCAGAAGTGTGTCCAGTCTGCCTTGCCCCTCTCTTCATTTTCTGTGCCCTAGACTCAGACACATTTTGCCATTTCTTCCACATCCTTCCTCTGGGTTTCCTTGTGATTTTCCTCAGGGAAGAATGCCCTTTTTCTAGAGATCTACCGGTTAGAAAAAGAAATCAAACACAACCTTTAAGGACTGGGTTTGGAGACTGTTCAAATTCTCGCTGATTCATAGGTCTTAAACAAATTATATTTTACTATGGTAAGTTTAAAGGGCATGGGTCTTAGTAAAGGTTACAAGATGACATCAAGTTGGGGATATTCAGACTCTGGTCTGTGCTCATTGCTTACCAGGGAACATGTATGAATGTTGGCATACGTCACAGAAGCCTGGTACTGTGATATTTTGAGTCTCTCTCAACCTCAGCCAGTCACTTTGAAATCATAGCATTATCGCCTTAAAAAGATCACCAATACTATTATTATTCTAACTCCAGTTCCAATGTTTAGGTTTTCTAATACCACTGTGCAATTCTCTGACACCAGCTGGGTGTCCTACAATTCAGTTTACTTCTAACACTGCCTACCTGGAGACAGCATCAGATCCCACAGTTAAGGGCTCAGTCCTACAAGACTGCTCCCCACTCCTACTTCAGATGCCAACTGCAAGTTCAGGTTGTTACCTATGCTTTTGACCAACTGGCTATAAATTAGAGGTTCCTAAGACCCTCTCCTTGGGTTTGATTAACTTGCTAGAGTGAAACCATGAAAGCAGTTTACTGACTAGATTACCTGCTTATTACAAAGGAGATTAAAGAGTACAAATCAACAGCCAGATGAAGAGATTCATAGGGTGAGGTCCTGAACAAAGGGGATTCTGTCCCCATGGAATTTGGGGCCTGTCACAGTGGCACAGGAAAGCCTTCCGGTTCACCGACCTGGAAGCTCTCCAAACCACCTCCTTTTGGGTTTTCACAGAGGATCCATTACATAGGTATGATTGATAAAATCATTGGCCATTGGTGCTTGAACTGAATCCCTAGCCTCGCTCTCCACCCTGGAGGCTGGGAGGTGGGACTGAAAGTTCCAAACCTCTAATTAGGATTGGTTCCCTTGGCTACCAGCACCTCCCTTGCTGCTTTCCAATTCACCTCATTAACATAACAAAAGACACCTTTATGGCTCTCATCATTAGGGAATTCAAGGGTTTTTAGGAGCTCTGTGCCAGAAATGGGAATGAAGACCAAATGTATATTTCTTACCATAAATCACAACATCACAGCTACATTGTTGAATTAATCCCAGTTGACCTATCAACCAAGCCTCATGCATGTAGTCGCAGAAAGGCAAGCAGTCATGAGTGATCACTTATCTGCAGAGCTACAGGGCCTGCAGGTACTGAGCATGACAGGTTTTGGCCTCGTCACTGACCCAACTCAGCGCCATCTCATGAGGAATCTTTCTTACCCTTCCAGGTAATGTAATATATCCCTCTCTCTCATCCCCAGAGCATTTGGTTTCATCTCCTGGATCAGGCTGTAAACGTTTTTGCACACTGCGAGTGATATGTGCTTTGTGGTCAGTTTGAATCCTTGTACAGCCACTTAACTGACCTGGTGGAGAAGTTTCCTCGCTGGTAAAATAGGCTATAAAAATATCACTTTTAGGTGTGGTGTGAAAATTAGATTGCACTGTATATAAAACAGATAATATATTGCCAGGTACAAAGTAACTACCCAATAAAGGCTAATAACATCACTATTATTTCTCGAAGAAACAGACTGTATCTTACATACTTGAGTACATTGCTTATATCTAAGAACAATAAATAAATTAAATAGAAAATGGCCACTCCAGGACAATGCCTCCAGCCACCAGGTCGAGTCCTGTCAAATGCCTAATGGGATGACATGGACATCTTCACCAACAACAACTTGAAACATGACAAAGATACCAGCATCTTTTAGTTAATTATGCCCCTGCCATGGCTAAACTTGCCTGCCTTCTTTGAATCCTTTTAGAATTCTCCTGTATTACATACGTGTAATCTCTAAGTGTTTGTTAGTCACGTAAAAATTAATAAACAAAACCTCAATTAAAATAGAGTAAGGCCACCAGAAGGGGGAGCTCTCACACCCAAGGACAATAGAAGGGCCCAACAGGAAGAAGAAAGACTTCCTCTTGCTGGCAAGAGCTCAGCCAATGAAAAACTGTCACAACTCAGCCAATAAAAAGCCACTGTACTTCCAGCCCTCAATTCCTCAATGGACTCTGTAACCCTCCCAACTTATTTCTCCCCTCTTTAAAAGAGTTCTCCTTTCCATTTTCATTAGGAACTTGTATGGAGCTCACCATGATTGCAAACCCTGAATTACAATTCTTTGTTGACCCCGAATAAACCCATTTTTGCTGGAGAAATAACTGGCAGTCTTGGTTTTAGATCAACAATCATGAACATTCACTGGGCACCTACTATGTGTGAATTACTACATTAAACACTGCAGATACCAGATGAGAAAATACTCTGTTCTCAATGCGTAGACAATCTCATTCCTGGACGCATTATCTAATTTAAGCCTTAGTTTGATGCTCACTTCATGTTCGCAAATCCACAATTTATACAACTTTATGATTTATAATGATTTCACTTCTCAGTCTACACATTCACACTTGAGAATCATAATCTTTTCCAACTGACAGCATCCCACAGGCCATCACTGCGAGTCCTACTCTGGACTTGCTCTGGTTCCATTAAAATCACCATTGCCATCATCATAACTAATATTCACAAAATGATGGGTACACTTTAAAGAGTTTGTTCCTATAACTTACCTCATTTACTGTATCCAGACTTCTCATACAGGTTAGTTTACTAAAGCTCCATAGGGTGCAGTCTGTTGTTTTTTAGCATCTCTTTTGATAAGCCTAAATGCTCGGTATGCTTTTTGGTCACAACAGGTCACTAGGTCTTTGTCTTCATGGAACAACCTACAAACGGTCTACCAAGTTTCTACTATAGGTTCAGACCTAGAGTAGTACATTTTAGTAATATATTTTATGTCTTAAATTTGAATTTAATGTTTCTCCCAAATCCTTGGCTTTGTACTTACCATCCTTGAGAGTCATCTGCCACCTTTGCACCCATTCAGAAATTTGCAAGTCCTTCTTACAGTCTGAGGTCAGACGCCAAAGGATCCTTCTAGGCTGACTGTATGTTGTCCTGGGACTGAAAGATTTGGGGTTTTCTTTTTTTTACTAACCATATATCTCTGGAATGTTAGTCATTGCATTTCTCTACCTAGATAAGTTAATTTTTCTTACTCTTTATTATTATCTTCATATGTAGTTTCCTAGCCAAATGACTGACAGTTCCATAAAAATTACACTTAGATATATCTCGTACTTACATATATTTGGTGTAAAAGTTTGAGAAACCCCTTTTACATCTCAAATACATATACATTCTACCCAAATGCCTCTTCATCCTCACTTTGACAATATGTGCAACAAGAGCTTTAAATATTCTTATACTCGTTGATTCAGTAATAATTTTTCTGGCATATTTCTCAGAAATTGACAGAATGAATTACCATAACAGCTGGGTAACAAATCCATACACGAATCAGGTTATTTCAAATTGTTTGTTTTCAGTAAATATAAAGAAGGACCTATTAGCTGGTGGATCGTTACAAATAACTTTGCTGATAGATCGCTATGATTTTTGGCATGTGATAAACTTTTAAAGGAGTTAAAAAACCGTCACTGCTATAGCTAATTTTTTTAATTCCAATTTACATTTGTATGTAAACAAGTTTCTCAGTGCACATATATATATATATATATTTGAAAAACAGAAGATGCTAAATTTATTAGGAATAAGTAATATCTATTCATGGATAATTAAACAGAAAAAAACTAAAAATCCTTTTCTCATTAAGAACCCCATTTTCAACAAAACTTAAATTTTGTATTTATTAACTTGAAATCTGTGATATAGTTTTGTTGTTTGATCAACTATAACTTCAATATATATATACTTTTTTGTTACAGAGACATGGAATTAATCTGTACCACTGAATAGGTTACTTCAGGATAAATTTATAAGGAGAAAGTACAGTGGAAATAGAAGTTTAAAGAAAGAACAGAACAATTTAAAATATCTTACTATTAATGTAGAGCTGTCATGGATTTTTTTTTTTTTTTTTTTGTGGTACGCGGGCCTCTCACTGCTGTGGCCTCTCCGGTTGCAGAGCACAGGCTCCGGACGTGCAGGCTCAGCGGCCATGGCTCACGGGCCCAGCCGCTCTGCGGCATGTGGGATCTTCCCGGACCGGGGCACGAACCCGTGTCTCCAGCATTGGCAGGCGGATTCTTAACCACTGTGCCACCAGGGAAGCCCTCAAGGGTACTTTTGACAGAGCTGTTAATGTGGAACAAGCTTTAATATATCAGAGTTATCAGCTCCTTTAACAAGAGCTTCCAAACATGCTTACTTTAACATCATTTGATTTTAAACTTGGGA
>NW_006776635.1:685844-691894 GCF_000442215.2 Lipotes vexillifer
AGAGTCTTAAATTTAAAAATCATCAAAATTAAATAAAAATAATCTCTCCCAAGGACTGGCAAAGTTCTTGGGGAATTTTCCACCTTTAGTACAGTTTTCTTCAAAAGTTATTCAATTACTTGAGCAATATTTTAGATAACAGGGACCAAGAAGTGTTTGAATTAACTAAGTATAGAAATACAGATAATATCAGATATTAGAAAATTATGTGTGAAAACTATTTTACGATCAAGTTTCCCCTCTGCAAAATATTAAAGGAGAAAAAAAAACTTTGATAAAATGTCTTCCTTTTCCCCTTCCCCTCAATAATCCCAACTAAACTCATAGCTTCCAAGTCCTATTTACATCTTGGCCTACTCCAGTAGGCTTCTGTTCCCATCACTTCAAAACTACCTGCCCTCTAGAAGGTCAACCTTGAACTTGTAAACTTCAGCCCAATCTTTGTCTCTAATCAATCTTCATCTGGTTTACTTCCTTCAATTATCTGACAGAGTTGACCATTTCCTCCTTGTTAGACCTGTTGTCTTCCCTGATGCCAATGATCTTCCTCTTCTGACACTACTACTATGGTTTGAACTGCTCCTTCCAAAGAATCTGTTCCTTTACGATCCTTTAAGTGGAAGGAGATATACCCCAAAGTTGTTCTTAGCCCTCTCTTGGCCCTACGCCCGCAGGATTGTACACCCCAATGGCTTGAACTATCATCTTGATGCACACATTTTCTAAATATACACCTTTTAAAGAGATCTTACCTAAAAGATGTTTCATTTCCAACTGTTTAGGCTCTTCACACACCTCAACATATCCTCATTTTCTCTCCCTTCTACACCCATAATACACACCTCTCTCTTGCCCCAATCCCTTCATCCCAAACCAGTACTTACCTTCTTCTAGGACTCAATGCAAAGCACCACCATTTCCTCCTAGGTGTCTTTTTTCTTCTTTTTTTAAATTGGAGTATAGTTGCTTTACAATGTTGTGTTAGTTTGTCTGTACAGCAAAGTTAATCAGCTATATGTGTGTGTGTGTATATATATATATATATATATATATATATATATATATCCTCCATTTTGGATTTCCTTCCTGTTTAGGTCACCACAGAGCACTGAGTACAGTTCCCTGTGCTATACAGTAGGTTCTCATTAGTTATCTATTTTATACATAGTAGTGTATATATGTCAAATCTCCCAATTCATCCCACCCTTCCCTTCCCACCTTGGTGTCCATACATTTGTTCTCTACATCTGTGTCTCTATTTCTGCTTTGCAAATAGGTTCATCTGTACCATTTTTCTAGATTCCACATACATGCGTTAACATACCATATTTGTTTTTCTCTTTCTGAATTACTTCACTCTGTATGACAGTCTCTAAATCCATCCACGTCTCAGCAAATGACCCAATTTCGTTCCTTTTTATGGCTGAGTAATATTCCATTGTATATATGTACCACAACTTCTTTATCCATTCATCTGTCGATGCACATTTAGGTTGCTTCCATGTCCTGGCTATTGTAAATACTGCTGCAATGAACACTGGGGTGCATGAACCTTTTGGAATTATGGTTTTCTCTGGGTATATGCCCTGGAGTGGGATTGCTGGGTCATATGGTAGTTCTAGTTTTAGTTTTTTAAGGAACCTCCTTACTGTTCTCCATAGTGGCTGTATCAATTTACATTCCCACCAACAGTGTAAGAGGGTTCCCTTTTCTCCACACCCTCTCCAGCATTTACTATTTGTAGATTTTTTTGATGATGGCCATTCTGACTGGTGTGAGGTGATACGTCATTGTAGTTTTGACATGCTTTTCTCTACTAATTAGTAATTTCATGTGCCTCTTGGCCATCTGTATGTCTTCTTCGGAGAAATGTCTATTTGGGTCTTCTGCCCATTTTTTGATTGGGTTGTTTTTTTTTTGATATTGAGCTGCATGAGCTGTTTGTATATTTTGGAGGTTAATCCCTTGTCAGTTGCCTCATTTCCAAATATTTTTTCCCATCCTGAAGGTTTTTTCCTCTTGTTTATGGTTTCCTTTGCTGTGTAAAAGCTTTTAAGTTTCATTAGGTCCCGCTTGTTTATTTTTATTACTCTAGGAGGTGGGTCAAAAAAGATCTTGCTGTGATTTACATCAAAGTGTGTTCTGCTTATGTTTTCCTCTAAGAGTTTTATAGTGTCCGGCCTTACATTTAGGTCTTTAATCCATTTTGAGTTTATTTTTGTGTATTATGTATCCCATTTACCATTGCAACAAAAGAATAAAATACCTAGGAATAAACCTACCTAAGGAGGCAAAAGACCTGTACTCAGAAAACTTTAAGATACTGATGAAAGAAATCAAAGATGACACAAACAGATGGAGAGATATACCATGTTCCTGGACTGGAAGAATCAATATTGTGAAGATGACTCTACTACCCAAAGCAATCTACAGGTTCAGTGTAATCCCTATCAAACTACCACTGGCATTTTTCACAGAATTAGGACAAAAAAATTTTACAATTTGTATGGAAACACAAAAGACCCCGAATAGCCATAGCAATATTGAGAAAGAAAAACGGAGCTGGAGGAATCAGGCTTCCTGATTTCAGACTATACTACAAACTACAGTAATCAGGACAGTATGGTACTGGCACGAAAACAGAAATATAGATCAATGGAACAGGACAGAAAGCCCAGAGATAAACCCGGGCACCTATGGTCATCTAATCTATGACAAAGGAGGCAAGAATATACTATGGAGAAAAGACAGCCTCTTCAGTAAATGGTGTTGGGAAAACTGGACAGCTACATGTAAAAGAATGAAATTAGAACACTCCTAGGGGTCTTTAGGAAACCTATCTCCTCCGCATCCAGTGGAATCATCCAGTTCTCTTGACCCCAACTCTGCAAAATCAATATAACCCATTCTCACCCATTTTCATTGCCATAGGCCTAATTCTGAATCTCATCCTTTCAGGCCTGGTCTAATCCTTGGTATCCTAACTGGGCTTCCAGCTTAAATACCATGACCTCCATTAACAATTACCCAATTAACGGTGCCCTTTCTCTATGCTCCCCAGTATATTTTATCTATAAATAAAATATATAGTTAGTTGCATCCATTTCTGCCTCCCTCAGATCAGAGATTCATTTGCTGAGAATACCTTCCCTATCACCAGCCTGTATCAATGCTCCCCACAAATCTAAACGTAATCTCCTGTGAAAATGCATCATACCGTGTGATTGGTTTTCACATTACCACAATATAAACCACAGTGCAGCAAGAGCAAGCACTAAAATGCTTGGAAAGCAAAGGAAAGGAGAAGAAAGAGGAACAAATAGATAGTTACATTTCTTTCTGAAACTTTAAAGTATTCCTTATCATAATAACATCTTCTAATGAACTCATAGTATGCTTTAAGGCATTATCTAGTAATGTCTAATAATTTCTTAATGATGAAGAATGTGAATTCCTTCCCTCGCCTTAACATGAAGACAAGAATGAGGATGAATGATGCATGTCCCTAGAATGTGTTTCAAAAGTGATGCACAATCTCTCAATAGTTGATTAATTCTTCTTGTTCTCAGTAGAATTCTCGGTAGAATTGCTGAATACAAACTGGGTGATACAAGCAACCAAAGCTAAGATGCCCCAAGATTTCTCCCACTGAAATGAGCATTTTAAAGGAACAAGTAATGATTAAATCACTTCCTTTTTTTTTTTTTTTTTAAACTTGTGACAAGGCGACTGTCCGATGAAAGCGAGAAAATTGTAACTGATTATTCGGAATTGGGCCACTCTCTGTGAGTCTCCTTATGAACTTGCCTTCCTGGGAAATTCCTTGTTCACTTTGGCCCTGGCTGGAGGGGGTAGTGACTTAAGGCAGAGATTACATGAAAGTCATAATTTTCTAAAGGTTATAGGAGATGCAACAGGAGACAGAACTGAGCTGCCTTGGTGCAACAAGGGGTGAACATTAAAAGAGGAGTAAAGATGGAAGAGAGTGGGGCTGCTTTCTCTGAAGCTTATCTGAACTCCTTTGGTTGAGAAATGAAGACTGGAAATCTCAAGATAAAAAGCTTGCTTGTGACAAAGCCAGTGCACGTTGGCTTTTGTCGGAAAGATCATGGAAGAAGCTTTTTTGCAGCCAATCTGCTTCTCTTATACAGCATGCAGCTACGTGCAGAAACAGCCCATGGAAACTTTCAAAGACATCTTAAGGAGTTTAAGAAATGATTACATGGAGGGAAGGGGTTCTAGTGTTTCATACGAAACCCTTTCTAGCAGAGCCAAGTTACCCCATGCAATACTTTAGGCCAGAAGTGGAAAAAACAAAACAAAACAAACCAACTAGATGCCAAATCCAGATTCTAAGATGTGAGGCCAACTGGAATGGAAGGAAAATTCTTATTGCTCTATTTATTAAATATGAAATTTGAGAAATCACAGACCCAGAAAAGCCAAGAAAATGTAGCAGGACCTCTGTCTGCAGGAGCAGTGAACACCAGCTGAAGATGCCCAGGACCATCGCAGGAGTGAAAAAGGTATCAAGTATGGAAAATAAACCAGTTAAGGGTCGGTTTTCTTCCTGGGCATATAGGTCTCAGATGCAGGGAGAGAACTCTGTCCCTTATGCCAGTTTATTTACCTTAAATGAAACAAATCATACTTAAAATGGAGCTGAACTCACTTCAAGCAGAGAAAAGATGCGCTGGAATTATTTCTGTGCCCTTTACAGTGCCCTATATACCCTGAGGAAGAGTTACTGCCAGGGATTTCCAGGTGGAAAACTTTTATGACATTGAAACCAATAACCCCAAATAAGACTGACAGCTGATCATATTGATCATAATACCACTAACAAAAATACAAGTTTTATTGAATATTATCAGGCAAAAATACACTGCTGAGCCCTTCTGTATGGATTGACTTATTCTAGTAAGCTTCTAAGAAGTAAACATTCCTTTTATTCTCATTATACAAAGTAGAAAATGAGGCATGAGGAAGGAGCTTGTCTTACTTAGGTCACATTCGTTAACCCAGGTAGGCTGGCTCCAGTATCTATGTCACCTCTTCAAACAGTATTTAACTGCCTAAATTCCCCAAACCACTTAGCCCAGCATTCGAGGCCCTCTCTATACCACCTCTTACATCTTCTGCTTGCTAGTATCTCATTTATTTGTTTCTATGTAGCAGACTCGTTATAAGAGCTGTCCATACTCACAGGCTTTGATTCTTCTGCAGGTGCTCGCTCAACACCACTTTAATCAGTCTTTCATCCCTATCACTTTACCTAAACTGCACAGCAAGGTCAACAATGACCTTCACATAGGTAAGTCCAGGAGTCTCTTCCCAGCTTTTACTGCATCTGAGCCATAAGTAGCCTCTGACATCACCATCACCCCCTTTCCTCAATAGCTTTTCTTCACTTGGCTGATGGCACATCACAATCTCTTGGTTATGTCAATGGTCTCTTCTTTTCAATCTTTTTCCTGGTTCCTTCTCCTTTTTCTCTCCTCTAATGTTGGGTAGCTCCAGGGCTCCACTCCTGGTTATTTTTTCTACTATATGCACACTCATTCCCTTGGTGATCTCACGCAAGCTCATGGTTCAAGTCCGTTTACAAGCCGGTAACTCCAACCCAGACCTCTCTCCTGAGTTTCTGCGCAGGTAACTGCCTACTTGACATTGCTGCTTGAATGTCCAATAGGCACCTCAAATTCAATACGTCCACGATGAACTCCTGAATCCCTCTTCCCTCAGAACACCTGATTTACCCTCTTCTTCCTTATTTCTATTGCTGGAAACTCCATCCTTCCAACTGCTCGTGTCAAAAATCTTGTGGTTCTCAACTGAAAATGCATCCTCCTTCTCTCTCTTACTAGAAACCCGGCAGGTTCTACCTTCAAAAATATATGCAGAGGGCTTCCCTGGTGGCGCAGTGGTTGGGAGTCCGCCTGCCGATGCAGGGGACACGGGTTCGTGCCCCGGTCCGGGAAGATCCCACATGCCGCGGAGCGGCTGGGCCCGTGAGCCATGGCCGCTGAGCCTGCGCGTCCGGAGCCTGT
>NW_006776635.1:691965-705360 GCF_000442215.2 Lipotes vexillifer
ATATATATATATGTATGCAGAATCTGATCACTTCTCAACACTCCACAGCTACTGCCCTCACCAACAGTGCCCTGTTTCACTCTCAAAAATGTTTTAATTTGAATAAATTATGGTCACCCTGATACAAGGCCCTCCATGGTCTCACGCCCACGCTCACCCTGGTGTTCCCTCTCTGACCTCATCCATTACTTTCACAGGCTCTCACTCCACTCCGGCCATGATGGCATCCTTGCTAATCTTTGGTGAGCCAGGCACGCTTCTGCCTTTGGGTCCTTGTTCTGGTTATACCCTGTCTGGAATGCTTTCTTCCAGAAATCCATGTGGCAAGTTCCTTACCTCCTTCAAGTCTTTGCTCAGTTTTTAGATGTTCAGTGAGACCCCCTGTTTACTACTGGAATGAGCCTATCCCTCCATTATTTGTCACATTCCCTGCTCATCCTTTTTCTGTCTCTACTCTATTTCCATCCTTTCAACATACCATATAATTTTATTTACAGTCATCCCTTTGTATCAGTGGGGGATTGGTTCCAGGACCCTGGCAGATACCAAAACCCATGGATGCTCAAGTACCTTATATAAAATGGTGCAGTATTTGCATATAACCTATGCACATCCTCCCATATACTTTGAATCATCTCCAGATTACTTAAAATGCCTACTACAATAAAAATGCTATGTAAATAGTTGCCAGAGTGTGCAAATTTATTTTGTTTTTTGGAACTTCTGGATTCTTCTTTTTTCCAAATACATATTTGTTTAATACTGAAAGATTTATTGTAGATATTTTTGTTACACAATTATGTTACATATTATGATACAAATACATTTGCAACATTAACATATATGGGGACTGTTAAATCATTTACTATTTCTTTTGCAAAAAGATAATTTCTTGAGGCTTTCATACCTGTAATAACTGACTCTGTTCTCATTTGGATCAAATCTTCATCCTGTAGCTCTGAGTCACAGTCCACTGCTGAATGAGTCTACACTTGCCCATTAACCTTGCTTGGAGTATTTTATGTATGGAATATCTGAGCCTTTACTACTAAACTGTTTTATTACTAAGCCAGGACACGCCCCCTCTGCCTTACTGAGTAATTTCCCTCTGCAGCTGCAGTCCTCAGATGCTGAATAAAAGGCAGATTTCTCGTAGTTGCCTCCCTGCCTTCTCCTGACTCAAACATCTAGAGGATTCATGAAAACATCCAAATATTTTTGATCCTTGAAACCTCTGGATATGGAGGGCTGACTGTACTTATTAATTCATTTTATTATTTGTCTCCCTCCACTGGAATGTAAGAGCAGAGCTCTTTTCCTCACTGATGTACCTCAAGGGTAGAGCCTGCCTGGCACATACATGTAGGTACCCAATAAATATTTGTTGAATGAAGAAACAAGCACATATACACTAAAGACAGAGGTTATTATGTCCTCTTAGACATCTCTCTTTTTAATTTCCTGGTTCACTGTCTTCCTCTTATCATGATCCTTCTGCTTGAAATAGACATTGCCAAAACATTGAATTGTGTGGGACTTCCCTGGTGGTGCAGTGGTTAAGAATCTGCCCGCCAATGTAGGGGACACGGGTTTGAGCCCTGGTCCGGGAAGTTCCCACATGCCTCAGAGCAACTAGGCCCGTGCACCACAACTACTGAGCCCACGCTCCACAACTACTGAAGCCCGTGTGCCTAGAGCCGGTGATCCGCAACAAGAGAAGCCACTGCAATGAGAAGCCCGTGCAACGAAAAGTAACCTCCGTTCGCTGCAACTAGAGAAAGCCCGTGCAGCAACGAAGACCCAATGTAGCCAAAAATTAATTAATTAATTTAAAAAAACGTTTGTGACTCAGAACACCCTCGTCCCACCCTCCCTCTCCACTCAACAAGTTAAGGATAAAAGCAGACTAACAGACTGAACAAAGAAACCTTGGAATTATTATTTACAATTTTCACAATCAGTGATCTGAGAGAGATCCATGCTGTTCTTACCTAATTGTCTTGCAGATGCCTGGCACTGAGTCTTAACCGCATACTCTGAACTCAGGTTCTCTTTCAAAACTTCCAAGTTTAGCTGCGAAGGAATTCCTGACCAATAGTGCCACCTACTGATCAATAGGTGAGAAATCAGGACAGTGAGGAAGAAAGTACAAACCAGTCTAATCTGAAAAGTAGGAAAACATAGTAATGAAAAATCCCATAAAGTCAGGAAAATAAACTGCTTTTCCCAAAGAGTGCTAGCAAGGAGTTTACACTGAATTCTATAGCAGCAGTAAGCAAATATTGTGCAACTGTAAAGACTCATAATAACCCCCTTCAGAAAAGAGGAAGCACTTCCAAAATATTAACAGGGCAACCAGTTTTCTATAAATACCAGCTTTCTGTTTTTCACCAGCAACTTAAGAATTAGGATATTTGAGAGGCAAAGCAAATATATTTGTTGTTTTTATTTTCCCCTACATACAAACGAATAAAAACTAATCTACCCAGAGATTTAAACTTCACTAGAAAAAAAATTACAGAAAAGGCATTTGGGAAAATGCAAGGGCATTTATATTTAGGACTATACACTGTAAGTTTCTCCTCTTTTATAAGGGTAGATAGACATTTTTCTTGGTTATTTAAATGCAGTACTTACTGTTCAGTGTCAATGAACGCAGGTCATGAGTTCTAAGAAGGACTCAAATAAAGTGGTGTTTTCATGTTTATTTACCAAGATCTGCTACTTTTTCATTATCAAAAGCCTCTTGTGTCTCCCCACTCCCTGCCGTGAGTAGTAAATGTGGTGACAATTAGTTGACACATGCTTTAGACAGCCATTTATCTAAATCATATTCACCCTCGTCTTTTATTTAAGTTGGGCACCCCTAAAATACTTAAAGCACTTGATTTTGCTTTTATATTGTTAACTGTCTTCATTAAATGAAAATATTAATAAAACATTTTACTGAGAAATTAATATATACTGTCAAAATCAGAAATAGAATACAGTGTGTTTTGAAAAATCCTAAAGAACAGAAATTTGCATAAGGAAAAAAAAAAGAAAGGAAACAAGTTTAAATCTCCCACGTGTCTTCCCACTTTAAAAATTACACAGGAACAATAAATAGGAACAGTAAAAGTAGAAATGGCTTTCAACGAAAACAAAAATGGTCCATTATTATACTCATGAACGGATAGGGTTAAAAGTAATAATTCCAAGAGAAGATAATTTAGAAAAATGCATTTAATTATAAAAATTTTTTAAATAAAAAGCAATGGCACAAATCACCACAAAGATATTTAAGTGATCATATCCACAGGCTGCTCTTATAATTAAAATTTGCGACTGTTCTCATTAGCAGCATTTTTCCCTCCTAATTAGAGTGACATCAAGAGCTTCTGAGAATGTGCAATTTTTCCTAAAGTCCTAATAAAAGTATCATAAACACAGTTGTGCAATATTTATTTACATCACCTTTTATTTACTACACTCTAAACTCAAAAAATACTGAACATTTCTCTCTCACTTCATTCCTCTTATTTACAGTACAGAGGCTCATCTCTTTTCACAATATGGTTTGTGCATTAAAATCCCTGGGAATAGTCCTTTCCACCGCATTTTAATAAATTTGCTCTGATTATTTAAAATAAGGACACAAACAAAAGCTTGTTCATAAGACTGTGTCATACCCAGAAGAATAACTCTTACTGTTGACTTATTTATGAGTAAAAAAAAAAAAAAAAAAAAAAAAAATCCTCTTTCAGCAGAATACATTCTCAACAATTACTGGATCATACAATCATGCATATTTGTACTGTTAATATGACAACAGGTAAAGCCAGCTATGACTTTTTAAGTTTCATTTAGAAGACTACAGCATACGTGAAGTGATCTGGCTTTCACTCTCTTGTTATCCATAATCCAGTTATTCCACGTGGATATTTATTTATTCTGAGTATGTAAGTCTTAAATGGTGCAGTAATAATTGGCAGTTTCTGACAGTTCTATTTTCTTGATAGTGGATACAGTTCTGTGCACATATGTCAGATAAACTGGAAAAAAAATGCAAATCACTTCATGTGATACAGCAGGAAGAAGTGGGATGCTATTGTTTGAACAAATGATTCAAAGAGATAAATATTAACTTTCAATAGAGACAGGAATACTGTTGAATTCAGTCTGGTTTAAGAGGTACTGCCTTTACAACTTGCCATACCTGGTATTTGTTACCTTTTTGGTTGAAAAGTAAAACCATTTGGGGGAGGGCAGATGTCAGGAGGAGAGAAAGGTGAAAAAGCATATATTACTGTATGTATTATTTTAGGAGAAAAAAAGAGAGGGAAGAGAGCATACTTTCACATTTAAAAAAGATGATGTCACTTCTGGACACATTCCACAGAGTGTATGAAAATAGCCTCCAAGCTACATAAGCCCCTTTCTTCTCACTCCAGAGATGTTTTCTAATAATAATATGAATAATAATAATTAACATAATCTGGCAGCAGCACAAATCTATAACTTTTTAAAGCTTGAGTGTGTCACCACTATTCAAGAGTCAGGTACATTTGAATAATAAAAGTGTCCCACTGTTTCTTTTATTTACACTCTTGACCCAGCAAATATGACTAAAGGAGTCCTTGCGGTTATTTGCAGCGTTAAGACTTCTATGATGGCTTTGACTTTATAACCCATTCAGCATTGGGGTTGAGCTGATATAAATCCTTCATGTAAGTGTCGTCATCGAGGCAGCGTTCCCCTAGTAGAGAGATGTTGCATCAGTTTAATACAGTGGGGAGATAGGGATGCCATTTTAACTTTAAGCCTAGTGGTTTAACTCAAGTCTTACGCTTCGAAATAGTTCTCATTTTTTCCCGTCTCCCATAATATTATAAGGCTTGGCCAAATATTGGAAAAGTCGATTGAGTAGTTCTCTAAATGTGCAGGTTTCAAATTAATTTAGGAAGTTGAAAATTCTGTGATGGGCTTTTAAATGGTTCCTTAAAAGCTTATTCACCTTTATTAAGAGTGGCAACAGTTTTGAATTGACCTAAGTAAGAAACCATGCTTAATTCCCAATATCTAATGGCAAAATGCAAAATCAAATATACTAATACTTAACCTTTTTTTTCTAATAATCTTGATTAATACAGGTAACAATACAGAGTTCCAGCGGAGTTGTGGTTTATTTAAATTTTTAGGAGTCTTCACCTTCTTGTATTCAACTTTCAATATTTACTAAAATTTTTAAGTCCCAGAAAAAAATTCTAAAAACTTATCTTAAAATATTTTCAATTACTCTTTTGAATTAAACACCATTTCATTTATTTGTTGATAATGTCACTCTTACCTTTTTAAAGGTCAAAATAAGAGAAAATGTTTATTTTGAATTTTAATAAGAAGATGAGTACAACCCACTGATAATTACACGTGGGAAAATAAAATATGAGACATGGTCAAAACTAATCCATTTATCTTATTTCTATTTCATAAGCTAACAATATGTTTATGTATGCATATGTATATTTTTAGTAGGCAATCAACAATGGCAAAAATAACTTCTGCTTTCGCTAAATATATCTAGTACTGTACCATAATAAAAGTGTCATCTTGGTCTTAAATGAGCTCAATTACTTCCTTTATTAAGATGTGCCATCAGTGTATAAAAAAGAAAAAAGTTTTGAAAAACTGCATTAACCATTTTAGAAGTTATTCCTATTTCAGGGAACCTGCCTTTGGCTCAGGTTCCACATAGATGGGCATTTGTACAAAGCTCTAAAGAGCCAGAACAGAAAGGTGAGACCACTAAAAAAAAAAATCCACAATATTCATCAACTATCTACAGCTTGCTATATTTTACTTCTCATTTCTTTTTCTCTCCCAAAGACATAAATAATAACCACTGGCAGTGTCAAATCAGCATATGGAATGCAAGATTTAAAAAATGTGCTTACAGGGACTTCCCTGGTGGTGCAGTGGTTAAGAATCCACCTGCCAGTGCAGGGGACACAGGTTCAATCCCTGGTCCAGAAAGATCCCACACGCCGCGGAGCAACTAAGCCCATGCACCACAGCTACTGAAGCCCATGAGCTTTAGGGCCTGCGTGCGGCAACTACTGAGCCCACATGCTGCAACTACCGAAGCCCAGGCACCTAGAGCGCATGCTCCACAACAAGAGAAGCCGGCGCACCGCAACGAAGAGTAGCCCCTGCTCGCTGCAACTAGAGAAAGCCCGTGCATAGCAACGAAGACCCAATGCAGCCGAAAATAATAAAATAATAAATAAATAAATAAATAGCAACAACAAAAAAGCGCTTACCAATATTTCCTCCAATTTCATACAAAAAAACTTCCCCATTCTTGAGAGTCTGGGCAACCCCACTACTAGGGATAAAACAAACTGATTAGTTGCATCATCAGACAGCTTGCAAGTAAATCACTTTAATGTCCTTGGGGAATTCTAGCTTGTATGGAAAATTCATAACTTAGACATACTGTAATTATCTACACGTTTGTACTTTCCCACCTGTTAAATGTGCTGAATAGGTAATAAAAATGTCACGCCTGTAAATTAAAATAAACAAATGGAATTGTACATCTGAAGGTGAAATAATAAATCAGTATCTAAATTTGTAAAGTTAAAAAGAAAAGTAACAACATTTTAGCTGCCAATAAAATTATTAATATGGTCATCTATTTTGCATAGGGGCCAAAAAGGTCCTCATAAAACTCTAAGAAGTAACGTTTCCACCTTAGTCTTCACATTGTATTTATTCAATAGGTATTTATCACGGGTTTGCTGTGCTGACCACTCTAATAGTCTGCAAGATGAATATAAAGACTAGGACATGGTTCATAAACCTCCCTGTGCTGACCGTCCAAATACGGGAGGTACATACACACAAAACAGAAGCAAATACTCATTATGAAGACTTACAAGTAGGATGCACGTACAGGTTTATACTCTTCAAAGAATAAACTCTCCAGAACATTAGGTTCAAACAATAAAAATGGGTAAAATTCAATGGTTTTCAAAAATCTCTATATCTGGGAAACCTGCTAAAAATCAGATCCAGGGCTCTAGAAACTCTGATTTAATATGTCTACATGAAGCCCGAGAATGTGGTTTTTAAACGCTCTCTGGTGGGACTCTGATGCTCAGAAAGATTTGTGAACCACTGACAAAAGACCCTGAGGACACACTCCCTGGAACTGAGAAGAGAAAACCAGGTCTGACTTTTATCCAAACCGTTAGAAAAAAAGAGTACGTAGAGGCCTTCCTAACCAACCACTTAATGGTTCATCTGGTTATCCAGCTCCATCTACTCTGCTGTCCATGACACACTGACTGCTCAGGGCTATGGGAGTCCTCATGCTTAAGATCTGCCCTGCTAAGCTGTATCCTGACCAAGAGACGATTCACTTCGTTTTCAAACTGGCGTATGCTTATTTTTGAAATTAAATAATGTAATAATTATATTTTCATTTTTAATATAATACATAACCCAATAAACTATGAGTATAAAAAGAGTCATTATTTCATGAAAACCAAGTGGAATGTTTTGGCAGACTAAAAAAAAATCCTAGTCAGATATTGTTCTCAGATTTGGCTTCTTGAGTATCTATGTTCTTATTCCACTTTAAAGAAACCTGAACTGGATTTCCTGGTACACATGAGCTTTCACTTAATACTAATCAACAAATCCATACAGAAAAGACAACAGTCGTTATCAAAGACTGGTGAACGCACTGGGCACTTATTTTATGTCATTCATGTGTTCTTGGCTTCAGCAGAGAAAGAAGGGGAAGAAAAGGATGGAGGGAAGTAAGGTGTCCCACTGTCACTATACAAGTGCGATGCAAGTGGGAGGAGGGGAAAGTGGTGAAAGAAGATACATATAAACACTTACTGAGAATTTCACTTATTAGATGGCCCAGACAGATAATGCTATGTGCTTCATGGTCTTTTTCCCAGTTAATTATCACAAGGCTATAATGTAGGCCTTCTAATGAGGCCTACTTCTACAATGAGGAATCTGAGACTTATAGAGATTATAAAAACTAGCCTAAGATGATTCAGGAAAAGCTGGTATTTGGATCCAGATCATCTGCTTCCGGCATCCCCAAGCATAAGGGAAAGGGTTGAAGACTGGCGGGGGGGGGAAAGGGCAAATGGACCAAGATGCTTACCAGACTTCCCTCTGGGTGAAGCAGGATGGCAAGAAGCGGGGAGGCAGAAGAAGGGATTCCACTTAAGGGGGTAGCAAAGCACCACAAGCAGAAAATCCAAATATGCAAATGACAACTGTCACAAAACTGGTGCTTTCTTATAAGAGTATGCCTACTATTATCCTACTCTATCCTAAATATTGAAGTCAGAGTAGAATATATCATACAACTTCAGAGTCACACCCTGTATCATCTACAAGTAGAGGAACACAAGTTCAGATTAAATTGAGCACTTGGGTCGTGCAAGTAAACGCTGTGTAAATTAAACCATGTCTAGCCTGGAAGAGCTGCTTATATCTGAAGTCTGGCCAGATCTTCAAGTACACCCTTTGGGAGAGGGTGGGAAGTCATCCACGGTGGGAAGAATGGCATCTTCTTGGTCACCACAGGTAGTAGAGAGGAAGTGGACTGACTCCCCTGAAGTGGAGAGAACTTTTAGGGAGCAAAGACATCCAAGACATTCCAACTGCTCCCAGAACTTAATCCCCCAAAATTCCAACTGGCCCAGGACTTTAATCCCCCCAAAGTCCACCTAGTCCCAGACTCTGCACCAATGGCCCCCAGATTCATGATAGCCTCTAGGCGCTCGAGCCAGTATGGAGAGGGGTTAAAGGACCTCCTTGGGGGACAGAAACCACAGATTTAGAACTCAGCTCTACTCCACCACCTATGTAACGCATGACCTTGCAAAGTCTTGGTTTTCTTATCAGTATAACAGAAGTAAGATAATACTTCCTTCAGAGCTTGGTTGAGAGGGAAGTTTATGCTGGCTTACTGAAAGCCCAGAATTAGCACTAAGACACTCTTTTATTTCATCACCATCTGTTAACTGCACGGGCTCATCTCTTCTCCCAATTTACAAACCCTGAGGGAAGACAGTTTAAAGTATTTTTTATAACCCTTCCAACATCTAGCAGAGAGCCGTAGACAGAGCAGACACGTATTACATACATGTGGTTCTGTATTAAAATTGGAGAAGTTCTGGCAGAAATGTTGAATGTTAGACTGAGGAGATGAAATTCAATGGGAGACAGAGTAGACAGAAGCTAAGAGGCCAACACCCCTGATGTCCCTGTCTTTAAAAGAAAAAAAAAAAGATTAGATTTGTTTATTTCAATGAGTAGAAATGAGGGGAGGAAGCATTAAAATATAATTTTAGCTAAAAATAAGAATTTGAACACTGAAATGCCTATACCCTGTTCGAACCCCTAAAATTCAAGAAAAAATACCGCAAAATGTCTTTGAAAGTGTACATGGGAGGGATGCCAAAGACCTTCAGAGGACTACGCCTGCCCCACCAGCTGCACACAGAGAGGAAGGCTTGGTCGTTCCTACTGAGGATACTGTGCTTTGTCCTACTGACTTCAGAGCTCCAGAGACCGGCTGTCCCCTCTCAAGTCTTTATACCTTCTGTTTTCAAATTTAAGCATTTCCTTGTATTCATTATATTTCCTAGAAGAAGTTGTACCTTTTGTTTTTTTTAATCCCACTGTATCCTAATTAGTGATTTTCCTAACAGCCTACACACAGTAATTAACCTCCAATCACCATATTCTGGAGAGAATATTGAGTGGCGTCATGTACCAAGCCCACAGCAGGCACAGCGAAGGAGTGTGCAGACCTCCTGTTCGAAACAGGCTCCACTTTTGAACACAAACTACACCCAATGAACTCAACTCATTCCAACAGTCTAATTGTTAAGTCTGCTTTTGTTTTCTGCCGGGAAGACAACATTTTTAAGCCCTCACACCAGCCATAGTTTAAAAAAAAAAAAAAAGGGGGGGGGGAAAGAGAGAGCAAGTGAATTATACCATGGAATAATTAAAACAAAACAGGCCTCTACCTTTCTTGGCTGAGAAACCTGGCAAGTACATCACTGGCTCTGAGTTCTTCAGTTAGCTGTATTGCCATGGAAACTTTCGAAAGATGGGGAGCTTGCACTCGAATCACTCCCTGAGGAACGTCAGCCTGCAAAGCAATAATGACACTGGAACAAAGCTGGCAGCAGCTGGAACATGTAACTCTGTACAATGCATTATACGGTAAGTGTGCTTAACTACTACGCATTTTACTTCACTACATAAAAACCTTAACTACTATATAATGTAATTTGCTAAATTACATCAAACCTCAAATATCCTCTTAATGGTGATAGGAGAACTTCATAATGCCTGTGCAGTAATGCTTAATTATTCTTAAAGATGTAAAGAATGACAGCAATAACCATTACTGCCATATTAAGTGCTGATTTCTGAGCGTTATCTACGAGAGGGTGCTTCATCATGTAGCAATTTAAGAAATTGAATCAGAAAGAAGTTACTTTGCACGCTACTGCAATGTAAGCATTTTAAAAAACATTTCTGCACATTCACAAGATTTCACAAAAATTTTTGTCCCTGAGAGTATTAAAATAAATGAAACATACTTTTCTAATACATTTGTATTGTGTCTGCTCCTCACCTGGCTGATGAGCATACACTGTGGCCGCATACTTTGAACTTGAGATGACCCATTCTAAATCCTTTGCCCACAGACGTTAAGAACATTTTATGTATTTGGAAGGTTATCAGAGAAAGATTTTGAGGATTGTAATATCAAGATATCAACTATGGCATTCAAATATTAGGCTTAGTTAAGTCCTAACGGTTCTGCTAAAACAAATACTAATTTATTATTTATAACCATATGTTCTTGAACAGGTCTTAGACCAAACAGCACGCACAAATTATGTTTAAACATAATGCTTTAAACACTACAAACACCCTGTTTAATTCAACCAAAATTTACTAAGCGTCTACTGAGTACCAGGCATCGTGCTAAGTCTACTTACCTAGTAAATAAATAAGACACAAGTCCTTCGCTGCACAATATTATTTTTGTGCTCATAATATCATTTTTAAATGTATATGGTCTTGAATTTTTTTAAAACAAAGTATAAATATATCACAGATGGAATTAACGTGATTCTTTTCAACGTTTAACAAAAATAGGATGATTTTTAGATTGGGCTGCATAAAAACGCAGGTGCCCCCAAAAGATATGACTGCTTCTCAGTAACATCTGAGATGTAGTGCGGGAATAACAAAGAAAAGCGATACTGCATAGGACTATCAAGGGAGAAAAGGGGCTTCCCTGGTGGCGCAGTGGTTGAGAGTCCGTCTGCCGATGCAGGGGACACAGGTTCGTGCCCCGGTCCGGGAAGATCCCGCATGCCGCGGAGCAGCTGGGCCGGCGAGCCATGGCCGCTGAGCCTGCACGTCCGGAACGACAACGGCTTCATTCCCTGAAGGCTACAAACACACGCTCAACCTGTAGAGACAGCCTGAGCCCTCACCTGACCACTCGGTGAAGCCCCAAAGGGTGCACTCACACCAAGCCAGACAAAGACAAAGCATGTGGTACTGCCTGCTCACCATCCTGCTAGACTAGACAAGGGACTGCATTCCTAGCAGCCTTGTATGACTCCTCTCCCTGGGGATACTGAGCTCAAGCCAATCCCTAAAGGACGTCCTGATCCCAATCTGTGCCCAGACCCCTCAATTCCTGCTCTATCTCTCCCATCCAGCCTGGACCCTTGGCTTGGTTTGTTGACTTCCAATTTCTGGGGCTTGTAGTTTGGCCTGATACCTTACCTAGACTCTGACCTCCACCTCGCCTCTAGTTTACAGGTCTAATTTGCCTTTTCCCTTGATTCTAAGACAGATTTTGTTTTCATTTGTAGCATTTTGAAAAATGAGCTGCTTCTTACAATGGATGGGGCATTTCACATGGTAGTGTTGTTACCTTTTTCCAAAGCAGTTATTCAATCAATTAAGTATCTTATAACTCAGGGATTACGCTACACGCACTTCTCCCTTGGGGTTCATCTCTAGCTTATATCCTGCTGTGGCCATTCTGCCTGCTGTCCTGGCCTCAACTGTTTCCTCATAGGAGGTGAAAAACAATAAGCTGGGCCTGACAACTCGAACGGTGGAGCAAAAATTGTAATAGCAAGAGTTGAAGCACTGAGTCTGTATTCATAAGATCCAATCCACCTTGCCTACTCAGGGAAACAAGTACCAGTATTTTGGATTCTGTTAGTCTATTGTTATAACTATACTATAGAAGGGTCCTAAACAGCAGGTTGGGGTTTGCAGATCGACGTCTACTTTATGCTGATTTAAACGTCAGGAAATGCTGCTCAAGTCATAGTGCCAAATATCCTTACATAGAGGCTTTCTTTGGTGAAAGTAATAGCAGCAAAAACTGTTCCCATAATTACATCTTATACAACCCCAGAATATCAAAAACGGCAGGCAAACGTATGCTGACATTTAAAGTGAAGCAAGTTGATATGATTAAGTTTTTATATATAGAAGGTCTACAATAAGTGAGTTATACAAGCAAAATGATCCAGAAAAATAATATGTTGCCGTAAAGAGTTCAGGAATATGGCGGCCTTCCTCTGCTCCCTGCCTCCCCCACTATTCCTTGTGGCATATTCCATTCTCTGGATACAAAAGGACAGTCAAAATTCACTACAAACACCATATGCTTTCCTATCTTTACGTATGTTCTCCTTCCCTTCTGAAGTATCCCCTGCTACCTATATCCATTTTTCAAGGCCCAGCTCACACACCTCAAACCGCGTGAAACACCCCGTGGAGGGTTTCTGACTCCATAGAATCAAGAGGAGTTTCCTCTTTCCACTGAATCTCTTTTATGATGGAGATCCTAGTATATGACACCTGTAGTCTAGTTACATGCCACACATCTGAGTGACAACTGTAGCCATCTATCAATGTTTACTGATTACATGAGTCACTCAAAACTATTTCTCACTGGGGACCTCCCTGGCGGTCCAGTGGTTAAGACTCTGCACTCCCAATGCCAGGGGCATGGGTTCAATCCCAGGTTGGGGAACTAGATCCCGCATGCTGCACGGCACGGCCAAAAAAAAAAAAAAATATATATATATATATATATAATTTCTCTCTAAAAATGGTATGCTAATAAAAGTAAAATTTCTCCAGAATAAAATAAACTATACCAATGAGTATTTTCCTTAATAGCAGAAAAGAGTCTTAGGAATATTGTCTGAAAGAAACAAGTTAAGTTGCTTCTATCTACTACATGGTACTACTACTCCCCTTGCTACTGCGAAAAGACAGGGAGGGAAAGAGGACAGAAGAAAGGAATTAAAGATG
>NW_006776635.1:705370-708470 GCF_000442215.2 Lipotes vexillifer
AGGGATAATTCAGTCATTTGGTCCTGCAGAGAGTAACATTAGCATGCACCTGCTTGGGGATGCAGCCACTTTTCCCCCAAGGCATCTCATGAACAACTAAAGACCCCTAACAATATGACCATGGCCTATACTTTCTAAATGAGGTCAGGGATCATACTGTGGAGAGTATGGCCATGATTTCTTATAAAACACAACACTGAAATCAGGGTGGTGTCAGGGGTTGTACCCGATAGCACCACATCTGACACAGGAATCCAGAGTCTCTCTGATTGTTAGTTTCGAAGGAAGAGGCCCAGGTACCAGCTTCTGAGGGCACTTGAGAGTTCTCATGCGCATGTGAAAAGCCAGGTAATTGCTGTATTTTGGCTTTTGCCAGCACATGGGGAGTGGCGTGTGTACAGGATTCTTATGGCTATGAAATTAAACATTTCCCACACCCTTCCCCTCAGTGCATGTGTATGTGTTTGTGTGTGTGTGTGTGTGTGTGTGTGTGAGAAACAGTAACAATTCTCAGAGTGTTTATTTCTGTGGTAATACATCCCATCTAAATTCTCACAACAATAAAAAGATTAACAGCCTGACTCAACTTGAATCTACCCTGCCCTTTGCTGTTGGAGGAGAAATCAGTTTAACTGGTAACATGTAATGGTTAAAGATGAAGCGTTTAAAAGTTGTTTCCGGAAAGTTTTCCCTGGATTTCTTGACAAGGGTGGCCAAATGATATTTACTAAAGATGATAAACAATAAATGATGTCAAAGCTCTCATTTAAATAGTGTATGACAACTACTATTAAGCTCCAGGATCATGATGTATCAAATACTAAAGCTATTAGTATGCTAATTACACTGAGCTGCCAAGCTTTGAACAGACACAACATGCCTGATCATTAAGCCAAACCGTCTGTTCTTAGCTTGAGCCATAAAAATAACTAAGTCTGTGAGTAGTATAATCTTTGTAACCTTCGTATTTCACTTTTTTTTTTTTTTTTTGCCTTAACAGCTGTGACTCTGTCCCTTACTTTTAAATTTCTTTGGTGTGCTTGTGAGCTGAAGTTTTATGATGTACAGCAGGACTGAAGAGGAGCAGTATTTGACTAACATGCCATTAAAAATTAGTCACAAAGGATTTTACAACTTACAAAATGTTAGTTAATTTCTTATGCATGCAAAGACTGTTAAAATAGAGAAAATGATCTCATACGGCCCTCACATGTTTTACACATTGAACTAAAGTATATTTTTAAAAATAGGATTTTAGTTCTTACTATCTGGTAAAATAAACAATGATTTTAGTATTTTCCCAAAAGGTGTAGATAAATACTGTGTTGCTCATATTTTTACACTCTAGAGACCATAAATTTAATGTCAGACCCTTAGGAGAAATGTTAATTTCTTCTTTTAAATTAAAAGCTAATTTAAATGTAAAGCTGACATTTTTAATACTACAAAAAAACCTTTTATCTTCAAAAGGGCAAATTGGACATATAACTTTCTCAAATAAAGGCCAGATATAACACACATTTTAGAAAATTTAACAAGGACATTTTAGCAGGGTATCTTAAACTAAAATGGCATATTCATCACTTGGAGGTGGAGATACAGAAGTCGTTCTCTGTTGTCTTGAACTGTCTGCTCTGACTATAACTGGGCTTTTGTTATCCAAATGCTTAAACTTTTATCCAACTTACAGATTCAGAGAATTTTAAAGAAGCGCCTGAAGTAACTTCCAAAATTAATAATCACTTAATTGATAATGAAATAAGTTCTGATATTTTTCTCTTTTAATATGGTATTTTTTAAGTACTATTAAAAAAAATCAGAGAATGTCTGAAAAAGAAACAAGATTTTGTGCTTGATATTGTAATTTGATTTTCCACATGAGTCCCCAACTAGATCCAGACACTGTTTCCAGACCTAAAGCAGATGCTTGAAACTGTACCTGCCACAATGCTCTGGGTCAGAGCTGTTAAGTGAAACCAGAGATGGAATTCTAAACAGAGCTGTGACT
Source organism: Lipotes vexillifer (assembly GCF_000442215.2). Lineage (NCBI taxonomy): Eukaryota > Metazoa > Chordata > Mammalia > Artiodactyla > Lipotidae > Lipotes > Lipotes vexillifer. The sequence goes on from NW_006776635.1 coordinate 707,379, forward strand.
AGACACACAACTTCGGCCACAAACGACCCAGAGTCTACACCGCACTGCTGCCAACTCCAGGATTCTTCTGGAGAATGGCAGAAGATGAGAGAAACAGATTTCTTTTCCATGTCCAAAACCCTAAAAATGTTACCAGATCATTTTGGAACTTTTAGCGAGTCTTGTAAGCTCTCTAAAGCTCAAGCTCTCAACTGTTAATTGAGGGTGTGACCAGCAGATCATCCTGAGTTACCACTGAAGCTCACCTTAGGAAGAGAGAACTTTTGTTCCCTCTACAATGAGGGCAGATGTGGTGAGAAGCCTGGCTTATTTCACAGAATCTCACAGAGCCCCACTTTGTGCTCACACTCTCTCATAAACGTACAGCTTCCTTTTACTTTCAGAGGTAAGCTTAAATGACAGAAGAAAACTCACCCAAATCTAAGTCCACAATGGACTTGAAACCTGCACGATTCAGCAATTCATAACCAGATGCTCATCAAAGCTGCCCTAGATCCTTTTTAGACAGGGATGCAGTCTGAGGTAATTACGGGTGAAATGATGAAAGGTCTGTGATTTCCTTAAAAATACTAAAAGGAAAAAAGGTGTGGAAGACAAGATGAAACAGGATTAAAAAAATATGGGTGATTGCTGGTGATGGGTTTATGGAGGTTCATATACTATTCTATCTTTGTGTATGTTAGAAAACTTCCATAATAAAATTAAATATATGTGCACACAAACATATACAGCAAATGGGGGAAAAACTACCCTGACAGTTTTTATACAATACACATGTGTAGGTACTGCTCTGGGAGATTCTGATTCAGTGGGTCTGGGAAGCAGGGCAGGCATGGTTTTTTGCTTTTTGTTTTTTAAAATAATACCACAGAAGCCCCTATTGTATACTTCTGGTTAAACATCATTAATCTGGTCTTACTCTCATTTTATAGAAGAAACCGAGACCCAGAGAGAGAAAATGGTTTGCCATTAATGTCTCGTTAATGGCAAAGCTAGGGCTATATCAAGCCAAATGACTCTTGGGGTGTGTGTGTGTGTGTGTGTGTGTGTGTGTGTGTGTGTGTGTGTGTGTGTGTGTGTGTGTGTGTGTGT
>NW_006776635.1:708557-723080 GCF_000442215.2 Lipotes vexillifer
TCATTCCCAATGACTCCTGGTGTTTGGTGTGTGTGTGTGTGTGTGTGTGTGTGTGTGTGTGATATCATTCCCAACTACAAGTTGAAGGCTATCGGAAAACTATTATTTTCAAATAGTCTACAATTATGTTATTTTTCACTAAGTGTTTCCTCTTGCTGTAATTAATAGATGTCTCATTAGTACTTAAGAAATTCACACTTGTATCAAATAATTAATATGCTGCAGTCATTACAAACACTGGTCTTGTTAAGTAGATTGTGTCCCTTACAACCTGATTCAAACTATTAATTTACCTAGTCAAGCATGTCTTAATAACACGAATGCCCAATTATATATAGTTAGCATTAATAGCATACAGAGGGCTTTAAAAAAATATTGCCTTGATGAATTCTCGTGATCTATAATCTCTTGTCTTTCACATTTCAATCCCTAGAAACCATGGTTTCTTCCATCAACAGTCACAGACAATGCTTTGGAGAAAGTCACAACTAACCTTTCAAATGTAAAATCTAGAGGACCTCTTATCCAAGGCTAACCTTACTCAACCTCTCTGTAGCATTTGGTACTATTGATCAAGCTCCATTACTTTATTCTTCCCCCCGGGGGGGGGGGGGGGGGAGGCTAACCTTACTCAACCTCTCTGTAGCATTTGGTACTCTTGATCAAGCTCCATTACTTTATTCTGCCCCCCGGGGGGGGGGGGGGCTAAGACACTACAGTCGTCTACTTTTTCTTACTTCTTATTATTTCTTGCCCTCTTCCAGTTCCGTTTCCATGGCCCACTACTTAAATATTGGTATTTTTGCCTTTTTGATTTCTTACCCCATATATCCACTTGTGTAACAGGAACCAGTCTGTGCCTTCAACTACAATCTCTATGTTGGTCCCAAATGCACACCTCCAGCTCTGGCCACCCTCTGAGCTTCAGGCCCACACAGCCAACTTTCACAAAGGCATGTCAACCCCAAATGCCAAAAACCGACTACCTCATCAAAGTCAGTTCCTTTTGTTGGATGTTTTATCTTGATGTTAAAATCACCCAAGGTAAAATCAGCAAGTCATTCTAGATTCCTTCTTCTTGCACATTCCTTACATCTAATCAGTTTCACCATCTCACTGATATGGGTCTTACTGGCTCACATTCAACACTTCTTTCCATTCCCATTGCTGGGCCTTAGCTCAACCCAGAACTGTTTTTAAAGCTATATATTAAACATATCTAATAATGGCAGTAATACATGTTCAATTTTATTACTATACATAAGCCCAGGATTTGGGGATGGAGTTTTTCTGTGCTCTATGGGGAAAGAGAGGATAATAGTAGAGAGACCTGGATTTAAAGTCATATAGACTTGGTTTCAAATTACAGCTCCACCACTTCCTATCTAGATAACCTTAAGTAAGTTACTTAACATTGCTGAGCCTCACTTTCCTGATCTGTAAAAAAAAAAAAAAAATGAGACTATTTTAATAATAAACTCCAACTAAACTACTATGAATATTAAATAAAATGTTGGTAAAATGTTTAGCAGCATACCTGACCGCTGGTGAGCATTCAAAATAACGATAATTATTACCCCTTACAAATACAGTGATGAACTGTTCACTGATTTGTAATTTCTTCTTTCAACATATTACCAGTATCTTCCAATGCCAATATATACACTTGTCCATTTTCATGGTATTTCATTATATAGATATGCCATAACATATTTAACTAACCACCTCTTTCCTTTTGGATTATTTCTAATTTTGGCCAGTATACAGAAAATGGCAATGAACTTAAGCATAACTATTCGCATGCTCATCTGATTATCCCCTCTGAAGGAATTTCTAAGTCCAATGAGGAGCATGGTTTTCAAGATTTTGCCACATGACAACTGCTCTCCAGAGGGATTCTACCACTTTATATATTCCCATCAACAATGAAATTAGCTGGCATCTCCTACCAAACCTCCTCTCTCACACTCCTCCAATGTATCCCTCACCTGCCATGGTAACAGCTGTTCTAAAATGCAAATATAATCATGTAACTGCTGGGGTCACAGCTTTCAGCAGTTCCCTGCCACATACGGAAGAGAAGCCTGGTTCCCCACTGAGCCCCATTCCCGCCTTCCTTCTGCCCCTGCCCCTCCATGTACCTCACTGGCCAGGATGACCGAATTTTCCCTCCAAACACCCTCAGTTCTCCCCACTTAGATATCCAACACACACCTCACACTCAACAGGCCCTAGGTTGAAATTATTATCTTCCCTATCTCAGTGTCAATTCCACACATCAAAGAGTTGTTTAACAAATAAAAGACATGCCAGTTTCATTCAAATGATTTATGGGGAGAGTCAAGAAACACAAACCAACAAGAAAAATGTGGGGACACTGTGGGAGGGGATAGTTTATCGAAAACATAGATGGCTCACATTCCACCCAAAGGGAAGAGCTGCTACTTGGATCCAGGCAATTGTTACCCTGCAGGAAACAGGTCCCCTACGGCAAGGCACATGAGGATGCTCCCACCTCCAAACTGTCAAGTCAAGATGGAAGTCCAGACTTTCATGTTAAATCTTTTCGAGTTAACATTCTGGCAACTGATGGAAGCCTATGTAGAAAACTGATTAGTTGGTGACTCACCACATAACCACAGTATGTGACATTATCTCCTACTTCCTTTGTTATTCTGTAATTGTTTCCTGGGTATATTTTTTCTCCCTAAGAAAATGATAGCAGCTTGGAAAAAACCTCTGGCAACTGATGGAACTTTTTCAACCGAAATGACCTCCACTGTGGGCCACCATCACCGATGGTGACCACTCTACCAGGAAGCTCCTCTGCTAGGGAGACTTAACACCTGCCATGTGTTTCTCACGCCCCCGCACTACTCTCTGGTGAAGCCCCTCTGATGTCCACTTCCTGTCTGATAGCCCCGGGTCCCCAGGTCAGGCTCCATCACACACCTCTAGCACTGCTGAGCTCAACCCTCCTACATCCCTCTCTGGCTCCCTGTAGGGGAGCAGCAGGCCCATCTCCTCTGAAGACCTAACAGGAAGTGGGGCTTCAGCACCAAGGAGGCTCTTAGCAGTATTTTGTCAGAATAATCGCTGAATTTCTCAGAAGGGATCACCAAAACTCGAACATTAAGTGACACCTAATACATGATGAAACTGAGAGTTAAGTCCAGGCTTAAAACCCAAGCCTTAAACTGACAATACAGCTTCTAACTAGTCCAGACATAATTCTCAGACCAGCTCTCCTCTATTTAACCCAAAGTACCGACTAAAGAAATCCAAGTTAATGCTATTTTTCTATAATTGCAAAATTATTTAAACGTTCCATCTTCAAAAAAAGTAACATTTTAATTTTTGTCTAAGGACTTATTATTAAAAAGGTACAGCACAAATTTTGTTTTCTTAGATACACACTGTTCCTCAGAGTATCACTTTATAACGGTCTTAATTAAAAAGACAAGGATATAAAGTCATCTAAGTTAATGTGAATAATCAGGGCTACAAAAGAGAAGAGGTTCACGTGTTCATAATCTTTAGAGGTAACAGAACATTCTCAGTTAAACAAGAATGATATCTCAAAAATCCTTTCTAACCTGTATAGCATTTCTCAAAAAATATAAACACTATGTACAATTCCCACTTATTAAATTTTATGCTTTTAGAGATACTTTGAAATTGACCAAAAAAAGTTTAATGCCAGGAAAATGCTATTTTGTAAGAGTGAGAGCTATAAATAAATAAAGGAGAAAAAAAAATTTTTGTGTGATTACTGGATTCCCTAAGTAGGCCAAAGCAGAAAAATCAAAGGCTGATAATTGCATTTCCACATTATTCCACAAGATGTCAGCATGTAACTGAGGAACTTCTATGGTGGTGATGGTGGTGGAGGGGTGTCTTCACCATAAATAGAACAATAGAAACCCTTGCATTTCATGATCTTAAGTTAGAGCTTTGGTAACTCACTTCTTCTGAATGTGTTTTCATGTATATTTCATTATTGTAAACCCAGTTCTTACTATACTCTTACAGAAGTTTATGAATACTAAGAGTTAAATATCCCTTTTTTGACATATTTTAATTTTCTGCATTGCAACATAACTCTCTCCAAATTCTTAAGTTCCAGTTAAGACACTTTAAGGACATACTGAAGTCTAGGAAAGATCTCAGGCACTACACCAATACTGACCTATTTGTTTATCTGGGTTAGATTTTTTCCCCATTTTACAGATGAGAAAATTGAAGGAAAAAAGGTCAATGGTTCACACAAGGGGCTCTTTAATTACTAAACATTACACATTTAGTGGGCAACTGGAATCTCCAGAGTCCTCTGTGTGCTTATGTGTGGGTGGGTGTATGCTGAGACAATCCTGTCTTGTTATCTTCCTTTGTTCCTTAACAACAGCTCACATGCTGAGTCACCAAGACCTGTGCAACTATCCATATTCATCATTAGTACTAATAGGAGCATAGCTACCATTATTGACGCCTTTAACTTATATATAGTACCAGAGCCTACTAAGTGTGTAGAAATTCATCCTACAAAAACATTCAAAACTCTTTGTTGCATATAAGATATTAAAAACAGTACTGCAATCTGTATAACTACATATATCTTCAAGTTTTTCTTACATCATTTGCACTCTTATCTTGCTTTTCATATTTTTCCCGGTCATAAGCCATTTTCTTCAGCAATTTCTTCATGGCTTTTTTATCTTTTCTGTGATTTTCAGTGTTTTGCTTCCTCACTTGGTTGACAATGAACTTGGGAATCTATGGAGAAATGAAATTAAGTTTGGGGAGGAAAAAGTAGTACCATTTTAAACTATAGAAATAATTACCTTTATTTCTTATATTTGGAGAGAAGTAAAGGCTCTGTCTATTTGATAAGACTATGCCATTCATTAAATCTGTGGGGAAAAAATTCATCATATTACCTACCATGTGTACAGAGCATCCAGGTGACGAAAATTACCACCCACTGTGTAAGGTTCAAAAAGAAGCTTAGGGACTTCCCTGGTGCAGTGGTTAAGAATCCGCCTCCCAATGCAGGGAACACAGGCTCGAGCCCTGGTCCGGGAAGATCTCACATGCCACAGAGCAGCTAAGCCCGTGCGCCACAGCTACTGAGCCTGCACCCTAGAGCCCACGAGCCACAACTAGGGAGCCTGCGTGCGGCAGCTACTGAAGCCCGTGCACCTAGAGCCCCTGCTCTGCAACAAGAGAAGCCTGCGCACCACAATGAAGAGTAGCCCCTGCTCGCCTCAACTAGAGAAAGCCTGCACACAGCAACAAAGACCCAACGCAGCCAAAATATTAATTAATTAATTTTAAAAAAGAGGTTTGGTGAAGTTCAAGGACATAGTGACCATCTTCTATGCCAGGACTGGAGACTGCCTGAGGTGACAGGTATTAGGCACCACGAACTCAGCAGTTGGTCCCTTTAGCAGCCACCTATCTACAACCTAGCCTGCAACTAAACTATACCCTTCTAATAACCAGCTAGCCTCTCCTGTCAAAAGAGAAAGAAAAACTCACCAATAAACAAGAGCTGACAGGTACCTAGCAATAATCCTCAGATTATTGAGGATAAAATAATCCTCAGAAATTCCATTAGCAAAAATAAAATATTTTAGAAGTCACCAAATTGAAAACCTTAATCATGTAGGCATTTTAAAAACTGAGATTTTTAAAAGTAGACATCAATTTTTTTAACCGCATTTGAAATCACCTATATTGGTTACCTTTTTATAGAGACTATAACAATAAAAAGACTTCAGAATCTAGATATCATTGCTCATTAACAGAAATTGAAAATATATACTTACTGTCCACAGAAGTTTTTGATACTTAATCAATAAGTGCATGACATTAGCTATCCCAGCTGCCATTACAAATTCTCGCTGTTCACTGGACTTCAAACCCAATGTATGATACATGAAGAGATTCGGGGCCATGACCATTGCTACATTCATGACAGTCATCTTATTTTTCTCTTTATTGTCCACGACTCTTTGGAGAAATTCGAGCAGGGCCTGAAACAGAAATAACGCTTTGAGACCTGTGTTATACATGAAGATAAGAGATTAAGGCACTGCAGGGATTTTTGTTTATTAAAAAAAAATAATAAGTTGTGCATAACCACAGTCAGCCAGCCACATCCAGTGGGCCTTGTCCTGAAAGCTGCTCCATTGCTTAACACACCTGGAGCTGGTGCTGTGTTTCCGCTGTGGACTATGGCCCTGGGGAATGAGGCAAGAGGACACACATCTGAGCTGGGCAGTGGGGATGAGGGATGGAGAAGTGTCAGACCACCTGCCTATCAAAGCCATGGAGCACTGAAAAATAGTTCAGAATATCAAACGAGTATTCACTTGCTGCAGGAAGTGCTGTACTTTTATCTCTAAATATTAAAAAAAAAAATCCATTAAAAAGGCTCGTTCAATCTCAGTTGCATTTGTTTTAAGGGACTCAATAGCTGGCTGACTTGAAATCCAAAAAGAATGGAGACTGGGATGGGGAGAAGGGGAAATAGAGACAAAGAGAAGAGAATTTTTTTCAAAAAAATGAATGAACGAAAAGAAGCTTTTCACCAGAACAGGCTAGTTTATGCTCAGTTTGATGCCCCCCACTTCCCACCTCCATGGACAACACTTATGTGTCCTCTGAGCGCCCCTCCACAAAAGCCACAGCAGCTTAGATCACCCTCCTTCTGCTAGGGCATAAAGCTTTAAGTTCTTCTTTTGCCTTCTTTCTTGAATCAATTTTGGTCCAAAACATTAACAATAACTGCACAGATATTCAATGATCTCTACAGGTGAGGCATTGTTTTAAGAACTTCATAGAGATCACCTCACTTAATCCTGATTGGAAATAGATGCCGTAATGATCCCCATCATACAGATGAGAAAACAGCGTCTAAGAGAATGGATGTAACTTACCAGAGGTCACAGAGCAAGCACATGGTGGAGAAGGAATTTAATTGCCTGTCTATCTGGCTTTGTTTCTGAACTCTTAACTATTAAAAGAAGCATGTTATCATACTTAGCCTAAAATTCCTACCTGAAAAAGTTCAAATAAACTATGCCAAAATGGAAAAACAAAACAAAAACAAAAAAACTGTGTTCATCTCTCACAGGATTTCAGGGGAAAAAATATTCCTATAAGCTCTAACAGCTTGATCTTGAGTCCAGTTTAGCTAACTATATAGACCCTCAAAGTTTGAAACAAACTAAAGGCAGAGCCTTACTATTTAACAATGAGATTTATGTATCCAATTTCTGGTCCAGTGCTCAGAAAGTTAAACTGTAATCCAAGCATAAGGTTATATAGAAACAACACCTTCTCAAATGAGGACAAAAGATTAATTGGTAAGGTTTGGAAAAAATATTTAATTTTGTTCCAGAGACCAGAATAATTATTCAGGGACCAGTGTATCTCTTTCTTTACAAGCATAAATTGCAGAGATTAGGTAATAAACCACTTAAATGTGGGGTACATAATACAATAATGTTATTCAAAAGATTACTATCAGGATATTAGAATACGTGTGTGTATATGTAGATATGAAACTAATAAAATGTTAACCTAGCCTTTGCTGAAAGAACTTCATCTTCGGATATATTGTCTCTTCATCTGATCTATAAGCACTGTCCTTTCTTAAAAGTATCTATCACCAGGACTTCCCTGGTGGTCCAGTGGTTAAGACTCTGTGCTTCCAATGCAGGGGGCACGGGTTTGATCCCTGGTCGGGGAACTAAGATCCCACGTGCCATGAGGTGTGGCCAAAAAAATATATATATATCTATCACCAGTCTGGTGTTATATAAGTGTCACTGGACCCACTCTCTGAAAACTCAGTTTGAGTCTTAGCACAGTTACTTATTAGCTATATGTGATCTTGGGATAAACCTTTTGGCATCCCTGTTCTTTAAAGTCTTCTCATTCATAAAATGTGTGCTATTTAAAATTTTAAAGTAGTTTTAATTTAATGGGAATTTTAATGGGAATACTAATCTCCTAGCCTGCCAGGATTAAGCAAGAAAATGTATATAATGAACTTCCTAAAACTACAAAAAGGATAAACACATGCCAATAATTATATTAACATGAATTCCCCACTGATGTCTTAACATTAGTCTTTGTTACTCCTCCAAGTCAAGGGCAGGTATGATCACTGGTCCAAATGCACGATAACCCAAGGTTAAAAGAAAATCTTGGTCAAGCAACTTGCCTGAAGACACCTGTTGCTCTAGACTTAAACCAGGACATGGAATTTAACATAGTCCCTCCAAACCCTTAGATATGCTGTAGAAACAGTCTACACAAGTCATGCACATGATCCCGTCCCACCAAATGGCAACGGAAAAAGTGGCAATAGGACTGGGAAAAATGAGGAAGTGCACATTAAGCTTCCTGAAACTACCTTGTGGTGAAGCTTCCCTTCTCTTTTAGAGAACTAAATTTAGATGGTTTATTCTCTATATATGGTATACTTGTTTTGGTGTTTCTGTTATTAGAAATCTTGTTTGAAACCTTCATCAGAGCTGGCTAATTAAGCTACTAAAGCTTACATAAATTAGTAACATTACTTGTTTGGCACTTTCCAATTTTTTACCCCAAGAAAGTATTTTCCATTTTATTTATACAATTGTGCTCCCAGTAACCTTATATGCTAAAATTAAAACTACTTTAAAATTTTAAAAAGTACACTTTTAAACAGATTTTGTTTTAAAAGAATGTGCCTGGGACTTTAAAGGCAAAATCCAAGAATGAGTTCTAGACCAACCTCGCCCAATAGTAACCATATGGAAATAAGCGTTTCCTCCCACAATTATCTGAACTCATTTGAATGCAGGCATATTTTAAGTCAATCATGTCTTTCAATTTCTACCTTATATTGGTCATTCACAGGGCCATCACACAGACAGGCACCTTTATGTGAAAAAGAAAAAGATGGATTAAATTCCTCTTTCTAGGTAGTTGATGCCTTGTGTCAAGGGCACGGCTGGCAAGCAGAGAACAGACTGAAAATTGGTACCCGCTTCATCCTGGGCCAGATGTCCTTATTTCAGCCACAGTCTACACACCCACACCCAGCAGCCCTGGTCACACAGTGTTTGAATGCAACCCTTTCTGGAGTTGGCCTCTGTCTCCAAAACCAAACCAAACCAAACACAACCTGCCTCTCAGTTATTCATTCAGTTAATCAGTGAAGCGAAAGATTATTTTCTGACTTAGTAAAGGGACTAACTAACTCTTTGGAAGTTCTCCTGCAGCAGCGCAGTGTTTTTATTCCAGCAATCCTCATCAACTGCTTCAGCCAGAAAAGTTGAGTATTAACATTCATTCCACGGGCATGGAATTCGCTCACCTAGCTTCAGTTCAGGGAGTCTTAATGAGGTACAGAAAGACATTTCCAAGATTTACCAACTGGTGGTTTTGTTTCCTTGACAGGAAATTTTTTGACATGATTTTTTTCGTTTTAAATAGAAAGAACCGTAGGGGGTTAAATGGGCAAGGGTTTCACCCTTACCTGTATAAAAAAAAAATTTTTAAGGCAACAACAAAACATAAGGGAGATGCTCTTTCTAAATCATATTTTTAAAATTTCTCTTTCTCTTTTATAAAAGTTTATAATTAAACCTTTTCTAACTACTCTATAAATGGTTGCATTAAGGAAAATTAATCAATGTGGAACAATCCACTATTATGAAAGCCTCTGACAATACATAGTAAACGGTATTTAATCATATGAATATCAGACCAAATCACTTTGAAATGATGATATAAATCAGAAACTCAGGGTAATCCATTAGAGAAATAACTAGAATTTATTTTGAGTTGGTCTATATTTTGGCTAACCAAACATTTCAAAATCATCATTATAACATTTCAAACTCTACTGCTTGGAACTACAAACAAATGTAACCTTTTTAGGCAACGCTGGGCTATATTTGATGAGCCTTAGGATTTTCTTTTTAAACATTCAATTTTCACCTTACCAGTATATGCTCACCAGCTAAAATTTGGAAAATTCAGGAAAATAGAAAGAAGAAAAAACCAAAAGGCACCCATGTTTTTATTAACAAATGAACCTCAATCACCTGTTTTGGTAGAAGAAATGTTATAATTGAAAAAAAATCAACAAAACACCTAATGATACTATTAACATGACTAACCTGGTTAATAAATTAATAAAGAGTTAAAGACTTTCACCATCTGCCCTTAAAAATAGGTCTTTTCCTTACAGACAACTACTAACATCTCCACGATAACATCATTTTGTTTTGCCACAAATAATGAAAAATTACTCTGTTTAGTGCTGAGGGATATTTAACATAAATGAATCCAGCTGACCTTGAGTGTGTCTCTGTTTGCATCGGGCAGGAGGATGACAAGAAGGTTCAAAGCCTGTAGTTGTTGCTTCTTGGTTGGAAGATCTGCAGACAGATTAAATACATCTGAACGTTTGTCTTTACCAAACATTTCTCTTTACTTTCTTTTTCCGTTTTGTAAGAAAAAAGTTTTTTGGCATAAACATCACTGTGAAATGTGAGACACAATGCCTGAGCAGCAAGCCTTGTTGGGAGCGTGTCTGGGGGAGATCAGGAGAAGCAGCTGTTGCTATAGAGCTTTCTCTCTCTCAGAATGCTCACTTCCAACTATGAGTGTATGACGGGCAGCCTTATGTTTGCAGACACACAACAGTGCTTTGGCAATAATTTTAACTTCCGCGTGATAATTATTCCCCAGTGTAAAGACATAGGAGATCAGACCTTCTATGATATGGTGTCAGGGTGGACCCGCAACAGTGAAGTTTGTTTGGTATAATGATGAGTTAACAAATTACGTGGTGTACATGGTAAGAGTCCATCGATTCCAGCAGGACTATTGTAAAACAGAGCCTAGAACACAACAGGTGTTCAATAAATGTTTGTGGGATGAACTAGAAGACCAACCAGCAATGAAACAGTTGAAGAGGTACATTATTTTCATTGATACTTATTTTCAGTAGCCCTTACCCCATTAGGTAATACCCATGGATATCTGCAATCATTCTGGCATTTGTTTTTCAGGTATAAATTTGGTCCTTTGATCCACATCCAAGGAATATACATGCAAAATAGTACAACTTAACCATTAAAAAAAATATTTTAAACAGATTATTTCAGTCATGTTTCCCTAAAAATTCTGAAGAAATGCTATGATATGAGATAACCCATGGGAAACATCTCAATACGACATGCTTTAAGAATAGCCTGGAACATAATGGAATAACATTCAGCCATTTAAAAAAAATGAAATCTTGCCATCTGCAACAACATGGATGAAACTTGAGTGGATTATGCTAAGTGAAATAAGATGCAGAAAGACAAATACCCTATGATCTCACTTATATGTGGAATCTAAAACAAAAACAAAAACAAAGACAAAAACAAAACAGCTCATAGATACAGAGAACAGACTGGTGGAACAACCTGAACCACCATAGGTAGTGGGGATCGGGGGGAAATGGGTGAAGGGAGTCAAAAGGTACAAACTTCCGGGCTTCCCTGGTGGCGCAGTGGTTGAGAGTCCACCTGCCGATGCAGGGGATACGGGTTCGTGCCCCAGTCCGGGAAGATCCCACATGCCGTGGAGCGGCTGGGCCCGTGAGCCATGGCCGCTGAGCCTGCGCGTCCGGAGCCTGTGCTCCGCAATGGGAGAGGCCACAGCAGTGAGAGGCCCGCGTACAGCAAAAAAAAAAAAAAAAAAAAGGTACAAACTTCCAGTTATAAAATAAATAAGTCCTGGGGAAATAATGTACAGCATGGCAACTATAGTTAATAACACTATATTGCATATTTGAAAGTTACTAAGAGTAGATCTTAAAAGTTCTCATCACAAGCAAAAATTTTTCTGTAATTATGGTGACAGATGTTAAGTAGACATATTATGATGATCATTTTGCAATATATACAAATATTGAATCATTACATTGTACATATGAAACTAATATAATATTGTATGTCAATTATACCTCAATTAAAAATAAAAGAATAGCCTGGAACAGTTCTGGTTGACACTTTAGTTCAGCCTAATCATTAATAGTGCCTCCCTTTTACTCTCAAAAGTGTTCCAATTTGGAACTTAAAGTATGGTTTGGTCACTAGAATGTGGTGACAGCATTTTTCCTTTTTTGATGGTCTCTCTGACTAAAAGGTATAATTATGCCAGTACAAGAACCTCATCAGCTCTCTCTGTTCACTGGAAAGGAATTGAGAACTACTCGAGACATTAATTTGGAGCTTGCCTAAGACCACAAAATGGAAAGACATGAGAAATTTGTTGTCCCCTGACCAATGAGGCAGCCAAATAATTTGTTCCATGTTTCTGCATGACAATTTCAGAAGTTAATTTTTCAGGAAATAATCACAGACTCTGCCATATCTCCTTGTGCTTTTATGATAACTGTTAATCCACAGCTTCTCCAGTAAGTGTTGCTTTTAACACTTGGAAAGAAAAATGTATCACAGAGATTACGTGATTCATTCTATTAAAAAAGAAGTGTGAATTTCCAGGTTTTAACATGAAAATATGTATATTGTATTGCTTAAAGGGCATGCAATTAATCCGTACCCAAAGAGAACATTCTATTATCTATTTACTCAGAGATGTATATTTATAAAAGAAAAGGAAAACATCACGTGGCATTTGAGTACTCACTGACATCAGTGAGTAAATATGTCTATCCAAAGTTATCTTTGCGATGCAAAATATCATTAAAGCAATTAATATGGATGGTACCAGCACAAGGACTGCTTCAAAGAGGGATGGCACTTACTCTGGACAGCCTGAAAGGCTTTGAGATATTCTACACTGAGCAGTGGCTGGGGCAGCTCCCGGATGAAGAGCTTCAGTAGGCTGGCGGCATCATGCTGCTTAACACTTTCCCAATTAAAAGTCCCTTCATAAAACTTTGCTTCCAGTTCTTGGCAAAGATTCTGAAAGGCAGAAGAGAGAGAGGAAAAAAAAACTACCAGTAAGTGCATGTGTTTTTTTTCCTTCTGAGACTGATATACTTCCCACTTTATAAGAGATTCTACTCTTTTGAAAAGACATTTGAAAATACTAAAGGCCAACACTTCTCTATTACTCAGAAAAATACTACTCCTCCCACCCCAAGTGTACTTCACCAAGGAAAATGATACCTAAGGCCCCAAATTCTGAAACTTTACACATTTTCCTGGACATGCAACAAACCTTAAGCAGTAAAGGCTGAATTAAAATATTAGTTAAAATAGCCTTTACATTTGGGGGCTTTACTTAGATACTATACCAACATTTTTTTTTTTTTTTTTTTTTGCGGTACGTGGGCCTCTCACTGTTGTGGCCTCTCCCGTTGTGGAGCACAGGCTCCGGACGCGCAGGCTCAGCGGCCATGGCTCATGGGCCTAGCCGCTCCGCGGACCAGGGCTCATGGGCCTAGCCGCTTCCCAGACCGGGGCACGAACCCGCGTCCCCTGCATTGGCAGGTGGACTCTCAACCACTGCGCCACCAGGGAAGCCCTTCACCAACTTTTAAAAAATCATTAAGAAAACAAGTCTATGTTTTAAATTATTTAGAAGTACGTTATGTAACAAAATACATAATCAATCTCTGGACCTAAAGCAGAAGGCCACCTCTCAGAAATGGAAAACCAAATTCTATAGCAAATGAGGCACGAAAATACATCAGTATACCTGTCTTAAATGCACAGGCTGTCAGTGACCCAGCCATGCTGCTGCCAGCTGCCAAAAGCAGCTGGAGTCCCTGCAGAATTAGAAATACCTAGTTCATTTACCTCAAGGACTCTACAAAATTTGCCAAATTATTAATAATAAATCAATTTAGTTTCATAATTACTATCTTCTATATGCTTTTTCACTGTGGCATAAATCCTATTATGTTAGAAGTCCTTCCAAGTTTCTGTCACTTCCCTCTAATATTTGAAACTGTTCTCCCAAGGAACATTCTTTGTTTTTCCTGTAAGGTAAATTTATTATGCTTTCCCTTCCCAACACAATTCCATCCTCTACCCCAATTACTTTTGTAATTGGTGAAATACAAAAGGTGAAGCCAGGGGCTTCCCTGGTGGTGCAGTGGTTGAGAGTCCGCCTGCCGATGCAGGGGACACAGGTTCGTGCCCCGGTCCAGGAAGATCCCACATGCCGCGGAGCGGCTGGGCCCGTGAGCCATGGCCGCTGAGCCTGCGCGTCCGGAGCCTGTGCTCCGCAACGGGAGAGGCCACAACAGTCAGAGGCCCGCGTACCGCAAAAAAAAAAAAACAAAAAACAAAAGATGAACCCAGAAATTGGGGGTAGGAGAAAGAAAGGTGGAAGGAGAGAGGGATGCAAGAAGGTGCAGGGGAAGGGAGGGAAAGAAGAAAGGAAAGGAGAGAAGCCTTGAGGAAGAGGGAGAAGGGGAAACGGGGAGAGAGAAGGAAGGAGAGGGCAAAGAGGAAAGAGAAGGGAAGGGGAAGGAGAGGAGGGGAGAGGGGG
>NW_006776635.1:723432-794180 GCF_000442215.2 Lipotes vexillifer
GGAGAGGGAGAGGGGGAGGGAGAGGGGGAGGGAGGCAGGAGAGCCCAAGAAATGCGGTGGGGAGGGGAGAAGAAAGACAACCCAAAATTTTGCACATTATCTTTAAATTATTTATAACAGACCAGCTGCTGCATCATTCAGTCTGTGACAAGAGGCTGTGTTGAAGAGTTGAGCCAGATGAATCCACTGAATTGACCTTCTAAGAAAGTACATATAGTTGAACTCATCCCTCTGCCAGCTATCTGGTCAAAATGTAAAATCCGCATTATATCCACTCTTGTATGGCAAAGTAAACGTGCTTATGACTCTTGTGAGTTGGCCGTCCCATTCTGCTCATGTGGGCCGTGAACAGTGACCTAAGAGGCGGTATTCTTGCTGAGATGGGTAATATGAAGTCACGTTACTGGTTTCTGAGGGACTCTTGCTCTGTAAGAGAATGTACCTCTCAACAGAACTCGTCTCCCAATCACACACAATGTCCCTGATGGACTGGTGGTGAAACTGCCGCAGGTATCAGCAAATGAAGTGAGACAGTGGCCACGTGTCAAACTTACAAGAGCACCAAAACAGTTTCAGGGACCTCTGTGCACCAGACAGCAGACCCAGGGGACACAAGCTGAATGACATTTGTGAGCAGGGTATATATCAGGTTACTCAAATCCTATTAAACTGAGATCACTATGTAGAAAGAGGCAAGCAGGCTGAAACTGTCCGCCTAAATTGAGGAAGCTTATTGAAATCAGCAGGTGATGCAAACTGTGGAACCTATGAACAGTAATCCAGTCCTGGACGCATCACAGCCACAGTCACAGGTGAGGAGAGTGTACAACCACCAAGAGTCATTTCTTCCCGATCCAGCTCTAAAGACGTCATACACAATATATCTTCAGGAAACCAACAGAGAATAACCCCCCATCCTATTTTTTCTTGGATTTACAAATTCAGGATGACAAAATATTGGATGTGGGCAGCAATGAGTGTTATCTTTTTAGAGCTGGAGCTGAATTTGGAGGATAAGGATAAAGGAGGTTGTTAATGACAGCTAACCAAAAATCTTCCCTGGATACATTTTCCAGATAGAGCTACAATTCCAAGTATGCGGCCCCTGTACACTGCAAAACCCTGTGGAGGCGTACGAAGTATGCATCACCTGTAGGGTAATTCTACTTGTACCATGCATTCATTGGATACTTTATTCCCTAGCACAGGAGTTGGGGAGCAGACAAAGGAGGAAGGTACACAGCATCCATGGACAGTGGGAAGCAAATGTCACCTTGAGAGAAAAGAAAGCAGGGGAGGGAGATATGGGACGCCAACTGGGAAGGCTGGGAATCCCCTTGCCTCTTTCACAAGCCGGACTCAGGCTACCCTTGGACCCAGTGAGCCAAAGAACTGTAGCAGTCAGGAGAGTGCTTTAGACAGTCTCATTCTGCCAGCTCACTAAGACTGACAATGTAGGGGAACTAATGTCAAGTCTCCTACTCTGCTCACCTGGTGGAGTGTATCATCCTGCCCTTAAAAAACAACAACAACAACAACTCATTTTTTGCTGTTACTCATGCTGACTAAATCTGTCACCAGCCCGCTCTTACTATTTTGACTCACCATGTTCTCTTTTCATCAGAAGGACAGAACTACCCTTGTCTTTTTTTTTTTTTTTTCAGTATGCGGGCCTCTCACTGTTGTGGCCTCTCCCGTTGCGGAGCACAGGCTCCGGACGCGCAGGCTCAGCGGCCATGGCTCACGGGCCCAGCCGCTCCGTCCCCTGCATCGGCAGGCGGACTCTCAACCACTGCGCCACCAGGGAAGCCCTACCCTTGTCTTTTGCTTGTTTACTTTCGTTCCTATTTTACGTCTGCAGAGTAGAGAGATTAAAATCATTTGCCTCTTTATTTACCACAGTAATATTATAGGTAATAGGGTGATTTTGAAAAAAAAATCAAAACTTACAAAAATCAGAAGAGCCTGTAGAAAAACTAAACTGAATGTTAAGAGGTTTTTGGTCTATTTTGTCTTCTAAAATGGGAAGAAGGGGCAGGGAGGACAAGTTGGCTTTTAAAATATAAAAATATAATTAAACAAACAAGTTTTAGATGAGTAGAACCAAGAAATTACCTTGATTCGAACGGCAGCTCCAGGTATCCTTAAGAGGCCTTCTGTTTCTAAACCTCCCTCTTCAATGCGAGAAATCAGCTGTGTATAAACAGAAGAACGTTCTGAGTTTGGCATTCTTAACAGGTACAATCCCAAATTTAACATCTATTTCATATATAAATAAAGGAAAACTGATTACAGTGACGTGTAAACTGGATTTCACAAAGTTTTGAATGCTATTGCACTACCACTACCCATCCTTTAAGCCAATGCATCCCAACACTTTAGTCGTAATTTAGAAAAAGTTGGGTCCTTTGGAAGAAAAGTGTATAATTTCACACAACAGCTGTGCTATCCCAAACAGACACTGACCCACGTTCATGTTTCAAAGCAACTAAGACCATGTATTTCTTCTTCTTTTTCAGAAACACACGTTCTGCAATCAAATAAATCTTATGAAATTCTAGTATTTGCATATTTACACCCCTTTTTTAGTTTGTTCAAAGAAAGAATTATTTATGACATGAAGGAAAAAACTCCTTGCAAATATTCCTTTTTAGGCTTTAAGCTTTTGGTGGTAAACTTAAATTAAAAAAACTGTTCTTGTATAGGGCTTCTAAATCATAGCCAATGCCTGATGAATACATACAGATCTCTCTATCTCCAGAACCCCATTAAAATAACAAAGGTTGTTTGCTTGTTTGTTTTAAAATAAAGCAGAAACACACAAGAAGAGGCAAATGGAGAAACTACAATGACATAACACTGGACGCCAGGAAGATAATAAAAGAAGTGATCATTTTCTTGGCAGACTTCCAACTGGAATGTTGGAATTCCCTGGGCAGTACACAAAGGCTTTTTAGGGGTCATTCTGCTATTTTAAAGAAGTCAATTTCTTTGTCCTCAGTTTAAATATAGCATTTCCTAGCATCATATAGGTTTTCCTTCCTACCACCCATTCCCCTCCTTTCACAATTGCCTTCTTCAGAAAGACAAATCTACTATTCACTCAGCCCCAAACTTACTATAATACTCTCTGCATATTGTAAGGCACAAGATCTTCCAGAGTGCCAAAATAAGATAAAATTTTAATTTTTTTTTTTTTTTCAGGGAAACCTCATTTAATGATTTACCAACGCTCTTAGAGCACGTAGGCACTGGAAGACAGGGCAATTTTTCTTTAATGACCCCACCTCTTCTATTCCTGGATTATGGCCAAAGAATGCACTGATCTTGAGGGAGTCAGGTAAGAATAAAGCAAAGAGTAGTCTCAAAATTCTCCCAAAGATTTATTATTAACTGAAAAAAGAAGCATCTTTGACTAAAGCAGTACACGATTTTAAAATATTCAAATTGGAATGATTTCTAAGACATTTCTCAAGTTACACTGGATAAAAACCCACAGCAAAAATCTTTACATGAATTATTTTAGATTAGATGAGCATTATTTAATAAAGTATTTAAAACCAAATTTATCAAAAAACACCAAGCAACATTTATTCAATGTACATGTAATTTTTGTTCTATTTCATCTTATAAAATGTTTAAAATGTTCTATTAACAAAAAATAAAATTGTATGCTAGCTAGTAGCTGGACCTAATTAGTTTTTAGCAGTATATGAATTTTGCTTTTATTAAATACACAGGAAAATTTGATGATTTCTAAATAACTGAATGAGAGTAATTTCTGCATTCTTATATTTGAATTCTTTTTATTATTCTCTAATGCTGAATACCAGCATTTTATATATATATATATATATATATATATATATATATATATATATATATATATATACACACACACACACACACACACACACACACATACACATTGTCTGAAGGAATGCCAGGTGTTTTCTCATATTTCTCACTTTGAAAATAACATATTTTTTGCTACCACATTATACTGCCATTGGTAAAATATAATGCTTTACAGCTTTCCTTTTATTTTCAAGACTTAAAAATGGAGAATAACTATAATGATCTATATATTTTAATCATGCTGCTTTTAGTAATTTATCTTATAAGATACAGTGTAAAATTTATCAGTAATGTTCATAGGCTTTCCCCAAATAGATAATACATACTTATATGAATTTATGAACTAATGAATTGAATATGAAGTCAGACTTTTTTGATACAAAGTATCTTTGATTTGGCTGATTAGTTTGATGGTGAAAATAGGATTTGCTAATTTGGCAGAATTTTGCCATAGATAAAAATTAAGAATATTTCTATTTCCCCAACCCTTTCTGAGAATATGGTTTAAACAATGTGCCTCTAAGTAGGGAAAAAAAGAAACAGATACAATTTACAGATATTAGATAAGCTTTGCTAAAGCCCTTTTGAGGTACAGTTCTCAATAACGGAGAAAATGTAATCCTCTAAAGAATGGTAATATGAATTTTTGCAAATCAGTGGTTTCCAATTCTTTCCTTTCTACAAAATTAACGGAATACCTAAATGAGTTGTCAGCTGATAAATCAAAAAATATTTTTCATGATAAATCACTGATTTTTTTGCTTACAATTCAGAGGGAATGCAAACAGATGAGTGTTATCTAATAGACAACTCTGTATGTTCTCTTTTATTTTTTATATGAACCAAAAATCTTTAAGGCTCTTATCCAATGACTTCAAACTGGTGGGCAGTCTGAGTCTCCAGAATGTTGAAGCGACCAAAAATGTAAAATAACTGACTAACTAAACAAATAAATACAAAAACAATTTCAAGAGAAAATGATAAGGGGCTGGATGCAATCCTGGGCCTGATCAGGAGGCAACAATGACTTCTGTTAAGACCAAAGCTTACTCTTTGCTGATGTGATAGTGAATCTGATGTGTCAACTTGGCTGGGCTACAGTGCCCGCTTGTCAAATACCAGTCAAACACCAGTCTAGGTGTTGCTGTGAAGGTATTTTTAGATGTGATTAACATTTAATCAGTAGACTTTGAGTAAAGCAAACTACTTTCTATAACGTGGGTGGGCCTCACCCAGTCAGCTGAAGGCTGTAAGAACACAGACTGAGGTTCCCCAAAGTAGAAGCAATTCTGCCTCAAGACTGTAACACAGAAACCCTACAGGAGTTTCCAGGCTGCAGGTTCTGGACTCGACACTGAAACATTAACCCCTGCCCGTGTTTCCAGCCTGCTGGTCTGCTTTACATAATTCAGACTTGCCAGGTCCCACAACTACAGAACTCCATTCTTTAAGATAAATCTCTCTAGATAGATAGATAGATAGATAGACAGACAGACAGAGATAAAATCTCCTATTGGTTCTGTTTCTCTGGAGAACCCAAATACACTTGGAAAGGATCCCACTGAGATCCCCGCTTTGTCCATGTGTATAAGTAACTCGCACCTTTTACTGCCATTAAAAGAATTTGAATATATGGCCTACGTTTGTTAGCATCTCTCTGTTTTCACAGACACCGCTGACAACTGTCCACACAGACACAGGTTCTGCAGGCAATGACCGGCAGAAGCCGGTGAGCAGAACAAGCTATGTAGAACAAAAAGTCCATCAGGAGAAACACTGAGACACAGGTTTGGACGTAATGGTGAATAGGAGGACTGAAGAAGTCAGAGCTTAGTAGGTAAGACAGTAAATGACTGTCTTGGAATAATGGAAGAATCAGTGCCAGGTAGACTGAGCTTGAGTATTGAATGAGTTTGTTGAGTCAAACAACTGTGAAAGTTCCCACTGCCATTCTTGCTACCCCAGAACTTTCAGGAACTGTGAGATGTCTGGGCTGTTGCAAAAATCCGCATCTTGGGTAGCCCATAACTGATTTGACCTACCTTCCTCATGGGCATTCTCTGTCTTTTATCAAAGTAATCTGTGTTTCTAAACAGTGATGGCTCAGAGGTTAGACTGAAGTTTTTATATTGTCATAGATAACTGTCTTATGAATAACTGAGTGTTGACTACACAAGTGAATTCATAGTTTAGCAATCATTTTCTAATTCTACTTTATGGTTTCTTTGTCTACTTTCGAAGTAGGCACTAGTAAATTAAATTGGACATCCTCATTGTAAATAGGAAAGCTTAGAAAATACATACAGGTGTGAAATATTCATGAGGATTCAATTCCCTAGAAATTTACCAGCAGTTCCCACTCCTATGTATTATAGAACTGAAATCTCAATTATACAAAGCCAGCTAATATAAGACAGAAAAATGATGCCAGGTAATCACAGTTACAAGTAGTAACACTGAAACCATCACCATGAAATAAAAATTAGAAGCCCTTGGAACAAATTTGTTTCCTGAATAGAAAAATCAAAGTATAAAATAAAAGAGCATATCAACTGGAAAACTATATTATAATAGTATGAATGCAAAAAGAACAAAAACAAAACACTATTAGCTCAAGTATGTTCTCTCTATGCTGACCCATCCAGGCCTACTTACTTTTTGAAATATCAAGGGTATTCGAGTTCCTGGTACTTTCTTCTGATCTTGTTCTAACAGCACTGTCAATGGAACACAAAAAAGGCCAGAATCTGCAACAGAAAAATAAAATTTCTTCACTTTCATCAACCTATAAAATATTAATGCAAAAATGTTAAGGCTTCAGATTCCCAATATTGTCACTCGATCCAACAACTATTTATTGAGCACCTAAGTGAATGACTGAGTGACACTGTCTACCAATTAGGTGAACACAGCCTAACTGGCAAATTCTGGCCCTGCCTTATAAAGCAATCTAGCAAGTAAAGACAACTAAACAAATGATTACAAATCATCACCAAAATAATTAGAAAAGTATAAACTGTTACATATGAGAAATAGAGTGCTGTGGGAGTATGCAAAATATGCAAATAATTTACTAAATGTAATCAAATTAAAAGTTCTGGCTTAAAACAAATATCACTCATCTCTTCCATACTTAACTGACATTCAACATTCTATTGAATACAATACAGCAGAATATAAATGTTTGCTTTTTGAGAAAAATCAGCCAACATTATGGGCTTGTTCTACGAATGTTTTCCTCTAGAAAATATAGGATATACTTGGTCTTTGTGAATTTAAATTTGTAGTTTTATATATTTGGGAATAACTCCAGAAGAAATGACAGGTAATAATTTATAATTTTTCTAAATTAAAATTATATACCTTCAGTCTGATGTGAGCATAACTTCTCCCCAGAACCTCCTACCCCACACCCATCACTGAGTGAATAGTTAGCTCAGAAGTGTAACACACATTATCAGGGGAGATATAAATCATCTGTGAACACGGAACGGGGGATTATCCTGTGATGTGAAAACAGACATTGGAAACTGTGACACTCAAGAGAGATGACGTTCAGCAGAATGCTAGTAACCCAGTAAATAACTTTTAGTTTAGGAACTAAGAAAAATGTGATCTTTAAGAATGTCAAAAGTCTAGTTTATAAGATGTCTTAGATAAAATACAAAAATATAAAAAAGATGGAAAGAAAATCTATTATATTAATAGTGATACTTTTAATGAGAATGGCTTAATATTTCTCTCTCTGCTAGGAGGCAATTCTAAAACATAAAATTAAAAGACCTCTTTAAGCCACTTTTAAAGTCTTGAACACTGAGTCACACTATTTATATTTCTATTTTGTATCTGGAAAAGACTTTGTGATGAGCTTCTGAAAAAGCATCTGAAGTCTTCATTATCTACAATGGACTTGTGGAAAACCAGAACTATTTGACTCAGAAATTCACCATCCCAAGCCTTAAGCTAAAATACTCAAAGGAACAGAACACAGAATGAGGTCTTCTGGGGCCCAGCATGGGAGAGAGGACCTGAAGGGAAGGTACACTTCAATCCTACAGAGAAATCGCCTCTAAAACTTAAATCAGGTGAATACTTGTCTTTGCTATTGTTACCATAGCAACTCAATAATCCCCATTCTCGGTTTCTCTTTAAGAGATACCTTTAAAGTTAAATAAGATGTCAGAGATTCCTAAACAGAAAAGCTTTGTCAGTAGAAAATTATCTGGATTTCCAGACAAATAAAATCTTGGAGAAATCAGAAACTGAGGAGGTGACTGTTCTCTATCATACTATAAAAAATAAAGTCTATTTATATAATGGGTAAAGCAAGCTGCTTACAAAGGAAAAAAAACTACACATACCTGTGAGAAGCACAATTTAGTGATATTGTGTGCCACAGTCGCATTATTTTCTTAATAGAGGGAAGAATATTTTTTGCAGAATAGTTAAAAGTAGAATGCAAATGAACAAAGGGACAGACTACTAACTGCCTATGTATTTGCCATCAAATAAATAAGCAAAAGTAATTGATCAGGATTAACCATCTTAAAGTCATTTTTCAAGATCCAGTTTTAGAAATAAGTAAGTATATGTACCAGATGTTTTTAAATACTGTTTTCAAAGGAGGGAGCATTTGAGTTAAGAATCCTTGATTCAGAATTTCCTTCTAATTTCCTTCTATGATAATTAAATATTTGATTATGTCTTTATTTTCTATAATCAAGGAGGCAGTGCATTTTTATCAAGTTACAAAAATTCTGAAGGGAATGTTTTCGAATCTGCACTTTAGATGTATTCGTGTGTTGGTTTATTTTGTAGGCGTTTCCCACTCCCCAGAAGAATACTTCTAAAAAGTCAAGCTCATTCTTACTACTTCAGGAGTAAATCCAACTGTTTTTCATTTCAAAATTACCTTTTGTTTTGATTTTCACAGCTTTTAGTTGTTTCAGTTCAACACCCAATACATCATAGAGGGCGGTCAGCTCAATTAAGGCTAAATGGCAAACTTTCTTCATGTCCTGGGGCGCCAGGTCACCAATCTTGGTGGTGCCTGTTTTGTCTTTTGGCAATCTGAAACTCTAAAATAAATGCCATTAATATAGGAAGGATTTACAGTATCTAACCCGTTTTTTAATGAAACACAACAAAACTGTAACTATAGAAAGAAGTTATTCTCAGAGTGCTGACAATGAAATTGGCAGAATTTCTGCAGTCAGAATGAAGAACAATCCTGTTGTAATGATGATCCCAAACCTGCAGGGAGTCAATATGTGAAGTCTGACAGGCAACGAACCAGACCGTGTTCTAGGAGTGTGAATACCAGCAGCCAAGAGAACAAGACAATAAAAACCGAAGGAGAAAAAAAAAAAAAACTCGAGTTAACTGACCTTTAAGAGCCAAGAAAGATTAGAAGTCAAGACAAACCATGAGGAGGAGGACGGAGAGGAGGTGGGAGATGAGAGAGCAGGAGCAACCACTGGTGTGTGCCAGGTACCCTTTACATACATTATTATTCACTGTTATATACGTAATACATGGCATTATATATACAATATTATATATGCAGATATATGATATATATAGTAATACTGTCATAAAAATCCAAATAAGGCAGGTACCGAAGAAGGGCTGTATAGCACTGGGGAGAGGGGGAAAGCAGAGAGGAGACTAAAAGCAGGACTTTAGAGCCAGGGTGCCCACCGGTCATCTAGCTACTGCCTAGCTGTGTGTGACTTCTGGCAACTCTTTAACCATCCTTTCCGTAAAATGGGAGGAAGAAAGGGGGAGCGGGCTGGGGGGAGGGGAGGAGAAAGGGAGAAGGGAAGGGGGAAAGAGGAAGGGGAGGGAAAGGCAAGAGCGGAAGAGGGGAAGGAAGGGGGAGGGGGAGGGGGAGGGGGAGGGGGAAGGCCACCTAATTCAGAGGGCTGTTGTGAGGTTTAAATGCCTGGCACTTCCCAAACACTTTTATGTGGTTGCTACTACTATTACTTTCACCACTGAATAAATAAACTGAGACTTAGATATACCACTATCACGGGCAAATAAGTGGTGTTTTTGTTATTTTGTGCCTTTCTCAAGTATTATCTACTACCTATCCAGCCTCTTTTAATTTTAAATATATTAAAATAAGAAAAAAAACAAAATAAGAGCATGAATTTCTCTAACGTATTTACTACAAATGACAGCCCCATTGTATTTACCAATTACTAAAACAACGATCATTGTCTAACAGGTTGATAAAAATCTTATTATGAAGGTTATATCTCTTGGGTTTGCCCTTGATTTCCTAATTTAATGGCCAAGAATATTCAACTGATTCCCTTTTATTCCCTTTACTTTGCTCGTTTTTGTGCCATATCATTAACACTTCATAGTCTAAAAACTATTGCAAAAGACGTGTCCTAAAGTAGCAGTTCTCAGGGTGTGCTCCAGGGAGCCAGAGAGGTGCCCAACACTTTTTTCAAGGAGTCAAACAGGTCAACACTATTTTAATAATTAATACTAAGACATTATTTGCCTTTTTCATTCTCATTCTCTCATGATGCACAGTGGAGTTTTCCAGAGCTTTTACAAGACATGTTATTGCCAACAGACTGAACGCAGAAGTAGATATGAGAATCCAACTAACGCCAACTCAAGCCAGACATTAGAGAGTTGCTAAAATGAAAAACCATGGCACACTTCTTAATAATTTGTTTTAGAAAATATGCCTATTTTGCATAGAAATGTTATTTATGTTCACCATAATACTAATATATTTTAAATGGGTTAATAGTTTAAAATTTTTTCAATTTTAATTTCTAATATGGTAAATATCCATGGGTATAACTGACATAAAGAAAAGCTCTCCCCCCCCTCACATACACAGTATTTTAAATTATTTATCAAGAGAAACTTTTCCTTAGCCTACTTATTCACGTTTCATAGCTCAGGAACACAGGTCAGTGACCAACTTCCATGCAACTCAATCCAAAGAAATTCTTTACATTCCAAAATCACTTTGTACCAGCCTTCTTCGTCTCCTCAAAATCTTCCATGGCATCATAGCTTCCGTAGAAATCCGTGTATGCCTTCTTTCTTGGGTCAACCAGAGCAAACACAGAGAGCTGCAGTCCCCAGGGAGACAGCGAATGCGCCAACAGTATGAAATCACAGATTCTTGGCCAGAAGGCCATGTGTCTGAGGTTTCATCAGAGCACTGGAAGCTGTGGTAGTTATTCTCCTCAACACCAACATCCTTCCTGACTGATAAGAGAAAAGCTTTTTGAGGTCCTCAATAATTTTTAAGAGCCTAAAGGGGTTATAGGGCCATAACATTTGAGAGTCACTGTCCTAGAGCATTTCCTAAAACCTACAACTTTGGGCAGTTGAGCAGCTAATTCCTTTCAAGCAAACTCAGCTCCAAGAGAGAATCTTCTAAAGTTCTCCACAGAACTTCCTACAGAATCTTCTTTGGAATCTGCTATAGTCTCAAGAGAGTCCACTATAGGAGAAACGAAATCTTTCTTAACTTTTTGTAATACATTTTTCCCTATGAGAATATTAAAAGAACAGCAGTAGATATCGTTAATATGCTGCCAAAGTGAATTTCCAGCAAAATTTCCAGCATTAATGGTACAGTGCATAGGGGCTGAGAATGAGAACATGCAGCCAGATATCACAGTTTTGACTTTTAACTATTACTGCAAGGTAAGACAAAAATAATACTCATCTTTGATAAATGGTTTGTCATTCTATTCTGCAAAAGTTCCAACAGGATAAAAATTATTACAGCATATTCTAGGTTGGGAAACTGAGGTTCTTTAAGAGACTAAAAATGCTCACATAGCCAGTGATATAAGAAGGCAAATTCAGACCTTCTAAATCCTAAATTGAGTGGCCATTCTGCTCTGCTCCATTTTCCCTGCCCCCCCACAGCAGGCAGGGAGGAATCTAGGTTGATCAGTGTTGATGTAGGACTGTGAACCCCGCAAGGACAGGAACCATGTCTTAATCACCTCTGTATCCCTGCTATACCACAGCCCTGACACACTGCGGGTGTTCTGTCCCAGTGTATTCAATGAATGAAGACACACACCAGACAGGGAGAAAAGCACAGAATCAAGCTCAGTGAGGTACAGGGTTACTGGCTTGGTGCTCCCCCAATTTTTTGTGATTTGTACTGAGTTTCACTTTTAAAATTACACAAAACTCTTCCCATTTTTTTCTCGCCTGGCCCCAGAGTTCTGCTAATTGTTTTGTTTTCTGAAGGGCTGAACCAATCCCATTTACCAACCATTTATTAATTTTAAAAAAGCCCTAAATGTTTCATTAAAATCAGTTGCTTTTGTTGTAATAAACCAAATACATGTAATATAATTATTTAAAGCATTACCCAAAGTAAATGTGTAAAGAAACCTGAAATATTATTAGTTCAAACATTGGATTTACCTAGCAATATGTTATGAGCTTTATTTAGTTATTTATTTAACATTGTGCTTAACGAAAGGAGTTAGTTCTTTATCCCAATGTTTAATTCATAGCAGCAGCTTTAAATATTTATGAAGTTTCACGTCGTTTTTGTTTAGTTAATAGACTGGATGGTTCAGTTCATTGGCTAAGAGAAGGCAATGCGATTTCAGCAAAAGAAAAGCTCCTTCACCTTTTGAAAAGTGTGCTTTACAAAAGGAATGAAATAAAATTTTTCAAAAAATATAAGGTCCTTGGCTCCCATGCATTACCATAAATTAATCAGGCAGCTCACCCAGGCTGCACCCCTCTTCTGTAGGCCTTGAGGTATGAGGGGCCCGTTAGACACTTTATCAGTAATGACGGACTAGACTTTTTCACTCATCAAGTCACTCTAGCTTCAATTCAGAAAGCAAGAGAATCTACTCTTACTTGGTCAATTTCCACAGATGACTTCTTATCATCTGCTAGGAAATTCATTTCTTATCTAAGATTCTTCCATGTGTAAAAATGTGATTTTATTACAGTGTTTCAGTCATTGTCATCCTAGGGAATGAATACTTTTCTAGATAAGTGAAGTTTTAGAAAACTTCAAATTCACAGTTTTTAAATTTTCTTTATTTTTTTAAATGGAGAGCAATAATCATAATTTAAACTTCTCATGACAATTCTGGATCATGATCCTACACACCTATTTTTGCACTGTGTACAAATGTGTGTCTGCCTTAGGTTTTCAGTCTCCTCACCCTGTCCCGAACTAACATTTCTTTTACTGTCCTTCTGCTTCCTCCAGAGATGTTCCATTTTCTAACAAACTCCCAACTTGAGCCTCCATGCAAGTTTTTAGCCTTCAGTATGCACTGAGCTTTGTTACCAGACAACCAAAGTTGCCATAAAACATGAATTTACTTGAATTAAACATAATTCAGTAAGAATCCAAAAGACACTAAATAAAGACTTAAGAAAATATAGGCATGCATCTAGAACACAGGCTTCACCACAGTTATCATTTCAAAGCTATGATCTTAAAAATTGCTGAATAAAGCCTTACAGTTTTTAGTCTCCCAAGATAGGATAAAGGAGTGAGTGCTATTAAATTTCTATTGTATATGAAGGACTCAAGAAACCAGAATCTTATTTGTATAACATCCCAAGCTATCCTGAAGAAGCTGTCAGTAGCACCAAGAGAAGGACACTTAAACTCACAACTAAATTAAATGCACATATACCTTGCGGGCACGCGTCATCATGATCTTCCAGAAAAACTCCAGCTTCAAAAGCTTAGTCACTGAAGCCAAGCCTTAGCATGCCATGTAATCTCTCTAACCTGTTTTTCTGTATGAAAAAGAATCATAATATCTACCTCATAGAGATCATTTGATAAATGAACAAAATAATTACAGAGCATACTTTCTAACATATCATGGGTACACAAAAAACAATAAGTAACAGCTAAATTTTCATCTTAACACACATGAAAGGTTATAAAACCTGATCTCCAAATTTAAGAGAAGAAATTTGAATCTGCTGTGAGAGATCATAAGGAATTAACAAAGATTGCTCAATGCCATAAGAAAAAGGAAGTGAATGTAAAATGAGGTCAACAGAGAACAATGTATTACATAAAGCCTACTGCTTATTTACAGAAGCAGGAGAGCATGGAGTAGAAATGGAATTTGAGGTTTTATCTGCTTAGACTCTCACCTCAGAGTGACGAATATAAATATTTACTTCACCAATCATGCTGATGACCTGTAGAAAGCTTACAGTACGCGCATGCCTTCTAGAAGATATACAAATAAATAAATGGTTGTATAGATGAACTGAAGCATATATGCATAAATAAATACATGGAGGGGCTTCCCTGGTGGTGCAGTGGTTAAGAATCCACTTGCCAATGCAGGGGACATGGGTTCGAGCCCTGGTCCGGGAAGATCCCACATGCCGCAGAGCAACTAAGCCCATGCACCACAACTACTGAGCCGGCGCGCCACAACTACTAAAGCCTGCACGCCTAGAGCCTGTGCTCCGCAACAAGAGAAGCCACCGCAATGAGAAGCCTGCACACCACAACGAAGAGTAGCCCCCGCTTGCCACAACTAGAGAAAGTCCGCACACAGCAACGAAGACCCAACACAGCCAAAAATAAATAAATAAAAGTTAAATTTTTAAAAATTAAAATAAATAAATACATGGATACATTGACACTAATTATCAAAAGCATGACACCTTAACAGTTTAAAGAATGATTTTATAAATTTTATTTAATGTAAGTTCACAAACAGGAAAGCACTAACAGTAAAGCTAGATACTGAGCTAGACCCCAAAGGATGGGATAAGGCTTCCTTGATAAGCACGGAACAACAGAGGGGTAGAAATGGGAAGGTCATTTTAAGCTTGGGGCACAATGTGAATAAAATCTAGAAAGCAGGTGAGCAAAAATTAGTTTGTTAGAGAAGAAAATGAGAGAGGAAGTTTTGTCTTTAAGTTTCTGAACTAAATTCCTAGTTTATTCCACTGTTCGAATCAACAACTTAGAAGTCAACAGAGTCTTCATCTTGTTTAATTAGACTGTACCATCCTTCACTTAAACCCCCTTCCACCTGTTGAGATATATTAGACCATCACTTTTTTTTTTTTGCGGTACGCGGGCCTCTCACTGCTGTGGCCTCTCCCGTTGCGGAGCACAGGCTCTGGACGCGCAGGCTCAGTGGCCACGGCTCACAGGCCCAGCCTCTCCTCGGCACGTGGGATCTTCCCGGACCGGGGCACAAACCCGTGTCCCCTGCATTGGCAGGCGGACTCTCAACCACTGCGCCACCAGGGAAGCCCAGAAAACCATCACTTTTAAAAGATACTTTTGCTAAGGATGGTCTGGAGCCTGGATCATCTCTTTAGGCCACATGATGCATGCATACTCCTTTACTTTTCCCACTAGGCGTAAAAATAGATTCGTAAAAATATATGATAAAGCCTGGAAACAACCTAGATGTCCACCATCAGGTGGCTGGTTAAATAAATTGTGATACATCCTCACAGCGGGGTACAATGTATAAACAAAAAAGAATAAGAAATATTTCTCTCTACTACTATGGAGTGATCTCCAAGACATACTGCTAAGTCAAATATAAATAAATAAATAATGAAGTGTGTATAGTGGGCTACCATTTATCTAAGAATGAAAGGATAAACCATAAAATTAAAAGAAATTTACCTGTAAGGTAAATTTACCTGTAAAGGGCAGGGAGAGAAGAGGGTGATGGCTCAAGTACAGAAGTGAGACTTCTTATACACCTTGTTTTTAATTCTGACTTTTGGACCACTTAAATAATTTACATGTTTACAAAATAAAATTAAGTTTCAAAACAGCAATCCCTAAACACTGAATATGAAATGAAACTAATTAACCCAACCAGGTATGCGGTTGGTGGCATAACCATATGGAGAATCACTATCCTAAGCAACCTAAAGCAGAGTGATTTGATTATTACAGTCCTTTTGGGATGTATCCCAAGGATACAACCAACTGAGGAAAAGAAAAACAAGTTTAAGCTGTTTTTTAGTAATCACATTGTTGATATGCTGTGCATTAACAGAGGATAAAACACATAAATAATTATGTGATATTCTAATTGTATTATCTGCTGTATCCTGAAAACCACTGTTCTCAGCATGGAAGAAAGAAGACACAGATGTACTTCTGTCCTCTGAAAAGGCTTTAAGCAATGACCAACTCAGAGAAAGGAACATTCCTAGTGTCTTGAACATAGTCACAAAAGTATATTTCTACTAAATGGAATCAGAGTTTCTTGCAGAAATAGACAATTCTAAGTCTGAAGCAGAAAATATACCAGAAACATATGAGAAATTTTCTCTAGGGTCATGTCATATATGTCTACATCCATGAGTTAAGATACTATTTTTATAAGAAAATTAAAATGAAGCAACACTAATTGGCCACTGATGAAAGATGCTAGGGAACAAAAAAATAAATGGAAAACTGGTAAATGAAAGTAAGAAGTAACCCATTTGAGAACATTTTTCTTAACAGAAGTATTCAAATTAATAAAGGAAAAAAAGAAATTAGAACATCATTTTGTAACCATCAATAAACAAAAGGATCCAAGCATTGATCAGCAGCAGCTGCTAATTTCACAAAAGACAACCAGGTATTTTTAATCTCTTGATACATGATCACATATGAGTAGTCTTGACCAAAAAATGAGCCTGAGTCTGATGAATCTAGAGTCAACCAATTTACGAGAAGCAGAAGAACATGGGGACAGAACAAGAAACTTAATAACCAGGTTTCTTCAACAGACAAATTTTGAGGGAGGGAGAAAGGGAGGAATGGAAGAAAGGATAAGGAAAAAGAGGGAGAGTAATGAAATAAGGGAGAGAGGGAAGGGGAGGAGGCAGAGAAAGAGAGACACACACAGAGAGACAGAAGGAGGGAGGGAGGAAGGGATTACGAGTCTTGAAAGGCATTATCAACCAACTGCAATGTATGAACTTTATCTGGATCCTGATTCAAACAAACTGTAAAAAAAAAAAAAAAAAAAAAAAAAAAAAAAAAAAAAAAAAAAAAAAAAAAAAAAAAAAAAAAAAAAAAAAAAAAAAAAAAAAAAATCATGAAATTTGTGATTCAATTTGAAATTTGAACACTGATTAGATATTTGAAATTAAGAATTATTAGCAATTTTTAAGGTACAATAATAGTAATATGGATATGTATTTTGGGGGTTTTTTCCCATTTATTTTGTTTATTTATTTTTGGCTGCATTGGGTCTTTCTTTGTTGCTGCGCGCGGGCTCTCTCTAGTTGCGGCGAGCGGGGGCTACTCTTCATTGCGGGGCACGGGCTTCTCATTGCGGTGACTTCTATTGTTGAGGAGCACGGGCTCTAGGCATGCTGGCTTCAGTAGTTGTGGCACACGGGCTCAGTAGCTGTGGCTCGCAGGCTCTAGAGCACAGGCTCAGTAGTTGTGGCGCACAGGCTTAGCTGCTCCGTGGCATGTAGGATCTTCCCAGATCAGGGCTTGAACCCGTGTCCCCTGCGTTTGCAGGCGGATTCTTAACCACTGCGCCACCAGGTAAGCCCTGGATATGTGTTTTTTAAAAAACCCTCTTTATCTTTTTGAAATACATACTGAAATATTTATAGATGGCAAAATATATGTGTTTCAAAATAACACAGAGTAGGGAACTGGTTGGGGGTATGTATAGGACAGGACTAGTCATGGGAAAATAAATGTTGAGGCTAGGTGGTGAGTATTGGGAAGTTCATTATACTATGCTTTTTAACTTCTGTGTGGTGAAATCCTACAAAATAAGTAAATGTATTTTTTTTTCTTATTAGTCATCCATTTAATACACATCAGTGTATACATGTCAATCCCAATCTCCCAATTCATCACCCCCCCACCACCACCACCCCCGCCGCTTTCCCCCATGGTGTCCATACGTTTGTTCTCTACATCTGTGTCTCAATTTCTGCCCTGCAAACCGGTTCATCTATACCAGTAAATGTATTTTTTAAAAATATAAGACATTCGGTAGCAATGAGAACACTCAGTACACAGAGGTTGGTTTCTAAACACAATCTGCTACTGAAAAAACAAGGACTCCTTGAAGAAACAGATTCCTTCTAATCTGAGGGGAGAAAAGTACAAGGTGAGCCTGGAACATCTTGTACTAGAAAGCAAAGGAGTAAAAGAATGAGGACATGTTAAAATGGCATAGGAACCAGCTTGAAGGGCTCCCTTTTGTCAAATCTGGGTAAATTTAAACATCAAAGAAAAACAATAATGAGTTATAAAACAATGAACAAAAAAAGGAAGTTTTTGAATAGTGATATTCAAAAACAAAAAGAGAAAAGGGAGGAAAAGCACTATTATGGAAGATTGCCAGCCAATCAATATAGAAGAAATAACAGAATGAGAAATTCACCATTTCTCAAACACTAGTCTAATTATTGTTTCAGGCAAGGATTACAAACGCATGGTGAAGCCACTGGGCGGTAGGTTACTACTGGGAGATAGGATATTCCCTCAGTCTCAAGGATCGCAAATTAGTATTAATTGTACATAGGAAAAGGTATCTTTATGATGGGGAGATCCGGTGAACGTCTCCTTAACCAAGTGGTCAAAATTCCATCTCCGGTAAAGGGACCATCTGATGTCATGCCCCTCTTCTGACGATGCAATGAGAGGTATAAACATCATCTAGGCAGTAGTGTGACCAAAAATGTTTAATGTGAATTCAGTCACCAAGAACAGACAAAATCAGAAATTTGATTTGGACTCTTCAAAATATTAAAGAAAAATCAAGGGACCTGATCTAGATTTAAGAAACCAAAAAAATATGACATTAAATGCAACACATGACCCTCGTTTGAATCCCAGGTGCGAGTAAGGGAGAAGCTATTGATATTAAGGACAATATTGTGACAATTGGGAACATTTTAATATGATCATATATTAAAATATAATTATTGTTTTAATGTTCAAGTTCTTAAGCATTATAACTGTGTTTTGTTTTGTATGCTCTTGTTAAGCTAAAGAAAAAGGGAGTATATGTCTATAGTATAACCTATACATAGATAGATAGATAGATGTAAAAAAAAAAGTAAAGGTTGTACAATGTTAAATGGATCTACAGGAAGGCTGTAGGAGTGTATGCTATAGTATTCTTTCAACTTTTCTAAGGACCTAAAATTTTCCAAATAAAAAGCTGATGAACAATATACTCTGATAATGACATCCGAGTAGTGCATTACGTACAGGTAACAGGGCATCGTCCCCTTTGCTCCTCTGGATTTTCTCTCTGGAGCTCTCTTTCTGATTGACAGCTTGCTCTGCAAATGATACCTCCAGGTTGATGTCTGTTTCAGAGGCAGATGCCTCTTCAGGCACCCCTGGAGTCAGCTCCTTTTCGCCAACAACTAGGCTAGATGCCTGATCTGGGAAAAAGACAAAAGATTCAAGTGCTTTGGCTACTTCTTTTTTTAACTTCTAATACATCAACCATATAAACCTTTGGGAAAAGTACTATTTACTATAAGCAATAATTAACGGTTATTTTAATAGTAAAAAGTATACTCAAGGAATTCTACCAATGGTGCATGGGGGTGTAGAGGAGGGAAGGTGGTGACTAGAAAGCCAGAGTTGAATTGTGGAATCTTTCTCTGAGGTCACAATTCTTAGACTGAGTCCAGTTCCAAAACATTGATGGGTGATCTCAAGCTCTGAATGAAAAACCTCACAAAAATTTAGTAGACTTAATCATTGCTTTATTTTATACTGGGAGAGTAAAAGCAAAAAAAGGAGAGGAGGAGGTTAGCTTTACTCTCTCTTAAAACTATGATATACCATTTAATTTCCTTACAGT
This sequence comes from Lipotes vexillifer, assembly GCF_000442215.2. Taxonomy (NCBI): domain Eukaryota; kingdom Metazoa; phylum Chordata; class Mammalia; order Artiodactyla; family Lipotidae; genus Lipotes; species Lipotes vexillifer. Next base: position 743,127 of record NW_006776635.1, read on the forward strand.
GGAACAGATCCCTGAAAAAGATTTCTTCCATGCCCTGCATGTCCTTTCTGGAATGTTACCTACCTATCATAGTAAAAATTCCAAAACAAAAGTTAGCACCAACAACGTGCACTGTGGGAGTCAGGTCTGGAGGTACCTGGCACCAGAACCAACAGATTATTACAAAGATTATAACAGCTCCCTTACAACTATAAATCTAATGAAATAAGTTCCATGTATTTACATCAACAGTTTATAATAAATTTAACATTTTTTTCTTGGTTTGTTTGTTGTTAATCCTCCAGGAAAAAAATTAACACCTAAAAACTTATTTGCTGAAAACGTCAGCTTTAAGCTTGGAAGAAAATACTTCTAAATTTGGCTATTTGCTAAGTTTTTGGTTTTTAACACAACTCACACTAGAAAAAAACCTGGAATCAATGACAGGATTACTGTTATTTTCTCATTGCAGACCTTTAATTTATGGTGGGCAGCTCTGGATTACATCAGTAAGCTTACATAGTACATTCAAATGCTTATATACTAACACAGCAAGGTGATGGAGGGTAAAGTTAATTTTAAAATTTAATAAATATGTCATATATATGTATATTATTAAAAGTCTGGTGCCTTCAGAAAATGTATTTGTATTATATTCTATATATTTTCTATACTTACAGTCATTTAAATCAAAAACACACAGAAAAATTGTTTTACTCAAAAGAAAATACGGATAAATCTAAATCTAGCCTTTTTCACTCTCATTCAATAAGCAGTGCGGGCTTCGTGGTTGTAGGACTTAGGTAGTGCTCAGCGGGGCCCCAAGCTGGGTTTGATGTTCTACTGTTGCTGTCTCGCAATTTGAACAAGAAGCCCACATTTTCAGTTTTCACTGGGCCTTGCAAATTACATAGCTGGCCCTGGTCACATCTCACAGTTAAGAAAGTGTAAAATGGCCCCATGTAACTTCCAAAAATAAGAGAAAATTTAAAGCGCTTTGATTGTATTTATCTGCTGCCATCTATGCCACATTATGCTTTTCCAACAGCCTGTGACAATTTTTTTTTTTTAATTAGGATAACTAGACCTCTCTCCGATTAATTTTTAAAGTATTAACTTAAATGTCAAAGCACAATTTGAGTTTTACATTCCCACCGGTTTACACTGCTTTATGTTTTACTGTGAATATGTATGTTGGTTTCCTAGGAAACCATTCTAAGAGGAAAAAACTGATTAGCCATTTTCTTAAATTAAAAGCTACCTTTCTGGGCTTCCCTGGTGGCGCAGTGCTTGAGAGTCCGCCTGCCGATGCAGGAGACGCGGGTTCGTGCCCCGTTTCGGGAAGATCCCACATGCCGCGGAGCGGCTGGGCCCGTGAGCCATGGCCGCTGAGCCTGCGCGTCCGGAGCCTGTGCTCCGCAAATGGGAGAGGCCACAACAGTGAGAGGCCCGCATAACGCAAGGGAAAAAAAAAAAAAAAAAAAAAAGCTACCTTTCTAAAAGCTGAGTGTTTATGGACAAGAATGTTAAAAGGACTCCCTTTTCTCCTGAGCAGCCCCATGTCAGAGCCACAATAAACACCACCTCCCCACACACACAAACAAATGTTCTGTGCTGAATTCAAAACTGAGGAGAAGAATTATAATTAAGTTAGAATACATTTTAAACATATGAATTTCCTCCAAAAATTGGCAAAAATAAAAAACACAATATAGAAAAGGCTTAAGGATCAAATGGTAACTCCAGTTAAGGCAGATAGCAGGAAAAACAGTTTCAGGGGTGATAAAGGAGCACTGCTAAAAGAAATAGTTAACCGATTAATAAAAGTATCTATGGATCAATTATCTACTCTCAAAGAGAAACGTTAACAGAGAACGCTGAGATAAACCTTTTGGCTCTTAAAGCCCAAAAGTGTAAATAATATAATTTATTTTAATCTATTCTCCTTTGGTTTTTAAGTGGATAATAGCACTGAGTTACAAATATTTTACAAAACTCAAAGTTTTTCAATTGTCCAAAATAATCCATATCTTTATTTTAAAAAGTAATTTCCCCTCCTCCTTGGAACTCGGAAAAGAAAACATACATAACACAAAAGTTTTAAAAATTATTTGGGCGTTATTAGTATTTCTAAATGTATGTATTAAACACTGGCCTTTCATATACACAGAGTTGTATAATTTGATGAAAAGTTAAGATTGATACTTAGCAGTAGATTAATTAATTTGAAATGCAACAATGCTTGCAACATTAAAATTTTATTTTTCATTTAGAGTAAGTAACTTTGATTGAACATGCATAGAAGCCTAAGTGTAGCGAAAACGTTTAAAATAGACCACGTAGCTCACACTTACAGATTTCAAATGGAAAGAGCTCCACTTTTGAACTCCAGACAATATTTTCCACGCATTTCATTCAGAACCTTTCAATGTTTGCATAACACTGGTTAATTCACTGGCTAGCAAAAGAGCATGGCATTGCCCAGAACAGGTGCAGTAGTAAATACTCAGTGACTTGGATGGCATTATACACATTCTCTTATTATTCTGACTGGAGGCTCTATGCCCACTTCATAGCATTCCAGCAAAAGCAGATGTAAATCAGGCAGCAAGTTTGTCACATTCCACTCGGCTGCTGCAAGCTAGGCTGGAAGGGACTGCTATAATGAACTTGTCTTCCAGAACTTCTGTTTATATAGCCTACATCACCATCTCTGGCAAAGGAGGAAAACACCAAGAAAGGACAATGTTTTCCTCAGTATTCATTTAGCAATTGCCAGTCGCTCTTCCCCAAAGCCCAAAGCATATTGATATTGGCACAAAAGGTTCATCTGTCTCTCTTAACGACACAGCTCTCTAGCCCGCCTGCACTGGCTATTCCAGCCTGCTTGCCACTTCAGTGTCTACTGGCACACAGACTTAGGGAAACACCCAGTAATTTCATTCTGATATAAAACATGTAACTAAAGAAATCTCCACAGAACAGTAAAAAGCAAGTGCTTTTATAGACATAAATATATAGACACGTATGTGTCTATACACACGCACGCACACACTTATATACGCACATACGTGTGTGTGTATACATTTTAAGGCAGGGGTGCAGGAGAGAAGTTCTGAGAAAAGTATGGAAGGAAGGATAAAGATACTAGATGCTCCAAGACTCCAAAATGTCCCATATACAGTAATTTTGGACTAACCTTTCATTTTTATAGGAAGGTTGGGAACACTTCCCAGGCCTCCACAGTCCACCTGATACTCTTCCTCCACTACTGCCAATCCAAACATAACACAAGTAATGCCATGAACACTCCAGGTGCCAGGTCTTAAGGACATAAACAAAAGAAAAGTCCCAAGCGGGACTCAGGCAGCCACCAACAACCTTTGCTATAGTTTTTAAGTAACAGCACACTGAGGATTAAATCTGTGACCTTAATTTAGAAATTTTCCCTTTTTGTAAATCCATGAAATAGCTTTAAATTCTTTCTTGGTAAGTACTAATAAAGTCTTACTATTTATTTTCATCCATGCCTTGAATTTCTAATCCATTTCTGAAATAACAGATACAGAAAAAGGAATGAAAAGGAGAGTTGTAATCAATGCCCCCCCCCAAAAAAATCTTAACTTAAAAAAAAAAAGTTTTTCTAAACTTTCTGAAAAGCAATCCATTTATGAGTTAAGAACTTCAGATCTGAAAATGAGGTTCCAAATTCACTGGCTCCCCTTACTAGCTGTGTGGCCTTGGGAAAGTAACTTTACATCTGTAAACCTCACTTCTCTCATTTGTAGAATGGGTTAAGAATATTTACTACATAGAGCTCCTGAGTATATTAAATTAGGTAAATATCTCTGCATAGTACCTGGCACATGGTAAGCATTTGGGAAAACTGACTATGTACAGAGGTGTTAGAACAGATAGAGACAGACAAGTATTTAAAAAAAAATCAAAGGCCAACTATATGCTCAGTCTTATGTAATCATCTATTTGGGTACTTTATATGAGTATTTGAATAGAATTTGCTTATCAGAATTGAGGATGAATGTTTTAAAAGGTCTTATCTGTTTGTTATACTAATAAATGAGAAAATACAAGAGAACGGGTCCAACTTACCATCTTTTCCTTGGTATTTGTTTTCGTCTGTTCTGACTGATTGTGATTCTGCACCATCTGGAGGCTAAAGATAGAACATGGGCCATTTAGTCATCTCTACCTCACAACCAGAGAAACGGTACTGTGAAATAACTCTATTACTAACCTTCAGAGTACAAGAAATGCACTCAGAATTATATCAATCACAGAAAAAAAGGACTACAGGTATAATCAACAAGCAATCATCCAATAAACATGTGATCACCCACAACTTGTAAGACACACTACTAAGCCCTGTGGGGAATAAGGGCAACACCAAGAGTGTCCCTGCCATCAAGAACACCGCTATAAATTGAAAGGAAAAGAAAACATCTCAAAAAGTTAACAATACCCATTAACAGATAAGTAGATAAACAAAATGTGAGCTACACACATAGTGAAATATTATGCTGCAATAAAAGGAAACAAAGTACAGGTACATGCTACAACAGGGATGAACCTTGAAAACATTATACTAAGTGAAAGGAATCAGTCACAAGGACCACATATTGTGTGATTTCATTTCTACGAACTCTTCCGAATAGGAAAGTCATAGAGACAGAAAGTAAATTAGTGGTTGCCTAGGGGATAAGGAGAGGAATATGAGGAATGACTGCTAATGGGTATGGGTTTTCTTTTGGAGATGATGAAATGGTGCTAAAATGCATTGTGAGGATGGTTGCGAATCTGTGACTACACAAAAAACCTCTGGATTGTAAACTTTAAGTGGGCGACTTGGTAAATTCTCTCTCAATAACGCTGTTATAAAATAAAATTATAAGTTGACGTGTAGGTAATAAAATAGAATTCTTCATAGTTTTTTTAAAAGCTAGTAATAAATGTGAGATCAACTAAAACTAAGTTACCAAGCAGGTAGTAAGAGCTTAGATATTCAAAGGAACTCCTTTTTCGAGGGGTTGGGGAAGTGACACCTGAAGAATGCAGCCCTCCAAGGGTTTATGGACACAGGAAAGCACAGCTGGCTCCTCTCACCAGTAAGTGTGTCCAGGCTGTACTTCCTCCTTTCCAAGTAAGGCTTCAGGAGGAATTCAGGAATCAGGAAGGGGAGTCTAGGTCAATCATACACAGAGGTCTGTTTGAATGAACTGTCTTTAAAATACTCATTCCACTGGATTTTCCTCTCTGTACAAAAGAAGATAGCCTTTGTAGTCCCCTCCCCACATGCTTCAACTCAGGTGTTAGCAGAGGAGAACTCCCCTCTCCACCTGCAGTCCAAGAAGAGTCTAGAAAAGCACCGGGGCAGGTACGCAGAGGTGCTCTACTTAGAGGTTAGAGGTACCCAGGTCAGTATAGAGCGACTACCAATCACAGAAGTGGTAGGAGAGTCGTGGCACTTCAGTCCCTCTCAGGCAGGGCAACACCATCCTCCTCCCTCCACCCACGAGCCTGCAGAAAGCCAGCACTCCATGGCACAGGGCACACAGTGAGTAATTCTAATCTTACATACGAACACATATTTTGGAGCATGTGGTTGGAATTGTTTTCCTAAGCAATTGAAGATAACAGTGCAGATGATATTCATTTCTGTATTATATTTCCCAGTGTCAGCAAGGGCTTCATGAGGAAGCATTTGAAACGGAACAGCTGAATAGGGACAGTCATCTCTCAGTATCTGTTAGAGACTGGTTCCAGGACACCCCCCACCCCTGCCCTTGCGGATCAACATTGGAGGATGCTCAAGTCCCTTATAAAAAATGGCACAGTATAGTCGGCCCTCCATACCCACAGGTGCAGAACCCAGGGATATGGAGGGACCACTGTACTTATGTGAGAATAGAAGAACTGCAAGTAAAGATAGCTGGCCCATGTTTGCTTGAGGGATGGGGGACATATTTCTAATGGGTGGCAGTGTTTCGATTAAAGGCATAAAGTGTAAGCAAGTTAACATTATTTTAATTTACTTGTGCTATTTCTCTCTTATTGACTCCATCAGATGATACAACTCACTAGTTACCTTGAACTCAAACCATGTGGTTTAGACATTACCAAGAATTTGCTGGAAAATGTTGCTTGAAGCATTGAGTAGCAACATCCTCTTAGAGACTGGCAGGAATCCCACAGTATATGGTTTGCTTAGGCTCAGCTCTCTGCCCCCCCCCCTTTGTTTCCTCTTAACTCCCTCAGGGAGGGCTCTTTAATTGGGAAGGAAATGTCATAACACTATATTTCCTTACTATTCATTTTTCTACAGCTAGAAACCAAGTCCAGTCCTTCAACCCCAGTGGATGTCCCAAATAACAACTGGGTGGTATGCAAGCACATACCTGCCTCACAGCAGCCAGAGACCTACCTAGAGCAATCCAGTCACCCCAAAACTCCTATAAAATGGACTGGATTTGATCTACAATTGACCATGCAAATAGAGCAGGAACCTGCAGCTATAAAGGATTTCTTGGAAGAATGAAATGTCTACAAAAAGCAAAAAACCTCTATATGACAGAAAGACACCTTAAATATAAGTCCATTTAGTCCCTCATTCTTTAAAAAGATTTTTGTTACCCTTTATTTATAGTGTAAATACATCTCATGTATTTACTGAGACTACTTAATATCAGAATCATATATGTAAACCCAAACGTAGCAGGATGCACAGTGGTTAAAAGCACTTATTTAGAGTCTGACAAATCTGGGTTTGCTATCTACAGGACCACTGAGCAAGTGACTTAAAGTCTATGAGCTTGTAGAATGGAAACAATGATACCTCACTCACAGGACAGCTCTAAGGATGAAATGGGATATCGCATGGAAAGTAGTCGGCACAGTAGGTGTTCAGTAGTGGCAGCAGCAAATATAACTACTATTATTATCACTGCAATCATCGTTCAACATCCGTTCTGTTTGTTCCCACTCCAATCATCCAACTGGGTCTTCTAGACCAGAGCTATTCCAACTTCATCAGAGAACAGTCCAGAATATAAATCAACTTTGACCCTAAGAACATCATTAAGTTCAGCTGACCTTTTTTTCCTCTTTGTAGCAAGACTTTCTTGTTGAAGGAGCAGATGATATTAATTTACATTTTGTGCAAGCTCTTGAGGGCCTCCTGGACAAGCCACTAGCAGCCTACCAACAGGCTGTACTGAGCCGCACTGTTCTACGCCATACAGATCTCCTGCTGGTACCATGCCTTCCCTGATAGCCATCAGCCCCAGAGTCTCTGCCAGACTCCAACAGCTGCCACTAATAAATTCATCATCTTAGCAAATATCTACTCAAATCTTCTATGTGCTAGGCACCGTGCTAGATGCAAAGGGGAAGTTATTTCATGTTCAGGGTTCCTGTTTTATAATTCAGCTACAATTAGCTCCCTCACATTCCACTTCCATTCATCCCCACATGAGTCTAGAAAAAAAGCAAATTTTCCTAAAAGAGTTAACATAGAAGGAAGAATCCTCTACCTCTGACTTTTCTGTAAGTAACAATTAGCAGTCACATTGTCTAGGGGGCTGGGGCCATTCCTAAAGCTCCAAGGACACCTAACACAGGGACTGTCACAGAGAAATGTAACTTGTTTCATTTTCTGCCCCATCAGTATAACTTCTAGAAGGACAGGGGTCAAGTCTCTCTTGATCATGGAGAGCACGGAGCTTTAGCGCCTTGCATATACATGCCCATTAAGTTTTTAATGATCTGAATTAAACTGGATGGGTTCAACTGATTCTAAGCAATTATTCCTTTGCTTTATCAAAAAAGAAAACCTACCTCCCTTTCTTTTGACCCTCTCTGTTGAGCAAATATGTCTCTGACGTCAGGAACCTGGTACTGTTTGTTTTTTTTCCTCAAGGTCTGGGAGACAGTCTCTACTCGTTTCTGAACAGCTGCCGCCTGCATCCGGGTCAGTGTTGATAAAAACACCATGCTTTCTTGGGGATCTCCAGCAGCCTCTCCAAAGAGATTGGACAAACCGGCCTCCTTAAGCCACTCTTCTTCCAGTTCTCCCTCTAAGACAATAGAGAAAAATGGTATTTAAATCACAAAATATGAGAACTTTTACATTTTGTTAAGCTGTTTAAAAACTCTTACTGAAACTCTTATATCACAACCAAACCGCAGGGCTAAGAGTCATTATCTGAAACTTGGACAACTGCCATAAACTCCAGCCATAAAGATATCAAATTTTAGATCCATTTCATACATACTCAATTAAAATTTTTAAATGACTTCACATGTGATTAACCTCTATAACTTCCCTGCAGATTAACTAGGGGAAGATAATACTGTTCCCTTTCCAGAGATGAGCAAGCCATGAAAAGATAACTTACTTCCATCAAGTTACAGAAGGAAGTCGATGCTGGGGATGGCCATTAAAGCCCTGTTTCTTGGCTTAAATTCAGCACTACCCGAGTCCAACCCTAACTGATGAAAAGGCTTGTTTTCTCTGCTCAGCTGTAGCTGACAGGGAGTGTGGCAAAGAAGTAAAGAGCATCTGGACATCAGGAACTAATCAACTTCAAATTAATTTGTTTAACCCCCCCAGGCCAGCACATCAAAGTCATGTTTTTTACAAATTTTTTTTTAAAGCACACTATTTTCAGCAAAAAGACCAAAATAGCCTATTATAGGAAACTAATTAAACAACTGAATCCATTCAAAACACTGAAAGGAAGTAAACAGTAAAGCAAATGTTGTGTACGATCTATTGACGATTCAGGTCTTCCCTGGCAGTCCAGTGGTTAAGACTCTGTGCTCCCACTGCAGGGGCACGGGTTCAATCCCTGATCAGGGAACTAAGATCCCATATGCCAGGCGGCGCGGCCAAAAAAAAAAAAAAGGAAGATCTGTTGATGATTAACAGAAAAACTGAATGATAACTAGAAGAGATGCACTCCAAGCTCCATGTTTATAGAGGAAATTGAAAGACCAAGGACTTGAGACACAAAAGACCTGTGTCCTCACCCCATTTCTGCACCTTGATGGCCATGTCACTTTGGCCGGGTCACTTAGCCTCAAGCCGACTCTGTTTTCTCATCTGTAAACTAAACCACAGCTGCCCTGGGTGCCTCATAACCAAATGCGAGAATGTCACATGGGAAGAACTTTGCAGAGCTCTATTATAGCCCATAGCACATGATGGAGCCCTGACTGGTGTGTCCATCCATCCTTCTCTACTATCTGAACTCCATGAAGGCAGAAATAAAGTATTAATAACCTTGGCTTCAAAAATCATAAGGCAGTGCCAGGCATTCTGCATGCCAGGCAACAAAAACTGTTTACTGACATAAAAAGTCAGCCATGATTATTAATGCTGTTAAGGTAGAACTCAGTATATGTGTATAAAACCAAATGGCCAGAAAAAAGCTGATATTGCCATGATAAGGTAAGTAAACAAGATTACAGTAGTCACTTGTTCCATTAAAAAGTAGAGGTAAAATTCAAACAATTTAAAGTCAAAGAAAAGGCATGGGTGTATAGAAACTGTCCCAATTCTTCTTGATAATCACATCATGAACAACACTCTACGAATCCATTTTAGTCTTGGAGAATTATGAAATAGCTAAGGACACGTGGCGATGTATCAGGCTTGAGTGCTGCTTTCCGCACAATGTTTTCTCCTTACTCAGCAGACCACTGGTATGCTGCTGCCATCTTGAAACATTGAGACAGAAAGGTTGGGAGACACTTTACCAATCCAGCTCAACTGGATTGGTAAAGTGAGAAAGAATGAGAGTAAAATGAAAGAGAACCCAAATAAAAGAATGAGTTGGTTATAATTTTCTTTTACAAATCAGTGTTAAATTAAGGAAAATCTCTAACTTTTCAAGTATTATTGGTTGCTTTTTTTTCAACAAATGTTATAGCAAAGGAGAAAAGCCTATTTATTTATTGATAGATTTCAGTACTAAACAACTTGATGCTAAGTCATTCAGCATTATTAAGAAGTCTTCTGTTGAGAGCCTCCCTGGTGGCGCAGTGGTTAAGAATCTGCCTGCCAATGCAGGGGACCGGGGTTCGAGCCCTGGTCTGGGAAGATCCCACATGCCGCAGAGCAACTAAGCCCGTGCGCCACAAATACTGAGCCTGCACTCTAGAGCCCGCGAGCCACAACTACTGAAGCCCGCGCACCTAGAGCCTGTGCTCCGCAACAAGAGAAGCCACCGCAGTGAGAACCCCACACAACACACCAAAGAATAGTCCCCACTCCCGCAACTAGAGAAAGCCCGCACGCAGCAACAAAGACCCAACACAGTCAAAAATAAATAAATTTATATATAAAAAAAAGAAGTCTTCTGTTGAAAAACAGGTCACTACTTACTAGCAGTGGGTCCTAAGGTACTAACTGTGGCTCTTACTTTCTTGGCATTTGTATCAACTTATACACCAAAGACTTACTTACAAACTTATAGATGGCACAAGGCATAGGAAGAATGCTAATATAATAGATTCCAGAGCTGGGCATCAGAAACCTAGTGTCTACTTTAACTTAATAGATTAGCCACAAAAAAAAAAAAAAAAAAAAAAAAGCATGAAATTTAAGGGGAAAAAAAAGTGAAGTTTTACATGTTTCTTCCAGAATATCAAATACAGTAGTGGAGACTGTGGGAAATGCGGCTAGAAAGAGACTTGAGTGAAATTATGAACCAAATACAAGAAGTAAATATGGAGGCTAAGAATGCTAATACCATCTTCTGCTGTCCAAATCTGTACCCTGAGCTTAGCTGGCTAAACTGTGGCACTGCTGCCAATCTGGAGGATGACACTTTGAAAGATAAGATGACCAGTACTGGGATAGGTCTGCAAACCACCAAGGATGGATTTATGTGAATCTTTCCTTCTAGAAAAAGTTACTTGGCTAGCAACAAGACAACTATCCTCAACCATTTGAAAGGCTATCATGCAGAAAATAAAACAGACTTGTTCTGATCTTCCAGAAGGCAGATGTACAATAAGTGAGTAAAAGGTAGTGTAGAGCAGATAGTAAATCAATAAAATAAAGAACACCGAAACAGCTCAAGCTGACGGAAAAGCATCAGCATCTATACTCACTAGAGGCCAAATGGCCATGTGGCTAGTATATCACAGAAGGAATTTAAATAAAGCTTAGATGATTGCAAAATTCTAGTCTAACTCTAAGAGTCTATGATACAGCAAGCTTAGCCAACAAGATTCTAGCCACATCCAAAACTAAGTGAATTTACTTATGCCACTTATATTTGTCAGTTGCATCTATAAATCTGCCACAATTAAGTCATTTTCAAGTTGAAAGGCAGCTACCATTTATCTTTTTCTGATTTTCCCAGCTTTAATTTTTTTCCCCTCCTCTTCCTTTCCATGTATTCATTTCCCATCAATACATATTAAAAGAGAGAGAGAGAGAAAAAGAAAAAAAGAGAAAAAAGTTTTATTAATTTCATTATTACCATCAGGCTCTTTGACAACCACCACCTCTTGATCTTCTTGTCTGTCCTCACTGGATTTCTTGATATTTTCTAGTTCGGTCCAATAATCTTCCATAGACAGTTCATCCAAAGAATCCTGGGAACTTGATCGATCAAATGGAGGTCTTTCTGTAACTTTGGTGATTTCCTGGTTCATAGTATACTGGCCATATCTGCGACTATAAATTCAAAAGAAAACACGGTTCATCTTAGTACATGAAGAAGTGGTACAATTTCTAAAATATCATAGTACTGAGCTGGAGAATTTGCAAACTCAAGTTCTCCTTAACAAAACCAAAGAGATGTGTATTTTGAAACTGTTTACCTTGAGAGGCTACTGATTGTGATACGCGTGTAGAATGAACAGTTTTATCCTCTATGGAAAAGCATGGTAAAGAACAAACAGCAATGTGATAAATATTTTTCCATCTCCATTTCACTTAAATTATTTTAAGGCCTTCTTTAAACCTGAAAATTTGTTCTTAGAAAGCAACAGGTTAAATCTTGATTAGAGATTAATTAAATTGGGACTGAATTTTACACAGTATTTCATATTTATCACTGATACCTAAAAATCAAACTCAATCAACCCTTACATAGCAAATATCCACAATCAATGAATAAGGTACCATTTGAATTTTCATTTTGTTTTTTGGAACCAAAACATGAAATAGAAGGATGGTATATTAAGTTTGCTGTTACACTCTATTTTAGAAAGCAACTTTTAATATTTACACTTATAAATGTACGTATTACTTACATATATTTTAAAACATGGTAAAAAATATATTTATTGGCAATTCTGAATAAGTAGTTAGGAATTACCTTGTAAACATTTGGTTAAATATAATCTATGTAGAAAAGGATAAGTGAATAAATTTTTTAATGACTTCAACTATATTTTTTTCTTTATAAGTCGTATCCTACCTACTACTAACATTGAATTAAAGGGCCTAATAATAAAAAAAAACCCATATAGAATGGAAATATTAAATTGCTTCATTATTGTTTATATTGAGATAGAGAGGGAAAAGCCTTATTACTTGAAGAAGGAAATTTTTCAGCTATGGTTTTTCCCCTTTATAGTCAATAATTTTTCAGAAATACAATTTGAGTGGAGACAATAACTGGTGAATGAGTGTTTTGTTATTCTAATATCAAATTGCTTTTTTATCTCCCAAGAAGACATTAGGAAGTAATACTCCGCTAGACTGGTTTTACTTACTGCACATAGAGAAAATAAAAAGAAATGCAACAAAACAAAATTCTTTAATAGTGTGTGAACATTTTCACATTTAAACTGGACTTTCCCATAGTTATTTAAAATAGTAGGATTTAATACAGCATAAGGAAGAAAGTCACTAAACTCTGGTCGAATCTACCCAGCAGTTTAATTCCAACTGACTTAGTAAAAGTCAAAGAACTTAATTACCTATTGCTGCAAATAAATGCAATATAACTGACTACTTAACTGTAATGCGCTAATCGGCCAGTTTTATCCCTTTAAAGATGGTTCTCTCTGCCTTGATTACATACTTTATTAATGCTGGTTGCATGAATGATGGAACAATCCCTATAATCTCACCCCAGCAGCAACCCTGGCCTGGTGATGGGTGGGCGTTAGAATGAGGGCCAACAGGAGGAAGTCTAGACATGTTTGTGTGAATCTCTTTCCTCCAGCCTCCATTGTCCATTGTTTGCCGCCCCCCATCCCTTAATTCAAAGGACACTTCCTCCCTCCCTGCCCCAACTCCTGTTTACATCCTTGTATCCCACCCTGTGGCCATGATACTACCATCGGTGTTCTCAGGTTAGGGTTTACACTCCTGATTCTTAAATTACAATGTGAATGAGAAAGCTCTCTTTTCTCTTAAAAATGAAAAGTAAATTATATTTTTTATTTCTGTGATCACCAGCTCAACTGATCTCTGGTTCATATTCCTTAATCCTGCTTTATCAGGATAGCTAAAGCTAATTTACAGTGTTTGCCGGATTCATTTTTGGTTTATTTCATGTCAAATATATAGACGCCCTTCCTTGCTTTTGTTTTACCTCTCATTATAATGTAAGATGGTCTACTTTATTGCTATTTTCGACAACCCTTAGCCCCACGGGAGATCATGATGAGAACTGTGGAATGTGTGAAGTATAATGACTAATGCCAAATAATTTGGTTTATCTGCTCACAGGAAAGTGGTGCCGTTGAACGAAAAGTACATTAAGCCTTTCACTCCTGAAGGAATGTGTTTATTCTGGCAAGAATTTTCCAGTAAATTTCCATTAAGATAAGAGCATATGCAGAAAAATGCAAGGGCATTGAGCAACAGTGTTGTTATGTAAATATACCTTCTATAGCAAGCCCTGCTTTCAAAACACGCATAAAGCGAAAATCTAATCGCTTAGTGCTGATGAATCGACTCAATATTTTGACTTTAATAAGATTCAAAAGCTGAACAGGTTTGTTGTAACAACCTGAAGACACTGAGTCATGAAAAGGAGGATTTTTTTTTCTTTTTTTTGATCACTGGCAAATGTTGCAAGAAAACAATTTTTTTAAATATTAGAGGATGGAGTGTAGGTAGGAGGCAACCGTCCAGTGACAGTCCCCTCCTTAGTCAGCTGCCGAATGGTTTATATTTTCTCTAAAAATGTGACTGAACATTCGTTATTCACAGTTTACATCAATAAACATGTCATGACACTGCTTTTCTTCTTAGAATAGTCTCACTTTTGTAATCCAGACAGGCCACGGCTAAAAGTCTGGCCCTTCTTAAAACTGTCCTGTTAAGAGGCCAGTTAACTAGTCTCCTCTCTTCTGTTTTTAGGAGTATGTTTTACGACACCATGTTCATTCTGCAAATTGGGCTCAAAAACATAAAAGCAACATCTGCTAGACATAATGAAGTATGCAGCAGAAATATTCTGTATTTCCAAAAGATCCCAGGCAACACATGGTGCTCAAATCAGAGAAATACACGCTTTGCCCCACAGGCAACTACTAATTACCTCCGCCTGACTTACCAGCAAATGATGGTTCTCTGTTCGCTTTTCCTCACTCCCCATCCAGAATCCCATGTGCTAAACATCCATGACCACTCTTCCAAAACTCCCCCATTTCTCACCTTTTACAACTATAACTACAGTACTAGACACTGTCCTCTAAGAGAAGATCTTTCCTAGTCTACTGTACAAGTCTTGCTCTAATACATCACAGTATTATCACTTGGGCTTTTTTCCCATGGGCACTATAGCATCACCAGCAAATACTCAACTTTACAGACTCCCCATGGGCCTTCATGGTGTGTTATCTTGCTGACACGTCCTCGTGCTGTGTTGATAAAAACTGGAGTTTTGTTTCCTTATATTTTCCCCAGGTATATTTTATCCCATTTTTCTGTAATATTTTTTTCCCCTGGCCAGTGAATTTCAAATGTACTGGTATCATCAGGGTGTTAGTGATACCTGTTATTTTTTTTGTCGTATAGGATCTTAAAGTGATCTGACACAAGCTGTCCTCCACAAGAAGTTAAGAGTTTGCCATGCACCATGCTGTGGTCCACTAGAAGAAAATTTCTTGATTCGTCCTAGCACCAATGCAGTCAGTGAAACAACAGGAAAACATATAGGACTAGGATTCATAAGTACCAAATGGTTCCAGCTCAACTTTTTTTCATGATCCTTGGAAAATCACTTCTCTGATTCTAACATTTTCCTATCTATAAAATGGAAAGAATGCCAACAGCCTTGACTGCTTTGTTTGCTGTGAGTTATCAAATAAGAATTCCTATTAAAGTGTCTCAGAGGTAACCAAGAAGAAGGCACTCAAGTTAGCATCATTGCTAACATTTGTGTAACTGCTAACTACAGATAACTGCCACTCCCATAGTTTAATAAGGTCACCTTTGCCCTCTTCTAAGGTTCAGAGAAATTACTTATCCTCTAGGGACAGTCGTTCTTAAACCTTTGGTCTCAGAACTCCTTTACACACTTAAAAATTTTCAAGGGCTTGCTTCCAGAGTGTTTTTGAGATAGATTATATCCACTGATATGGACACTATTAGATATTAAAACCAAAAAAAATGTAAACTCTAATTAATTTATGAATAAGAAGAATAAATATCTTAAATAACATTTGGGGCAGGGGGGAAGCCCTATGTTTTCCAAACCAAGTGAGATAAGTAGCATTGTTTTACATTTTTGAAACTGTCTTTAATGTCTGGCTTAATAGAAAACATCTGGATTCTCACATCTGCCTCTGCATTTACTCTTCTGAGATATTGTAAGTCATGTAGTTTCTGGGAAACTCTACTGTATTCTCAGGAGAGAATGAGAATGAAAAAGGCCAGTAACATCTCGGTGTTATTATGAAAATAGTTCTGATCTCCCAGACCCCTGAAGGGGTCTCAAGAACCTCAGGTGTTCCACAATCACACTTTGAAAACACTGCTCCAGGATTTCTCAAAAACACCGAATGGATCTGAAAAAGCACTTTTCAATTCTGTGGGCAACACTCCAGAAAGCCTTACTGAAAGAAACAGACATGCTTTCCTAGTGACCTTTGACCTACTTCTTTATTTTAATTTAGCTTTACAGCCTTTCATCAAGACTGGGACTTATTCCAATGATATATCCATATTTAATTCATACTACAATGACAAAGAATAAAAGCATTACTTAAAAACCCCTACCTTGCCAACGTCTTCCATCATTTGCTTTTTTTTTTTTTTTTTAATAAATTTACTTATTTTATTTATTTATTTTTGGCTGCATTGGGTCTTCGTTGCTGCGTGCGGGCTTTCTCTAGTTGCAGCGAGCGGGGGCTACTCTTCCTTGCAGTGCGTGGGCTTCCCACTGCAGTGGCTTCTCTTGTTGCGGAGCACGGGATCTAGGTGCCCAGGCTTCAGTAGTTGTGGCATGTGGGCTCAATAGTTGTGGCGCACGGGTTTAGTTGCTCTGCGGCACGTGGGATCTTCCCAGACCAGGGCTGGAACCTGTGTCTCCTGCATTGGCAGGCAGATTCTTAAGCACTGCACCACCAGGGAAGTCTCCCATCATTTGCTTTCATCCGCCATGTACAATGGGCAGAAATCCTGTCTAAGCTTCCCCTTTTGCCCGGTGTATTTGAAAATATGTATTTTCTTTAATGCTCCTTTGTCATCCATCTGTACCTCTTCCTACAATTATCTCAAGGCATTTATTTGGAACTAGGACATTTCTTTGAACTCATATTTAACAATCTGATCCAATCTCTACTTTTTGTACCCTGCCCCATCAAGAATCATATTGCTACACTTATATTCAGTCTGTCTCCTGGTCCTGCTCCTTCCAGGGCATTTTTGTGGCCCCAAGTCTGCTTTCGTGAAGTCCTTTGATGCTAGGACTAGGTTTTGTTTATTTGTTTTCTTTTCTTACAAGATCCTTACAAGTACACTCTCTTTCATGCTCCTTATTCTACTTTTACTTCCAACACGGGAAAAGAAGTGACTGGGTTGAGAGATATAGGAGAATAAGGTTATTTTTGTTTTGTTTTTTTGTTCTGTTTTTAATGTGCCAAAAAAAAAAGTTCTTATTGAGATCATTACTTATCATCAACCATAATGACCAAGTATATTTTAGATAAAGCCATATTTATTGAAGTGTAAATTTTAGAATGGTATTAGACCTTAGAGATTTAAACCTATGCCATCATTTTCTAGATGAGGTAATGAGGCGCCAGGGTTAAGTCTTCAAAATCTCAGCAAAGTGATGGTTGAACCAAAATTAGTGTCCTCATTTCTTTTTCGGTCTATTATACCAAATAGACTAGAAAGGGTAGAATTTACTTTTTTTCACATCTGATGCTCCAGTCTTTGTGAGTTTATATCGCACACAGCAAAACCAAGAGTGATCTTGTTCACACAGTCTATAATTAACATTTTTAAATGACCACTACACTTATCTAGAGAAAAATACATTTAACAGTCAAATCATACCTCTTTAAAATGCATGAGAATTCTTTTCCAATGCATTTTATAAAGAGTGGTTTGTGCCACGCTGGGGCACAACTTCAAATATACCCATTTTTTAAAAAGCTTTGTTTTGAAGATGTTTAAAATTTTTTAAATGTTTTAAAAATTCACTCTGTCTCTCCAGCTACATTATCTCTAGGCTGGGGGTAAAAAAAGTGTTTCTGATGTGTAGGTCTTTCTCTTTTGTCAGTGATATTAAAGAAGTAATCACTGCCATCATGAGATGGTGAAGCTATTAATACTCATAATAGCCTGTCCATAAGACTACACTGAATTTGAATGACTATGAAGAGCTGCAGCCTATGAATGACCCAAGTCATTTTTCCCTGGGAAGTAAATGCCTACTATTGTTTAGCTGAAAGCAGTAATTATTAGAAGTGGCTCTGACACCAGAAAGAAAGAACACTGACAGGGCCTTAAGGCAGTAAGAAGTTGACTGGAAAGCAATCCCACACTCTCCCCACTCCCAGGCAGCCTTCAGAGCCCAGGGAAAGGATTCCTCACATCCTCTACCTGACCCAATTGATTATTTTTTAAATATATTAGTTAGTTTTCACATTTCAAGTAAACTTACTTTTACCCTTTGTATATTTTACCCCTTTCATGTGGGGGAAGGATAAAACTTACCCATTACTTCTTTCAGCTTTCTTTTTCTTTAAAAATAAACATCACTTAACATACGTCTAGCACATTGCTGTAGTCTTCACAGAGCATCCCGCCCAATTTTGACACACGGCAAAACAATGAGCAAATGAATTGATGATGCTCTATTTACTTAACTTTGCCTAAGTAAAGCTGAGAAGAGAAGCCCATTAGTGATGCTGCTGAGAGAGAGCTTTGAAAACTTGGCTTTCTCACTTTTACAGAAAAGTATGGTAGAACCAATTCATATGTGAACATCACTAAAAGAATAGGGGAGGGAACACTCTTGCACTGTTGGTGGGAATGTAAATTGATACGGCCACTATGGAGAACAGTATGGAGGTTCCTTAAAAAACTACAAATAGAACTACCATATGACCCAGCAATCCCACTACTGGGCATATACCCTGAGAAAACCATAATTCAAAAAGAGCCATGTACCAAAATGTTCATTGCAGCTCTATTTACAATAGCCAGGACATGAAAGCAACCTAAGTGTCCATCAACAGATGAATAGATTAAGAAGATGTGGCACATATATACAATGGAATATTACTCAGCCATAAACAGAAACGAAATTGAGTTATTTGTAGTGAGGTGGATGGACCTAGAGTCTGTCATACAGAATGAAGTCAGAAAGAGAAAAACAAATACCGTATGCTAACACACATATATGGAATCTAAGAGAAAAAAAAAGGTCATGAAGTACCTACGGGTAAGACGGGAATAAAGACCCAGACCTACTAGAGAATGGACTTGAGGATATGGGGAGGGGGAAGGGTAAGCTGTGACAAAGTGAGAGAGTGGCATGGACATATATACACTACCAAACGTAAAATAGATAGCTAGTGCGGGGGAGATAAGCTAGGTGGTTTGTGACCACCTAGAGGGGTGGGATAGGGAGGGTGGAAGGGAGGGAGACGCAAGAGGGAAGCGATAAGGGAACATATGTATACGTATAACTGATTCACTTTGTTATAAAGCAGAAACTAACACACCATTGTAAAGCAATTATACTGCAATAAAGATGTTAAAAAAAAAGAATAGGGGTATAGGCAGCAGCGACTACCACCAAGTCTAGTAGAAAGAAAGGAGAAAAGGCACAAGACAGAAGGGCATGTGGGAGAGTCATGAGGCAGCCAAAGCAAATTGGAAAAACTCCCTTCCCTTTTAAGTATAGACGTAGGGTATGTAAAGGGGAAGTTATGGGCTAACACCGGCCACCAGACATAGGTCTTTCTTATTTTCGAGCGTTGTTTCCGGGTAGAAGTGAGATCCTCTTTGTTTTGAGCTCCCCCCATGTCTCTCAGGAGGCAGTTTTTCCTCCTCCATTGGCAACAAGACTCAACAACAAGTAGCCAAATGGTAGCCAGGGATCTGAATGCCTAAGTCATTTTCCAAGACAAGGGTAAAGAGATCCGCAGTGGGACTCGACATGAAATATCAAGACCTTGGAAGACTGGTTCAAAGCATATCGAACTGAGTTTGCATACGCACTCCACTCAATTCTCCATCGCCAGGACTTGTATCTACCTGACACTTGGATGTACCTGACACAGCTCTTCTCCAGAACTCTCTCCTTTCCTTGTTCTGGTTAGTTTCAAGCCATCTGGAGATTCAACACCAGCAGCCACTTTGCACTAGGAGCATAGGCTCTCCAGCTGGATCTGTTTTCCAGCGGTCATTACTCAATTTCATATCTTGGTGTCTTTCTCCATGGGGGTTGGAATAAAGAAAGACATTTCCACGCTCCTTCAGTCTCCCCACAATCCTGACCACATCCTGCACTGTGATACTCATGCTTGTATCTCTACCACTCCACTGTATGTTCCTTGCTGCAAGGATCTACACAGTTTTTTGTTTGTTTGTTTGGGGTTTTTTGTTTGTTTGTTTTTTCATCTGGGTATCCCTGGGTTTAGCCATCCATTTGCCATAGCAGATGCTTGGGAACTGTTTAATTATTAATTACTGATTTATGGCTGCTTCTGAAACAACAACATCCTTTTAATTTCTAAGGTGTTTCTCATTTAATTGCACAAAGCTACAAAGGAATAAAACAGGGACATGAAAAGTAGACAGTAAAGAAATCAGTCATCAGGAAACCCTAAAAGGTCATTAATAGGCAATTGTTCTATGCCTCCCTCTGTAACTCTTGGGTGTTTAATTTGAAAGCAGCCTTCCTTATGAGGGAATAAAAACATACAAAGGAAAGGGCCAATTTCATATCATACTGTACCTAATATTAAGTCACAAACAAGCACTGGCATACAGTTTGTTAAGCACACCACATTCCCTGGTTTCATCCTGTTAATCTCTAAAATAAGTTTTAAAATATTTGTTGAATGCCTGGTATATGTTGGGCACCTTATCAGATGTTTGTTCAACCAACCTACTCAAGCCTTTATCTTGAAATAGATTATAAATGACACTGAAACTAGGCATGCGTGGAATTTTCCAGTTCCTCACTGAACCAGCGGCCCAGACAACTCTCCAGCATGGGCCTCTGGGTCATGACCTATGCTTTAGCATTGTCTCTAACACCCTTCAGGCCCTACTGTGGTTCACCGTTCCTTCCTCAGAATTTCCTTTCCTCTCTGTCACTACCCACTCACCTCCAGCTCACCCTCCACCCAAACAACCATTTCCATAGATTCAGCTCAACAATTTGAGGTCACCTCCACAGCCCACCCTGGGATCCCTCCTTCTCCTCGTGACTGTTTGTAACAGTCCTCCTGGATTTGTCTGCAGCTCACTCACTGGTCCAAAATTAAGGCTGTTCTTTCCTGAGATGGAGTCTAGCTTTCTCACCACAATCGTCTAATGCCTAGTTCTTGTTTCACAATAGTCACGAGGCTTCAAAGGTAGCTAACAGCACCGAAAACTGTCATCAACCTTTTATCCTTTTTTTTTTTGCTTTTGACAAATCAAATTTTTGTCTTTTTGGTTTCAGGGCTGTGCTTTTTTCTTTCTGAGGAATCCATCAAATTCTCAACACAGTTTCAAAGGTGAAATGAAGAAAGGGATTCACTAATGAAGACCAAAAGTCTTCCCATCTTCTCTAATATGCTTGAACTCGTCATTCAAAAGTCCCCATCATGCCTTCTATTAGCTTAGAATCTCAGCATTACAGTTCACCAATATGCCTTAAAAATACATTAATACAAACAGATAAATTTTCATCAATGTGCAACTCTCTCACATACAAGACACAACAATATACTTCAGGATCTGGGATCCAGGATAGATGTTTAACTGTTGTCCAGGAATCTCATTCTGGGCGCTGACTGACTAAAGACTGACAAATTACAGTTTTCTGATATCCCCCTCCAATTCATAAAGTAGGTTGCTATTGATTCATAATACCTACCATCATATAGGTACTAACAAAATATCTGTCGATAAAACACAAAACTATGAACATGAATATTTTTTAAATTTAATATGGAATAGTGTTGAATAAAATGTTGGTTTTACTTATTTCTCTGGGCCAACCTCTTGCCCTTCTGTAAGACTTTATATACACAGTAACATCAATTTTCCTATGCCAATAAAAATGTGGACACAAGGCAAAGTTGGATTTTAAAAAAAAACCTTTTGATAATAACTGAAGCTAAATGCACGGGCCTATACTTTGGAAAAGAGGCGGGCATTATTATTAAACCCTTTTTGGTTCTTTGTGATTATTTGTTACAATAAGGTAGAGAAATCATCTATCTCAGTGGGGCTACAGGGGCATGAAACCAAGCTTCCACCAGACAGCGTAAGGAACGCTATAGACAAACACTGGAAAAAAATGTTAAAAGTGAAAGGATGTCTGTGTTTATGTTACGCAATGAAAAGGGAGAGGATACACACTTCTACATCATTTCAAAGCAATGCTGGTGAGTAGTAATAGCAGAACAATTTAAAACAGCAGCAACAGTGTGGCAAATACCTGGGTAGGAAAAAAGAAAGCTGCTTCACTTAGGCTGCAAAGTGTAATTTTATGGATGGCTCCAAATGACCTTCAAAGACTACAATGCTCCACCGATAAGTACTGAAGACCAGGAAGTATTTTTATAAGCCAGGTCCTAAAAGTCAGCTCTACTGAGGAGATGGATGGGGGTGGTGAAGAAATAATTTCCGGCTTTTCAAATAATTTAGCCAAGCTTAGAAACAATCCATCTGAAACATTTTCCACTAAATGTCTTCAGAAGTCAGTTACAAAGTAGATGATGTGAATATTACAGGATAAATTTTCCTTTGTAAATGAGATTATCCGAGACCTCTTTTTTCTTAGTATGCTTTAGAATCTGAGCTGACCCAATACAAGTCAGATATGAACGTAAGTAGCCTAAAAGAGACATGAAATATAAAATAAAACATGGGAAACTAAAGGCAATTTCCAATGGTAAAGTACTGCCTGGGGGTGGGGGCTTTAACCTTAACTTTTGAAGGAAAAACAAAACAAAACAAAAATCCCACAAAAACAAGTGTTTTCACTCAAAGCCACCGAGCTCTGTTTGGAGGACAGGAACAGGTCTCAGAGGGCAGAGAGACCTAAGGTGACCATGAGGGATGGGCAAGGGCTTTATGGGAAGGAATTATGGGAACATACAGGCAATGAGGGGAGGAAATGCAGAAGGGAAAGAAAACATATTAATAAGAAAACATAACTAATGCTGTTCCTTAGCATTACCACATCATCTGGCATAGTTACGGGCACACTGAGCTCTGGTAAATGCCACGCACAGGACATCAAATTCTGGGAGGATTAAATCCTCCAAACTGGAAGTTTATGAACCTGTCCCAGTTGAATTCCTATCTTGGTCCTCTTAGGAAGCTCCTCAGCCTCCAGCTTATCACCAAGCTTATGCTAGCCTACTACTGACCTGTTACTTACATGGGGCAGCAATATTAGCACTTAGCCAAAAGCAATATGGCATCCAGTTCCAAAATGCCATTCCATGTGGGAATTTGAAACAAGCTAAGAAGTCCACAAGAAGCCAGTGTCCCTGAGAGTTTCCTCCCTAGCCATGACCCAAGCTGTTGGCTCTCTATAAAAAGCTGATGCTAAATCGAGGTCCAGCTCAAGGACGTCCACCTCCAGTTTTCCACTGCCAACCCTCTTGCTCTCTACTTCTATCCCCACTGCTCTACATGGATTCTCCTTTCTGCCCAGTCCCAACAAAGAAACAATCCAGACAGAGTGCTATCTAATTCTTTCCCAAAGGTCACCTGCTGAGTTGCCTTCCTGACTCCCACATTCTGAACTGGCCAAGGCCACCAGGAACTCACATCCCAGCCAAGTGTGTTACCCATGCCCTTCCTTGCCAGGAAAAAAGAGGTGGAAGAAAGAGTTGTTGTCTCAGGAAGCTAACACTGCAGAAGGGATTAGCCATTGGGCCACTGACTAGAGAACAGAGCCTCTTGAGACCAGAACAGAATCTGAGTAAGTACTACAAGGAGGAGATGAAAGGACTAAGAGGATGTAGTGCCCCTAAGGCAGAAGGTGGTATTTGTGCAGGGCACCAAGGGCATGGTAGCCAGGCAGGATGATGGGAATCAAAGATGAACTGCCTTTATTTGCTATACAGCAGAAACTAACACAACACTGTAAAGCAATTATACTCCAATAAAGATGTTTTAAAATAAATAAATAAAATAAAATAATAAAAAATGTTTTTAAAAAGATGAACTTCCTTTACTGTCTTGTTAGGGTAAGCTGTCGGAAAGACCTAGGTTGTCAGATACTCCACAGTAAAGATCCAAGACTTAGAACTTTTCCTTGCTCTTTGTTTTTCTTTTTCAACTCAGGTGTTTGAGGGCCAACTCTTAAGGGTTCCCACCTCATAAAGGACTTTAGTTTTGCTGAAGCTGGTTCTACAAAGTAAAATATGCAGCTTTTATTAGAAAGATTGTGAAACTCTAAGCATATGCCAACCAATCTAATACAGGAATATAAATTTCTTAATCCAACAGCTTTGTGAATAGAAAGTTTCACTGAACAACAATGCCTACATTTAATCCTCAGTCTTCATTATGATATTGGGCAGAATTTCCAACTTAAATTTTATTTTTAAAAAAATCATTGTGGTTACAGTTTAACAATGAAATTAACCTACATAATGAGGTATATTTTCCATTTCAAGTAATGAAGTGGACACTGGAAAAAACAGTGGAATTGGGATGAAGTCAACACTTCAGTGTTTTGGTGGAATGATGCCACAAAGCTTAGGTTCTTGCTTGATAATAATAATAAACAGATAAACAAGTTGTGATTCATACATTCATTCAACAAATACTGGCTCCTCATTAATTGCAAGGTACTATACATGTTGGTATCCAAAGCAGCACAGGGCCTCAACTCTGATCCCTGAGAGTTTACATGGTATGAGAAGAGATAAAACACGTAGGAAAACAACAATCTAGGGCAGCACGGGCTCCATGCAAATGACTGGTGCAGACAGCTGTAGTGCTCACTCCAGTTAGACACAGGCAGACACAGTTGCCAGAAAGTGTACAAAATGTTTGTAACACAGTAAGAGGAGGTAAGAAGGGAGATTCCAGGCTCTTGCTATACCTCATTCTAATTTTATAAAGCTCTCCCCAGAGCCAACAATGTCTTCCTGTTATTTGATTCAACTTTACTTCCCTCTAATTTAAGCCCATTTCCTCTGAGCAAAGAAGGAATTAACCAGTGTCCTCTTTATATTAACCCCTTTGCTGGGAATAGTTTTAAGTCGGTCCCTTACCATATCTTGAATTGGCCAATGAATAACATTCATTTCTTTTTCCTCCTATATTTTAAAAAGCAGTGTCTTAGAAATATACTCTATAGTACACATTCTTAATGGCATCTGAATCATAATACAGGTAACTGTGTATCACCTTTGTTCTGAAATTTTCCCTTTGGGCTTTTTCCAATTGGTTCTTGCTCTGCAAGTGAAACCTCCAAGGTGATGGTGATTTTAGAAGCAAGTACCTGTTTGGGCTGCGGTGGGTGGCCCTTGGCACAGATACCAAAGTTAGAAACCTAATCATAAATGTTTCTTCTTCCTCGCTGAGGACTTAAACACTGATGCTTTACATGTGAATTGCTTCCCATGGATGGTTCTGCTTTCTTTTTTAAAAAGCCTTTGCTAATGACTTGCGTTAATATTATGCTAATAAAAGTAAGGGGATGCTAACTAATTCAGTCTCTTCAGTAGTAACTAAGGATCAGAAAAAGAGAGGTAATTTGCATATTTCCATGAACGGAGTGAACTGGCATTTAAATACTCGCCACCATTTCTGAAGAAAAATAATAATACATGTTGGGCCAGCCTAGGCAGAAGTAATTCCTCCAGGGGAAGCATCTCGAACCCAAGTGTTTCAAGAGACGTTTGGCTTCTAAGCATGAATCTCAGATGACAAGGATGAGCATTCAAACACAGGGCAACCTTCTGCATCATAAATACATTTCAGTTCCTCTCTGCCGAAGGAATTCACTTACTGTTGAAGCCCATTCACTTCCACTTCTGAGTGCTTATTCCTCAAAAAGCTTCCAAGTGTTGTGGGAACAATGATTAAAAGAGGATCTTTCCATCTGTGCTGCATTAGGCTGCAAGACAGTCCCTCCTGCAGAAACAGCTTTTGCATAATTCATTGCGCCATTTTAAACGCTAATCAGTGAATTGCAAGAAGCTATGGAATGAGTACAGAGGGAAGAGAGACTGACATTTATCGGCTACCTCCTAAGTGGTCACCTAACCCTCACTTTGGGCTACCGCTCCATGAAATCATAGTATATATGCCCTCACTTTATCTCCAACAGGTTCCTACCCTCCACCTCAGGTGCTATCATCACTGTTTGGCCATACTAATGTCCCAGGAATGAGTATTTCTTAGGTTATCATCGCAGGGTAGCATAGAAAAGGAGATTCTATTGGAAGACAGAAGAAGTTGGCCTATCTCCAGCCCCACTGTTCACTGTGTAAGCATCACATAAAATTCACCCTGTAACAAGAATACCTCAAGTCTCTTGCAATTCTAAAAATTACATAATTTTAATCTCTTCATCTGTTCACACTGATTTTTCATGTATAATGTCTTAATTTAGCCAGCCACTTTGCCTTGGAGTTGCCTTTTTTTTGTTTGTTTTTTTTTTTGGCCACACCTTGCAGCTTGCGGGATCTCAGTTTGCTGACCAGGGATTGAACCCGAGTGAAAGTGCCAAATCCTAACCACTAGACCACCAGGGAACTCCCGAGTTGCATTTTTTTAAAGAAAGAGAAACTAAGGTGATGGAAAAGGGCCTCTCTGGGTTCCCCACTTACCCCTCCCTTCAACCACAGAAACTTTGGAGATCCATTTAAGAATGTACTGGAAAAGGATTCTATGGCTACAGAAAATTAGAAAAACAAGTGCTTTAGGCATCTCAAGTTAAAAAAAAAAACTTTTATGGAATCCTTAAGCTTTAAACACTGAAAAATTAATGAAGCAGAAGGTTTTTATGATGGTAAGGGATGTGATTTTGAACCAGCAAAAGTACTGAGAAACTATGCAGGCAGTAGGGTTAAAGACATGGATTACAAATTTTATAATAAACTTTCTCATTTTCCATTTCTTATTACTCCATAGGTGATGGTAAATAAATAAATAAACATTCTGAGTTTTCATTGACTGGTGACATTAACATAGGTGAGATATGGTAAAGTTCCTGAGGTTTAGTTTAGTAGCTCAGTAAGGATCAAAAGAATCATCTCAAAAGACACTACAACTTGGAAAACGTTGGTAGTAGTTTCATAAAAATGATTTTATTTTTAAATCAATAACTCATAATTGAAAACAACCAGAAATATTAAATACTTGACAGAATGTTAAAAAGCACAATTGATAGGGAAGGTGGGAGGGAGACGCAAGAGGGAGGAGATACGGGTATATATGTATATGTATAGCTGATTCACTTTGTTATAAAGCAGAAACTAACACACCATTCATTGTAAAGCAATTATACTCCAATAAAGATGTTTAAAAAATAAATAAAACGCACAATCGGGGGGAGGGGGTGGCAGGAAACCTTCCTGAGTTGTTTTGAACGTGACAACAGATTGTTATTTTACAACAGTGCTATCTAATTGAAATAAAAGGCAAGCCACAGTGGTAATTTAAATTTTTCTAGTGGCCACATTAAAAAAGCAAAAAGAAACAGGTAAAAATAACTTTAATGGTATATTTTATTTAACCCAATATACCCAAAATATTATCATTGCAACATGTAATCAACATAAAAACTGTTAATGAGGGCTTCCCTGGTGGCGCAGTGGTTGAGAGTCCGCCTGCCGATGCAGGGGACACGGGTTCGTGCCCCGGTACGGGAAGATCCCACATGCCGCGGAGCGGCTGGGCCCGTGAGCCATGGCCGCTGAGCCTGCGCGTCCGGAGCCTGTGCTCCGCAACACGAGAGGCCACAGCAGTGAGAGGCCCGCGTACCGCAATAAAAACTGTTAATGAGATCTTTTGCTTTCTTTTCATTCTAAGTCTTCAAAATCCTGTAACTTATACCTATATCACAGCTCAGTTTGGACCAACCACATTTCAAGTGCTCAGTCACTACAGATGGCTGGTGGCTACTGTACTGACAGCGCAGCTACAGAAGAATGAGGCAGCAGGCAGGTTCTCCTCAAAGAGCCCAATATGTATGAGTGATGTAATTCCCTCCTACTTCCAACATGCAAAATTTCATGTCTGTCTACAGGATATTTGCTTTTTCAGTGACTCAGCAAACATTTAGGGAAAACCTATTTTATTCCACACTATGCTAAACTATGGAATGTAGATGTATTTCGGACAAGGTAGGCCTAGGACTTAGTAGGCAACAAAGACCTGTGCAATGAACTCCAAAACAATGTTGCAAGTGGAAACTGCTGTGGAAGCAGAGATTAGAAAAGTCACAAGCTCTAAGGAAGAGACTTGGTCAAGACTTCATAGAAGAGTGGTAAGAGCTGGGGCTTGAAGGCTGAGCAGGATTCTGCCAGGTAGAATGTGATGAGAAAGGCATTCAAGGCAGTGGCAACCATATGAGCAAAGATACAGTGAGCCTGGGGAACTGTGAATGGATTGATATAGACAGATTATACTGACTTCCAGGGAACTGCAACCAGCTGGGGGCGGGGGGGTAGATGGTGTTAGGCATTGCAGGGAGCCAAACTGTGCTGGACCTTGCCTGTCATATCGAAACACTTGGAATAGGACAGGGGAAGGTTTTTAAACAAGCAAATGTCACTCCAAATTACTGTTTAAGAAACATACTTTTAAGAGGAATAAATAGTAAGACAGCCTGGAGCTGTGATGCTCTGGAGTGAGGGGATTCCCGAGAGATGATAAGAATCTGAATCCAGAGGGCACTGACAGAAACAGAAGTGAAAGGACAAATTTAAGAAGCTTTTCTCCAGTAGACTCAAATGACCTTGGTGACCAGTCAGATAAAGAGGATGGAGGACACAGAAGAAACCAAGATGATTCCACAGTTTGTTCTTGGGTGGACACATGACAATCATTAACTGAGAGAGGAAATACAGAACACAGCAGGTTGGACAGAGAATGTGATGAGTTCAGTTTGGACCTGCTAAATTTGAAATATGTTAGAGACCCTTGGGTGACACTGTACACCTAGAGCCCACACCCACCTTATACAAAATTCATCTGTCTTTACCTCTGCACCTTAATTAATGACCCTTTGGGTATAATGTGTGTTCCTGGGACTAGCAGCAGTGGCATCAAGCTTGTGGGAAAGGGAGAATCTCAGACCCTGTCCCAGGCCTGCTGAATCCCAATGCGCATTTTACCAAGATTCCCAGGTGACCCTTTTGCACATTCAAATTAGAAAAGAACTGCTGAAAGTATTTGAAAATCTAGATCAGTAGCTCATGAAAGAGGTACTGACTGAAGGCAGGATAATTTTAGAAGTCATCAGCATAGAGATGAGAGTTAAGACTATGAGAGCTTACTCTCAGAAAACAAAGAACTTTAAACAGGATATCTTGTTAAGTACATTTAAATAAAAACTGAACCTTCAAGAAGAAGAGGAAGATGAGAAAAAGGAAACAAAACAACGAAAGATCCACAATGGTGAATCCACAGTAAAGCTATAAAGAACTTCTATTTATGATTCAGATAAATTCGCACTGACGTTCCTTAATATTCAGGGAGGCTGAAAAACAAATTTGACATGAGTGGAAGCAGAATTCACTGGAAACTTCGGGGCCACTGCTTGCTGGGGCAGAGGTAACCAGAACCTGGGACAGAAACAGAAGGCTTGGATTCTAGGCTGGCCTCACACCAGGCAGGGCATCTCCCCTCTACTTGCCACGGTCTCCTCAGCTGTGTAATGAGGGGGCTTGACAATAAGATACTCTCTTCCAAGGAGATTTCCAGCTGTGCCTGGCTAAGTAGGAAGGTGAGATTCATTTGTTGCTCCCAAGAACTCCCTGACAACAGGATGAGCAAGGCTCTGTTCCCCACCCTCTGCCCATCCCAACTGCCTCATCCCACCAGCTCACCCAGCAAACAAGTTTCCTGAAGTTTTGTTCAGAATCCAACAGCTGTTTAGAGCTGAGTTCAAGTCCACCACGTGGTCTGCTGTGTCCTCTGTTTCCCAGGCGACGCTGACGTCTCTGCCTGGTGTTGCCACATACAGGACCAGCATACCCAGGCCCGCAACCAAGAGAGTCCCTCTAAAACCCAGTGCAGGCTGCTGCTCCCTGAGGCAGAAGACCCTCTGAAGGCTTCTTGCTAGATGCCAAATGATTCAAAACCAGGGTGCGTAACTACCATTCCACGTAAAAGCCTTACAATATATATATTTTTCTCATCTGGCTTTACCTCAGGTCACAGAAGCAAAGCCGGGAATAAAAAGCTGTGCTTTTACGTGGGGGACTGTGCACAGGAATACAAACGTGGCAGAAGATGAAAGTGCAGCAGATGAGGACAGGATGCTCTTTCAGTAGCCAGGGCAGCCCGATATGAAGGACCGTCAGGGCACGATGCCTGCTTCTTGGCTCCTTGGAACAAATACTCAGTGTAAACCCGCACTCTCCTTTTGAAGTAGAGGCAATTTGTCTATTGTCATCTTCTTGCCTTAATTACGCTCCAGTATGGATCTGGAGAGGTGTATTTGTTCTTCCAGTGCAGAGGCCCTTCACATTAGCACGTGAAAGCTACTAAAACATCTTCTCCTGTAATAAACTCATCCCTTCACTGCAAAGTTGCATCAGATGATCTCCTTTGAGATGAATACCAAAACCACACGTGCAAGCCTTCTTTCCGTTTCACTGTGCAAGGGGTCACAGGCACATCTACCCAGCCACACAGCCAAAAGTTAACTCTTTTGTTAACATCAGGACCTACACCCATCTTATACAAGATTCATTCATCTTTACCTCTGCGCCTTAATCAATTGGTACCAATTGAATACTGAGAGCTCATACCCACACTGCCCTCATATCAAGGTTCAAATAAACTTGCCAACTTTTAATTCCAACACATCTCAGTTTTTCCCAAGAAATTTTAAAGCCCTATATCTGCTGGGAAAAGGGGGAAATTCTTATGCTTTATTTCAAATGTAAATGTGAATTAAATTTGATTTTTATTATCTACACCATACAGTTGCTCCATGGTAAGAATAAAAGGAGCATTTGATAATTTGCCAGAACAATGATCACAACAGCAAGACTATGAGGTAGTCACCATTATTATCCCCATTTTAAGGATGAGGAAACTGAGGCTTAGAGAAATTGCAACCTAGGCCATGTGGCTCCAGAACCCATGCTCTACATGGTAGAAGCCTTTGAAACCTGTCCTCAGGAACATTAATTCAAGTTATGATGGAGTTTAGAGCTGAAATGACCCTACAGATCACCAAGTCATATCATTCTCAACCTGTTTGAGCTTCACAGCTGGCAAGTGGGAGGAACCACAGCAAATGCCCTGCTATTATCAGTGTGCTTAAAGACATAAGTGATATACACAAACCATCCAATCCCTGTCTCTCTTGTCTCTCTTCTCTCTGACAACACTGGTTTTTGTTGCCGTTGTTGTTTTTTGTTTGTTTTAGAGACAAAGATAAAGAACTCAGTTTAAGTCCTGCATGAAATCTTCTGAATTCTTTCCTTCCTAGGCCTTATAAAGTCCAGCCCTTAATTATTCAGACATGAATACTGAATAGAAAAAGTAGAAAATTGGGTGCTCTGCCCAGTGACATACAGGTACTAGTTCACAGCCCTGCCAAATCACTAAGAAGATTTCCTCATTCTCAATCAGTAAATAGCATAACCAAGTACCTTCCATTAGGACAGATGGTATTATGACAGAGAAAACACATTACCCTTCAACTTTATCACCAGGGTAATCAAGATGGGCCATAACTACTCCTTTACTGATAATTATTTTCTCTCTGTGAACTTTGACAGCCCAACCCACTGATCCTCCGGCTAGGCTAAAGAACAATTAACCACAGTGACACCACTTCAAATATTCTCCGACATCGTCCCACTTACTGAAACTTACTCCTTTGGAAAGAAAAGAGCTGTTTACACTAAAACTTCAGCAGTCACAAACTGGGAGCCTGCAGGCTAGATCTGGCTGGCAGAAATGTTTTGTTTGGCCAGCAGGGTGTTTCAAACATTTTTAGATTGGTTTACCACCTTTTTCTCTTGTAACATGTTTCTCTGGGCAGGCAGTTTGCCATAGTTCCCACCGGTCCCACTTGACTGTTACGCTGTCTGCTGGTCTCTGTAGGCATCTGGTTTGCAGTCTCTGCTTTACTGCGTTAATATTATGGCATTAAATTAACATGACCCGCTATTTCACACCCATCACCAATGAATGATATCTGAATTCTGCATCAAGATAGGGCTCACTTTATCAAGAAGAAAGTGAATGCTGCAGGCGGGTGTAGGGGGATAGGACTGAACAAGGAGATTGGGTGTCTTGATTCTGGTCTTTCTCCATCAGTAAATAGTGGAATTACTTTGATCATGTCACCAACTCTCAATGCATCATGGTCATTTCTTCATTTGTAAAACAGGAAAGTTGGCTAGCTACTTAAGATTTTCTTTGCTAACTAAAACATCCTGTGCAATGTCTCTTTCCTCAATCATGTACAAATACAGGCATCTTCCCAGATTAGCAAAAGTCATTAGCAAACGAAGGAACACGAGGGATTTCAGGAGTCACACAGACTAGAATTTAATACACGGTTCCATCATTTTCCATGAGATCTTAGGCCAGTTAGATAAAACTCTCAAAGCCTCAGTTTCCTCACATTCATTCATTTACTCAAAATGATTTACTGAGCACCTACTATACGTCAGGTACCTTCTAAATTCTGGAGATCCAGCAGTGAGCAAAACAAAGACCTTGCTCTCATGGAGCTTACATTTTAGCAGTTAGGAGAGGGAAAATAAAAATATGTGTAATCTGTCAGGTGATGAGAAGTGCTATGAAAATAAATTAAGTGGGTTAAGAGGATGAGGGAGGGGAGGTCAGATTATTAGAGACGGGAGGAGAAGATCTCTCTGATAAGACGCTTGAACAAAGACCTGAAATAAGTGGGGGGTAGAGGAGGTTTAGCCATGCAGATATCTGGGTACAGGTTGTTCCAGGCAGAATACCCAGCAGTTATAAAAATTTAAAGATGTGACAAGCAGAATTCCTAACAGTCTTTGCGATAAGCTTCTTTCCTTTCCACCCCTTCCCTCCCCGTATCCCTCCTCCAAACATGCGTGCCCTTCAGGATCTACTGTCTGCCCTCTGCCCCGATATCAGTACCAAACATCTCAAAGCAAAGCAGACCAAGGGTGAGAAAACCTTACTCCTAATCCCATGTTCTAACCAATGACAATCCATACCTGTCAAATCCTATTTTTGATACTCAGGTAAGAGAGACAAATCCTTCCTCAACTGTGCTTTGAGGAAAATCTTTTCATAACAGAGTACTCCAAAATACATACAGGTAGTTAATGGTTATGATCTGCTTTCCTCAGAGGGTGGGAGACAGATCACAAAGGTTAAGATCTGTCTCTGTGTCAGAAAAGCCTGGATCACATCCCAGCCCTCTGCCTGTAACCTTGGCTTGTGACCTTGGTCAAGTTACAGAGCCAGCCTCTCTGAATCTCAAGTTTTTCAGCTATAATCGGAGACCAACATTATCTCCTTCCAGAGTTGTGGTGAGACTTGAATGTCCATAAAACACATGAAACTCTCTTGGCACAAAGGGAAGTGCCCAATGATGTGTGCATATTTCTATTTGGGCTTCTGATTGCAAGTTACAGACATCAACTCTGACAAAGCAGAAGAGAATTTTATTAAAAGTCACCCAGTAGGTGGCTCCCAGAATGACCAACAGCCAGGAATAATGCCCCAAATCATGCCGTGGAGTGGCCCAGGGACACTGCGCAAGAGCAGACCACGCAGCTCACACCACCAAGGCCTGCAGCACTAGGCACTGCCCTATTTTTCAGCGAGAGGAAGGCTCTGCCTCCAAGCAAAGCTCAGAAAGCAAAGAATTTCCCAAACCAGACAGGAACTCAGATGCCAGGCAGCCAAAAGAATGACAGGTGTCCAACCGCACCACTACTACTGTACAGTTGACCCTTGAACAACAGCAGGGGTTAGGGCTGCTGATCCTCCGTGCAATCAAAAATCTGTGTATAGCTTATAGTCAGCCCTCCATATCTGTGGCTCCTCCGTAACCATGGTTCTGTTTCTTTGGATTCAACCAACTGCAGATCAGGTAGTATTTACCGTTGAAAAAATCCACCCACACAATTCAAACTTGTGTTGTTCAAGGGTCACCTGTGTGTATATATATATATATATATATATATATATATATATATCCGTTGGAGCATCTACTAGCTTGCTCATGTGTCTTCCCTCACCAAGAAGGCCCCAGCCCTCTCCAGGCAGTTCAACCCCATCCTGGAGGCTCCCTGCTCTGGGAAGCCTTCCCCCCGACTCCAATGCCTGCTTCCTCCCTTCTCCCGCTAATTCTCTTACAAGGCACCTCATTACAAATTGATGTACACACTGTCTATACATACACAGACACAAATCCTTTGCGGAATCCACAGGGTAGAGATTAAAAACAAATGTGTATACGGTTATAAATAACACTGCCTGGTTCATTAATCATTTCATGTGTGTATATCTCAACCCACAAATGGGGTTATAATTCCTTGTTGACAGGGAACACCATCCTTTTCTCCCATACCTGTTAGAAACCTATTTCCTGTTCTTTGCCAATGCTTAATACCTTTTCCCTTAAATCTGGGATGACAATAGTTTTTATATTGCGGGTCAAATACCTAATTCATCTACACATATTCCTTTGCTAAGAAAAACAGATTCAAACTCCCATATAGAATGGGGAAAGTTACCAGTGCCAACAAATTTCACAAAATATTGAAGCACTTACAAATTAAAATCATCTTATAGAATCATTATTGTTCCTTATTTTCAGATTAAAAAAAAAAAACTATCTTCCTATTTCGAAAAGTGGGGAATCCCACACTACCCCAATTTTACCAAGAAAAAAAAAAAGCTGGTCCCGCACCCCCCACTGCCATGGAATAACATCCCCATCTTGTGGGCACTACTGCTCAATGTTTTCAAAACTCATGGTGACGTTTTCAGAACTCTGATATCTCCTTTTTTGTTTTTTCTTAATTTATTTTATTTATTTATTTTTGACTGCATTGGGTCTTCGTTGCTGCGCACAGGCTTTCTCTAGTCGTGGTGAGCAGCGGCTACTCTTCATTGCGATGCGTGGGCTTCTCACTGCAGTGGCTTCTCTTGTTGTGGAGCACCGGCTCTAGGCGCGCGGGCTCAGTAGTTGTGGCTGGAGGGCTCTAGAGCGCAGGATCAGTAGTTGTGGCACACAGACTTAGCTGCTCCGCAGCATGTGGGATCTTCGCAGACCAGGGCTCGAACCCATGTCCCCTGCATTGGCAGGTGGATTCTTAACCACTGCGCCACCAGGGAAGCCCAGAACTCTGATATCTCTTAATACTGTTCAGGGATAGACAGAATTGAACTACCACCCTATTTGGCCCATAAGCCAAAAGTCTTAATATGTCTTTAATAAATGCTTTCTGCACAGAACACTTGTAAATTTAAAATAATTATAAGCCTACAATATTGAGTCAGGCATCAACCAGGTCTACAGAAAAAGAAATGAAAAATATACATATAGATATTTTTTTTGAATCCAGAGATACCTAAAGAGGAAGTCCTCCCATGAAGGGTTCTCTTCTCCCAGTGAGTAATGAACTCCTTCAGGAAACAGTTACTGAGATCCAGAGTATCTAGCACGGTATAGGCTGTTATCCCCTGGCCAGGATCAGGCAAGCGGAAGGCAATACATATGTGAAGGGCAAGAGAAGCTGACAAGAACCTCAGTGGTTCCCGGCAGGCTCCTGGCGAAGCCGGGGAGGCTGATAATGCTGCCTGGGCTCTCAGCCAAGAGAAGGAAGGTTAGCAGGCAGTCAGAAATATGCGAGCGTGAACGAGCTGGAAACAAGAAGGGAGAGGAGGGTGGTGAGACGATAGAATAATGGAAACAATGGAAAAGCAAGAGGAGGAAGAGCGTCAGGGGGCCGGGGAGGCTGATAATGCTGCCTGGGCTCTCAGCCAAGAGAAGGAAGGTTAGCAGGCAGTCAGAAATATGCGAGCGTGAACGAGCTGGAAACAAGAAGGGAGAGGAGGGTGGTGAGACGATAGAATAATGGAAACAATGGAAAAGCAAGAGGAGGGAGAGCGTCAGGGGTATCCTTTCCATCAAGAAGAAGGAAGGGCATGCACATCTGTCAAAAAGAAGTAAAAACGAAATATGACGAAAGAGGCTCAGAACAGTGCCCATCTCTTTTCTCCAATGCACTTCATATGCACCTTGGGAATTCAAGCAAGTCCGCAACTTACGAATACCACAGATACTTAAAGTTCCCTTGTCACTACCTTCCTTCCTTTCGGAATTATCATCGTGTGACAAGCTTATTTGGTTTTGCTTCTATTCATTTTCACTCATTCAAATAGTCTTTTACTAGAAACAGAGAATCGTGCTTCCCAAGCCGGGACGTGGTATCAACCCACTGTTTTCAGTGGTCATTTATTTCAGAACCACCTTTTTTTACTGAACAAGGTTACCACTGCATGTGCAAGTGTAAATGTAAAAGCACCTTTAACTGTGAGTCCCCAACCATCAGTTTATCCAAATATTCACCGATAAATATACAAAAACCTTCTGTGAATTCAACAGGTCTCATCACCTCCAAATTCTCCTTTAAATCTCTTTGTAAACCATAAAATCAGTACAGGAGCAACCTGGTTCATTAGGTCCCCGGGCCCTCCAGGCTGTCACTCAAGACCCTCTGAGCTCTGCCCCATCTGTCTTCCCCACCTGGCCTCAGGCCCATCTCCCACTTCTGTCATCAAGGACCCAACCCATCTGAACAGTACTGGCTTGCCAAGCCCACCTCAGCCCAGGCAACTTTCCCGCTCCAAGAGCCTCATCTGCATAGTCCCCACCCAACCTCACACCCTCCCTACCTTCCCACCAGCAAATGACGCAGTCCTCAACTCTGATGGGACCCCTGCCCTGAGAGTCTGGCGCTGCAGGGACAAATGAAGGCTTTGAGGCTAAACCCTGCCACTCACTGCATGTAGAGCCTTGGCCAAACCACCTAACCTTTTGGAACATCCCTTTCCTTATCTGTAAAATGAAATAACAATACCTACCTTGCAGGGCTATTATAAGGATTGGAAATAACTTACATAAAGGGCCAAATACTACAGAGTAGCTACTCAAGAAACGACGACTATGATTCCACAAATAGCAACACCACCACCACCACCACCACCACCACTGCAAGTGGCTCAAGTCCAGAGAAATAAAGCAATCACACGACGGGCTGCAGTACAAGCTGTGGGCTCCTGGAGAGGAGGGTCCAATCCTTCCTCTCGCGCAGGAGCCCATCTACTGGGCTGCACATTTAACTGGCAGTTTATAAAGAGCAATAAAAAAAAAACGACTAAAATAATATGCACCAAAATGTTAATGTAACTATCTGCAGGCACTGGTTTCATAGGCAATTTATTAGGCTTTTTTATTTGTGCTTTCCAATATTAACTAAATTTTCTAGACTGAACAAATATTATTAAAGTTATGCCAAATGTATTCAATATCTCACCAAAATTTTAGTCTCAATCCCCATTAAGCATCACAAATACAAGTTACATTAACAACTTGATTTTCATTTGATTTTACATCTCTCTTTCAAACTTTGTCCAATTTTTCTCCTTAAGCAATAATGCTTCCAATAAAGCACCTTTTTCTAGGCTGAAATAAGGACAGTTTTCATTAAAATTCCCCTTCAATTTGACTCCAAAATATGCCCTCAGAATTTCATTTGTGCCCATAGCGAGCATTAATATTGGATGTTAAGTTCAAACTTTCTCTGGTCTAAAACTAACTTTTAAAAAATTTTTTTTAAATATGTAAACCTAAGAAATCCCACATTACATTTTATTGCATCTTTTTTTTTTTTTTTTTTTTTTGCTACGCGGGCCTCTCACTGTTGGGGCCTCTCACTGTTGTGGCCTCTCGCGTTGCGGAGCGCAGGCTTCGGACGCGCAGGGTCAGCGGCCATGACTCACGGGCCCAGCCGCTCCGCGGCATGTGGGATCTTCCCGGACCGGGGCACGAACCCGTGTCCCCTGCATCAGCAGGCGGACTCTCAACCACTGCGCCACCAGGGAAGCCCCCCACATTACATTTTAAAGGATGTCTCATTATTTTGACATTCATATTTTCTCATATGGCAGCTGTCTATAATCACTTCAGTTTTAATATTTTCAATGTGCTTTAATATATTAGACAAGCTTACAAGTGAAAGATAGAGCTACTCTCCAATTAAAAACTGAAGTGGCAAACAGTGCACCTACTGAAATAAAACGGAAGGTCGCAAATCATGGGTCAATTTTTCTTGTATTCTGATAGAGGACCTTCACACAAATGATGGGTGATGGCACCATGTCATAATTTTATAACAAAATAAACTTCTAGAAGAGAGGGACACATTGGTGGGTAGCTAAATTGTTTGAAAAGCCTCCTATACCACCTACTGCCCATCAAAAGAAGGATCATCCAGATGCAGCTAAGAACAATGAGTGTGAAGTTATAAATTCTACTTTTTCAGGCCCTCCACCCACTGCTCCGCTCTGCTGTGGACTACTAAGCCACTCACCCTTCTAAGATAAGCAGAGATGAGACTTTTTTACATGACATCCTTCAGGAACGCCAACTGGGTCATTCTAAAGGAATGACGGACACCACATAATTCCTCGTTTGGCAGGACTGTCCTGAAACTGTATGATGTCTGACACAACTGGAACCTGCCCCACAAACAATGAGACAATATAACACACCCTCACAAATTTGCAAAATGCCCTTAAGAGGGTAATACTGCCCCCACTGAGAAGTACTGACACAGTTCTACTGTTCCCCCTCATTTTGCCTTTGACAATATAGAGGCCCTGAGAGGTTAAGTGATTACACTCCCAGCTGATTACTGACAATGACAAAGCTGGTTTCAGAAATGAGACTCATCAGCAGAAGCAAGAAGAACTATAATCATGCAGCCTGTGGAAGAAAACCCACATTCACAGAAAGACAGACAAGATGAAAAAGGCAGAGGGCTATATACCAGATGAAGGAACAAGATAAAAACACCAGAAAAAAACCTAAATGAAATGGAGATAGGCAATCTTCCAGAAAACGAATTCAGAATAATTATAGTGAAGATGATTCAGGACCTTGGAAAAATAATGGAGGCAAAGATCGAGAAGATGCAAGAAATGTTTAACAAAGACCTAGAAGAATTAAAGAACAAACGAACAGAGATGAACAATACAATAACTGAAATGAAAAATACACTGGAAGGAATCAAGAGCAGAATAACTCAGGGAGAAGAACAGATATCTGACCTGGAAGACAGAAGGGTGGAATTCACTGCTGCGGAACAGACTAAAGAAAAAAGAATGAAAAGAAATGAAGACAGCCTAAGAGACCTCTGGGACAACATTAAATGCAACAACATTCGCATTATAGGGGTCCCAGAAGGAGAAGACAGAGAAAGGACCTGAGAAAATACTTGAAGAGATTATAGTTGAAAACTTCCCTAACGTGGGATAGGAAATAGCCACCCAAGTCCAGGAAGCACAGCGAGTCCCATACAGGATAAATCCAAGGAGAAACACCATGAGACACATAGTAATCAAATTGGCAAAAATTAAAGAAAAATTTGTGAAAGCAGCAAGGCAAAAATGACAAATAACACACAAGGAAATTCCCATAAGGTTAAGGGCTGATTTCTCAGCAGAAACTCTACAAGCTAGAAGGGAGTGGCATGATATACCTAAAGTGATGAAAGGGAAGAACCTACAACCAAGATTACTCTACCCAGCAAGGATCTCATTCAGATTCGGTGGAGAAATCAAAAGCTTTACAGACAAGCAAAAGCTAAGAGAATTCAGCACCACCAAACCAGCTCTACAAATGCTAAAGGAAGTTCTCTAAGTGGGAATCACAAGACAAGAAAAGGACCTACAAAAACAAACCCCATACAATTAAGAAAATGGTAATAGGAACATACATATCGATAATTACCTTAAACGTGAATGGATTAAATGCTCCAACCAAAAGACAGGCATGCTGAATGGATACAAAAACAAGACCCATATATATGCTGCCTAAAAGAGACCCACTTCAGACCGAGGGACACATACAGACTGAAAGTGAGGGGATGGAAAAAAATATTCCATGCAGATGAAAATCAAAAGAAACCTGGAGTAGCTATACTCATATTACATAAAATAGACTTTAAAATAAAGAATGTTATACGAGACAAGGAAGGACACTACATAATGATGAAGGGATCAATCCAAGAAGAAGATATAACAATTATAAATATATATGCACCCAACATAGAAGCACCTCAATACATAAGGCAACTGCTAACAGCTATAAAAGAGGAAATCGACACTAACACAATAATAGTGGGGGACTTTAACACCTCACTTACACCAATGGACAGATCATCCTAAATGAAAATAAGTAAGGAAATATAAGCTTTCAATGACACAACAGACCAGATAGATTTAATTGATATTTATAGGACATTCCATCCAAAAGCAGCAGATTACACTTTCTTCTCAAGTGCGAATGGAACATTCTCCAGGATAGATCACATCTTGGGTCACAAATCAAGCCACAGTAAATTTAAGAAAACTGAAATCATACCAAGCACCTTTTCTGACCACAACGCTATGAGATTAGAAATGAACTACATGGAAAAAAACGTAAAAAACACAAACACATGGAGGCTAAACAATGCGTTACTAAATAACCAAGAGATCACTGAAGAAATCAAAGAGGAAATCAAAAAATACCTAGAGACAAATGACAATGAAAACATGACGATCCAAAACCTATGCGATGCAGCAAAAGCAGTTCTAAGAGGGAAGTTTATAGCTATACAAGCCTACCTCAAGAAACAAGAAAAATCTCCAATAAACAATCTAATGTTACACCTGAAGGAACTAGAGAAAGAAGAACAAACAAAACCCAAAGTTAGCAGAAGGAAAGAAATCATAACAATCAGAGCAAAAATAGATGAAACAGAAACAAAGAATAGCAAAGATCAATAAAACTAAAAGCTGGTTCTTTGAGAAGATAAACAAAATTGATAAACCATTAGCCAGACTCATCAAGAAAAAGAGACAGAGGATTCAAATCAATAAAATTAAAAATGAAAAAGGAGAAGTTACAACACACAAGGCAGAAATACAAAGCATCCTAAGAGACTACTACAAGCAACACTATGCCAATAAAATGGACAACCTGGAAGAAATGGACAAATTCTTAGAAAGGTATAACCTTCCAAGACTTAACCAGGAAGAAACAGAAAAGATGAACAGACCAATCACAAGTAATGGAATTGAAACTGTGATTAAAAATCTTCCAACAAACAGAAGCCCAGGACCAGATGGCTTCAAGGGCAAATTCTATCTAACATTTAGAGAAGAGCTAACACCCATCCTTCTCAAACTCTTCCAAAAACTGAAGAGGAAGGGAAACTCCCAAACTCATTCTATGAGGCCACCATCACCCTGATACCAAAACCAGACAAAGATACTACAAAAAAAGAAAATTACAGACCAATATCACTGATGAATATAGATGCAAAAATCCTCAACAAAATACTAGCAAACAGAATCCAACAGCACATTAAAAGGATCATACACCATGATCAAGTGGGATTTATCCCAGGGATGCAAGGATTCTTCAATATATGCAAATCAATGAATGTGATACACCATATTAACAAATGGAAGAATAAAAACCATATGATCGTCTCAATAGATGCAGAAAAAGCTTTTAAAAAAATTCAACACCCATTTATGATAAAAACTCTCCAGAAAGTGGGCATAGAGGGAACCGACTTCAACATAATAAAGGTCATATACGACAAACCCACAGCAAACATCATTCTCAATGGTGAAAAACTGAAAGCATTTCCTCTAAGATCAGTAACGAGACAAGGATATCCACTCTCACCACTATTATTCAGTATAGCTTTGGAAGTCCTAGCCACGGCAATCAGAGAAGAAAAGAAATAAAAGGAATACAAACTGGGAAAGAAGAAGTAAAGCTGTTACTGTTTGCAGATGACACGATACTATACATACAGAATCCTAAAGATGACACCAGAAAACTACTAGAACTAGTCAATGAATTTGGTAAAGTTGCAGGATACAAAATTAATGCACAGAAATCTCTTGTATTCCTATACACTAATGATGAAAAATCTGAAACAGAAACTAAGGAAACACTCCCATTCACCACTGCAACAAAAAGAATAAAATACCTATGAATAAACCTACCTAGGGAGACAAAAGACCTGCATGCAGAAAACTATAAGACACTGATGAAAGAAATTAAAGATGATACAAACAGATGCAGAGATATACCATGTTCTTGGATTGGAAGAATCAATACTGTGAAAATGACTATACTACCCAAAGCAATCTACAGATTCAACGCAATCCCTATCAAATTACCAATGGCATTTTTTACAGACCTAGAACAAAAAAATCTTAAAATTTCTATGGCGACACAAAAGACTCCGAATAGCCAAAGAAGTCTTGAGGGGAAAAAACGGAGCTGGAGGAATCAGACTCCCTGACTTCAGACTATACTACAAAGCTACAGTAATCAAGACAGTATGGTACTGGAACAAAAACAGAAATATAGATCAATGGAACAGGAAAGAAAGCCCTGAGATAAATCCACGAACCTATGGTCAACTAATCTATGACAAAGGAGGCAAGGATATACAATGGAGAAAAGACAGTCTCTTCAATAAATGGTGCTGGGAAAACTGGACAGCTACACTCCCTAACCCCATACACAAAAGTAAACTCAAAATGGATTAGAGACCTAAATGTAAGACCAGGTACTATAAAACTCTTAGAGGCCAACATTAGGAAGAACACTCTTTGACATAAATCACAACAAGATCTTTCTTGATCCACCTCCTAGAGTAATGGAAATAAAAACAAAAATTAAAAAATGGGACCTAATGAAACTTCAAAGCTTTTGCACAGCAAAGGAAACCATAAACAAGATGAAAAGACAGCCCTCAGAATGGGAGAAATATTTGCAAATGAATCATCAGACAAAAGGTTAATCTCCAAAATATATAAACAGCTCATGAAGCTCAATATCAAAAGAAACAAACAACCCAATCCAAAAATGGGCAGAAGACCTAAACAGACATTTTTCCAAAGAAGACATACAGATGGCCAAGGTGCACATGAAAAGCTGCTCAACATCAGTAATTATTAGAGAAATGGAAATCAAAGCTGCAATGAGGTATCACCTCACACCAGTTAGAATGGGCATCATCAGAAAATCTACAAACAACAAATGCTAGAGAGGGTGTGGAGAAATGGGAACCTTCTTGCACTGTTGGTGGGAATGTAAATTGATACAGCCACTATGTAGAACAGTATGGAGGTTCCTTAAAAAACTAAAAATAGATTTACCATATGACCCAGCAATCCCACTACTGGGCATATACCCAGAGAAAACCATAATTTAAAAAGACACATGCACCCCAGTGTTCACTGCAGCACTATTTACAATAGCCAGGTCATGGAACCGACCTAAATGCCCATCAACAGACGAATGGATAAAGAAGACGTGCTACATATATACAATGGAATATTACTCAGCCATAAACAGGAACAAACTTGGGTCACTTGTAGAGACGTGGATGGATCTAGAGACTGTCATACAGAGTGAAGTAAGTCAGAAAGAGAAAAACAAATATCGTATATTAATGCATATATGTGGAACCTAGAAAAATGGTACAGATGATCCAGTTTGCAGGGCAGAAATAGACACAGCTGTAGAGAACAAATGTATGGACACCAAGGGGGGAAAGTGGCGGGGGTGGTGGTGGTGGTGGTGGGATGAATTGGGAGATTGGTATTGACATGTATACACTGATGTGTATAAAATCGATGACTAATAAGAAAAAATAATTTAAAAAAAAGAAATGAGACTCATAATCAACACACACACACACACACACACACACACACACACACACACACACACAAAACCCCTGCCCCTACCACTCCTAGCTCAGATTTTTCACCCCTGCCCTCTGCAATCATCACCCTTAGAATTGAAACATCTGTGTTACTCTGACCCCACACCTCTTGCATTCTTCCTAAATCGTGTATGCTGACTTTTTCCCATTGCACATCAAGTCTCATTAGCATGGTCACAGTCTGAACCTTATTAACTC
Source organism: Lipotes vexillifer (assembly GCF_000442215.2). NCBI lineage: Eukaryota > Metazoa > Chordata > Mammalia > Artiodactyla > Lipotidae > Lipotes > Lipotes vexillifer. The sequence continues at coordinate 787,176 of NW_006776635.1, forward strand.
ACGTCACAAAGAACATGCTCAGTGTTCCCCTTCTTGGACCATAACCAACCTCCTGACTGTCTTTGGGACCTTCCAGTTCCCAACCAGCCCATTATTTCAGTCCCTCCGTCCACACACTTCATTCTCTCAGCAACCAGAACACTTTCGACACTGCTCCCTCAGCGCTGCCCATCATATATCTGTTAAGTCTTGGTTTAATGCCCCACTGTCAGCTTTTTCCTTAATCCTTACTGCACAGAAGTGTAAGTACGTTAAACTCCATATCTAAGCAGACCTGTGTTATTTCATATTCATCAGCTAAAATATAATTCTATTCAATGTAGTTTCTTCTAGCTGCTTAAAAAGTTCTTTAAATGGCTGCTCCGAATCTGCTGAGTCAATCCCTGATTCAATCCACCTATTCTGCTTTTATAATATTCAGGCAGTAAATTATGAAGATGCGCCTTCCAATCACGTCTCTGTTCATGCTGCATGTCCAAGTGGACTGCCTTCTTTCTGAAAAACCAAGTTTTATCTTTCCTCCAAAATCTGGTCCCTGTTAATATCCTCAACAAAGCTTTCAAGCTCTTGGCCCATATTGATCTTTGAATTCTCAAATTATTAACAATGATAGATTTACAGAAATGAAAGAAATCTTTAGATGACCTAGCCAAATCATTTTACTTTACAGATGAAGGAACTGAAATTCAGAGAAGCAAGGAACAAGTCTCTGGTCATGTAACTGGTTACAGACAAGGCTGCAACTCAGGTCTCTCCCTTCCTGCCCAGTGAGTAATTTGATATTATTTACAAACATGCTTTTGATAATATTGAAAAACATGCTTTTGGACAAATGTTACAAGGATAATTCTACTATGCTTCATACTGTCATTCATTCAGTACTTAAAAATGGAAATATTTTATTTGCAACGTATTTTCATACTAAATGGAAATTTAATGCAAATATCCAGTTCCTATTTCCCTTGTTCATTTCAGGTTTTTCTCAGCCAATAACCATCTCCAGTTTGCTTTCTAGCCTTGCCAAAAAGCCTTAAATGGGGCCACCAAATAAACACCTCAAATGAAGCTTTTTAAGTTTCATAGCATTTCGGTTTCAAATCAGGTTTACTTTACAAGTGGTTTTCATTTTTATTTTATGACTATATAAAAAAGGACAGAGTAACTAAAAATCACAATATTTCATTTGCAATCATTTCTTACACTTCTGAAGTGTGCCTTACATGCCTTAACTATTGTTAATTAGTCAGCAATGATTCACAGTCTTCAAGCTCATGTTATCTGTCGTCTTGCAATTTCTCAGTCCTCAATCATTTAGGTGGTAAATTCACTTTTGGGTGGTAAATGTCTTAAATCACCAGATTAGATTATTTACAATCTTTTCATACTCTTATTTTTACTATCTGCTTCATTTACATTAATGTACCACCAGTTGACTCTTTTTAATGTTACCTTTGACTCTTTTTAATGGTATCTGAAGAGAAGACCAGAGTCAGAATCCAGAATACTAACTCATTTCACACCTGCAGGTACACACTACTGTACTGAATGCACTTCACCAGCCTTGAAAATCTGATGTTTCTATCCTGTGAAAAACTTCTCTCCTTTGAACTTACTTTATACTCTATTTTAAACACAATCAAAATGTGGAAAAAAGGAAGCAGATATTCTTCCAAAGCCATTCACCTGAATGACAAAATAGGGAAAGGTTTCAAAGACACCGGCTCAGTATCTTAATCTCTAGACCGATAGAGTAATTCACACACACACACACTCTCTCTCTCTCCTCTCTTTGAAAAAGCTGTTAGTCACTGGTCTGTTTTTAGCTTGTTCCCAACTCTGCCTCAGGCTTTTAACTTCTCCATCATTAAGGAAATAGACCTTATTGAAGTATTTTATAAACTGTCTAAAAATTTCAATTAACTATTTTTATCTCCATGAAAAGTGTTCAGTAAAATTCTCATCATTACAACCATCCAATATCGAAGCAGTGTAAGGTATTAGCTAGGCAAGTGATACACGTGAAGACCTGTAACACAGGTCTATGACTTAAAGGAGAGAGGCCAGAAACTGCCTGCCTTCCTGCCTGTATTATTAACTATGTAATCTTGAATATGGCACTTCTGTCTCTGGCCTACTTCCTTCCTTGTAAATCAAGGGAGTAGAGAATGCAAACAAAGTATCTGTTTACGTTTTTAAGTTTTATGGTTCTAGGAAATTACAAAAGAATAATATTGACATTTTTCTATAACATGCCTAAACGAAGAAAATGTTTTTCTTAAATATATGCATTTATATATGTATATATACATATACATACATACGTGTGTGTGTGTACATACACACACACACACACACACATTGTTTGCCCTCAGTAGAGGCACTGCCTAAGACCTAAACTATGAATCATTTTTGTCTGTAACATCAGCTCATTATCACGTATTATGTGTGGCCAACTGAATCTATAAATAATTCATAAGTTTTATTTTCATAAGATGTCACTTCTACTTTTCATTTTTAAAATGGTGACAAAATTGCTAGTAAGAGAGTCAAATAGCCAATAAGGAATAACAGTAACAACAATACCAGTAGCTCGCACTCACTGAGCCATCACCATCAGCCAGGAACTTGTTTAAACATCTGCACCAGTGTTTGTGCATTTACTCCTCACAACAACCTTAGCTACTGATTTGTCAGTTGAGAAACAGAGGGACAAAGCGGCTAAGTAACTTGACAAGATGACACCATAGGTTGGATAGCTGGACCTGGATGCCAGGCAATCCACCTTCGGCTCACTCGGGTGGCTAAAGCCTTCACCTTACAACCTCTAAGTAAGAGGCTGAGTGGCAATATGAAGGTTAGTTCAGTCTGACACTAACCAGATACATTCCTCTGGAACTCACTTTCCACATCTACCATGGGAATGGCTTTTCGAGCAGCTTTGGCATTCCGATATCTGGTGTTATAATCTAGAAAATCCACACAAGTAATTACATAGACATCTAAAAAGACTGGCATTTCTCTCTGGAGCATCTCTTATAGCACAGTCCCCTGCCCTCTGTCCTACTTCTCAGAAATCAATCTATAACCAAGAAAACAGCCTTGGTTCAAAGCCATAAGAGATATGAGAAAGTATTTCAGAAAGAATAAGAAACAGAGACTCAATTGCTTTTCCCCACCCCTTGTTCCTTGGACGAGGCATGTAATCAACTCCCCTCCCTCTGTCCCTTGCCTACCTGTGCTGCCAATCAAACAGCTCTCCATTCCAGCCCAACTGCCACTCCACCTTTAACCAAGAGTCACCTCACATCGCCCTACTCCACCCTACTCTGCTCATGCCTGCCCACAACCGGAGGAGCAACTGTATCCCGTGGAAGGACTGACCAATAAGTGGCCAGGGATCATTTTAAATGCCAGCTCTTATTTCTGCAGAAAATGTAAAGCAGAGCCACTGAAAAAACCCTGGTTAGTGTCATTGGAATCAAGCACTTGACCTAGAACATCAAGTACTCAACTCTGACTCTTTCCTGGCTATCTTCCAGAAGAAGCTACAGAATGGTGAGAAAAGTGGGAGAGAATGGGGAGAGCAGATGTGGCCAAGCGTCCTCACATCTGACGCAGTTGGTCAGTGTCCCGGTAGTAGACAGGAAAGTAATAAATCTGTGGCAAACGCAGTCAATGTCTTCCTACAAGTGAAAGTGGTAAGGACTGTTACTTTTGCTTTCTGACCACTCATAAAGGTTAAATGACCCCCATGAACTGCAGAGGGGGCAACAGGTCAAATAAAACCATAGCACCTACATCACTGGGTAATCCATTAAATACAGCTAAAGGTATTAGTCATTGAATTTTCACAAGTATATGAAACCACCAAATTATCCAAAACCAACCAATGACCCTCTAAGAAGTGGTGTGTGTGCCATGCACACTGCATGGTTTATGAGTTTCCATACCCTTAGCATCTGTTAGAGCTGACGCTAAAAACGTTCCTTTTCCAACCTTCATGAAGATGGAATGAAAACATTCTACCCATCCATATATAAATGCTACAATATAAATGCTACACTTTGCAGAACTTCAATATTAGATTGTTGCAATAATACTCTTTCAAAGGCATGGAAAACAAAGTGCTTGCAGCAGGCACTTAACAAAGTTCATCAGGGATTCCAGGCTCTGTTCCTTCCACCATCAGCTGGAAACCTTCAGCATCCACTGAACATCCATCAGTGATTCTAGGTTCTGTTCTTGGTTCCACCACCAGCTGGCTGTGGGTTTACCTCTCCTGACCTCCATCTCCTCATGTGTAAAAGAAAGAGTTTAGACCAAATGACACTTGAATTCCCTTAAACACAAAGATCTGTGATTATAAGGTAAAAGTATTATTCTCGACAATTATCTAAGAATCAGTGATTTATCTGAAAACAGATGAAGAGTTGCTTATACATTTTTCCAAAAAAAAAGGAAAACAGGATATTCAGAGAGAATAACACCATTGAATTTTTATATCGTTGAACCTAAATAAGTAAATCACAAGGCCAGATCTAAAACTGCAAATAAAGGGACTTTCCTGGCGGTCCAGTGATTAAGACTACGCACTTCACTGCAGAGGGCATGGGTTCAATCCATGGGCGGGGAACTAAGATTCCCACGTGCCGTGACTTGTGGCCAAAAAATAAAATAAAATAAAATAAAACTGCAAATTAAGAGAGTGTCAGGGTCCTAGTGCCAAAGGTCAAGTTTAAATAAAAAGTTACTTTTGTTGACATGTAGTCTTCACTGCTTTTTTGGTGTTGCTCAGAAAAATCATACTTGCTTATGATTATGAGTAGCTAGTTTTAGGCAGTTTGGTGAACTCTTACTTTCATGAAGCATGACAACTTAGAATTCTGGCCCTGAAAGAAATAAGGTACCATTTTCAAGCCAGTTAGATTCTACCTCTTGGTTAGATTAGACTTTGGCGTGCTATTTGTCAAACTCCCAGAGCTGTCCTAAAATTGAACATTGATGCTTGGGGAATACTCCATGGCAGACACAAAATAACAATGGTTAAAATATTTCTTAGAATTTTGTTACCACTAGGAGTACATTAAAAAGTTCACTGGCTTTTTCCCTAGACACACATCCCTGATCTTCTTGTCTGTTATTAATGCCATTCACAAGTAGCTTCTTCCAAGTATCATTATGTTTTCCTTGTCCTTGCAAAAACCTATGCTTCCAAATTTCACCACTTTTACCATCAGCCAGAATTTAAGCTTCTCACACAGTAATACTACCACCATCAAACTTATGAGTAATTTTAATGTGTGAAGGGAAAAGGGAATGCAAGGTAGCAAGAGCTGAAAGGTCAAAAATAAAACTTGTGTACTGAGTGCCATCCATGTTTTCTTTACTATGTTTGCTTCAAGTTTTCACAAAGATGAATTAAACCCACTGGTACAGGAAAAAAAAGAAAAAGAAAGAAAGAAAGGTGATTATGTGCATACAAGAATATGAACTCACCCTGAGGGAGGGGCAGCTGGGGTTTTATTCAAACTGTGCCCCCACTGAACCCCAGGGACCCAGATGGGTCCATTAATCTTTTTCTAAATCCTGTGTGACACATTTTTGCTCAAGCAAAACCAGACAGGTAAAGACATCGCTCCGTCATATACAACACACTCAACGGATGCCCAGCCAAACACAGGAGCCAATGGATTAAGCTCACGCAATCTACAAATATTTCTCAATGACCTATTCTGCCCAGTCTTTCTTCCAGGCACTGGGGATACAATGAACAGAACAGACAAAAATTCCTGTCCTTGCAGAGACACTGCAACCAAATACATCATAGTTTAGAAACAAAAACAGCTATACAGGGCATCCAGGGAAACACTGTGGAAACCTTAATGTAGATCATATATTAGACTATAATTATCTTACAGTACTTTTCAAACTTGTCTGCACATTGGAATCACCTGGGAGCTTAAAAAAAAAAAATTATTGGCGTCTCTGAGCCATCCAGGGATTGAGATTTAATTAGTCTGGAGTGTGGCCTGAGCTCTGGAATTTTAAACTTTTTTAAATTAAAACTTTGAATCTGGATGTAAGACTTACGTATATCCTAATCCATTTTAAAACAGTTCTAGGGCTTCCCTGGTGGCGCAGTGGTTGGGAGTCTGCCTGCCGATGCAGGGGATACGGGTTCGTGCCCCGGTCCGGGAAGATCCCACATGCCGCGGAGCAGCTGGGCCCGTGGGCCATGGCTGCTGAGCCTGCGTGTCCGGAGCCTGTGCTCCACAACGGGAGAGGCCACAGCGGTGAGGAGCCCGCGTAGCGCAGGAAAAAAAAAAAAAAAACAGCTCTAAGTGTTTAAATATTTTGCAAAAAAATTTGAGGAAACAAAATCAATCATCTAGTCCACTTGATCATCTTAGACAGGATGTGGTCCTGAGTATGAAATTCAACAATTTATAAGCAGAAAACTACTTTCAGATGATGGGCAATGTTTCAGAATTCACCAAGTGAATTTTTAATTTCAACTTAGTACAACAGTTTTACTCTAAACCTTTGTTTCAATGTTTATTTTTAAATGTTTTAAAACCATCCTATCTTTGAAAGAACAGTGCCTCACTGACATTATTCTGAACATTCATTGCTTATGCAGAATGCTGCACGCACAGGATACATGGGGTTTTACCTATAATGGTACTAAAAACATACTTTAAAGTATATTTTAAAAATAAATCCTTAATATACATTTGATTTGTCCTAATTTGCCTCCTTCTCCTAAAGATGAAACAAAATGTTCCAATTAATATTGTATAATCAGTCTATTCCAGTGCCATCTGTCATCTGGACAGTTATTATTCATAAGGGAAACTGTAGTTATTATTCATTATTTATATCTCCCCAACTTGCTTTTTTTCTTTTCCTGGTAAGAATACACACAACACACACACACATACCGAGAGAGAGAGAGAGAGAGAGAGAGAGAGAGAGAGAGAGAGAGAGAGAGAGAGAGAGAGAGAG
>NW_006776635.1:794313-851363 GCF_000442215.2 Lipotes vexillifer
AGGAGAGAGGGAGGGAGGTGGAGAAATATAGCCAGAAAAGCAGATTGGAGCCCTAATTAGAAAGATACTCATACTTACTTAAGCATGTACTCATTTGGAAAATATTTACTAAGAAACTACTATGTGTCAAGCAATGTGGAAATAATTATGAACAAGCCAAACAGGATCCCAAATTGATAGTCATGTTGGGAATACAGACAAGCAAGCATGACACAATTAGGGCATTGCTTTTGCAAAGCTAATCTGATGAGCAGGATTAAAATAAACTAGACAAGGTTTGCATTCAAAGTGTATATTTTGCATAAGTAATAAACTGGGATCCTTTCTAAAAATTAAATTTGATGGTATAGTCCTCACCGAGTTGCTTTCCATTTCATTTATATGTCCTTTCCCTAGTGTATTAGTTTCTTGTGGCTGGCCACCACTCCAAACTTTGGTGAATAGCAATTTACTCTCTCATAATTCTAGAGGCTAGAAGTTCAAACTCAGGATCACTGGAGTCAAGGTGTCAATGGAGATGAACTCCCACCAGAGCCTCTAGGCTCCCCTCTTTCAGCATCTGTTGGGACAAGCATTCCTTAGCTCATGGCCTTGTTGACTCCAATCTCTGCCTCCATTTTCACATGCCGTATGTGTGTGTGTCTGTGTGTGTGTGTGTGTGTGTGTGCGTGTGTGTGTGTATGAAATCTCCCTCTGTCTTTCATAAGGATCATTGTGATTGCATTTGGGGCCCAAATGAATAATCTGGGATAATCTCCCATCTCAACATCCTTCACTTAATTGCATCTCCAAAGACCCTTTTCCTAAATAAGATTCACAGATTGAGATTAACAGATTCCTGGGACTTCCCTGGTGGCACAGTGGTTAAGACTCCACACTCCCAATGCAGGGGGCCCGGGTTCAACCCCTCGTCAGGAAACTAGATCCCACATGCATGCCAAAACTAAGAAGCCCACGTGCCGCAACTAAGGAGACTGCCTGCTGCAACTAAGGAGCCCACCTGCCACAACTAAGACCTGGTGCAACCAAATAAATAAATATTAAAAAAAAAAAATTTCAAAGACAGGAGAAGATGGCGGAAGAGCAGGACGCAGAAATCACCTTCCTCCTCACAGATACATCAGAAATGCATCTACACGTGGAACTGCTCCTATAGAACACCCACTGAACAGTGGCAGAAGACCTCAGATATCCCAAAAGGCAAGAAACTCCCAACGTACCTCGGTAGGGCAAAAGAAAAAAGAATAAACAGAGACAAAAGAATAGGGACGGGACCTGCACTAGTGGGAGGGAGCTGTGAAGGAGGAAAGGTGTCCACACAGTAGAAGCCCCTTCGCGGGCGGAGACTGCCGGTGGCGGAGCGGGGAGCTTCAGAGCCACGGAGGACAGCACAGCAACAGGGGCGCGGAGGGCAAAGCGGAGAGATTCCCGCACAGAGGATCGGCGCCGACCGGCGCTCACCAGCCCGAGAGGCTCCTGTGCTCACCCGCCGGGGGCGGGCGGGGCTGGGAGCTGAGGCTCGGGCTTCAGAGGTCAGATCCCAGGGAGAGGACTGGGGTTGGCGGCGTGAACACAGCCTGAAAGGGTTAGTGCACCACGACAAGCCGGGAGGGAGTCTGGGAAAAGTCTGGAGCTGCCAAAGAGACAAGAGACTTTTTCCTGCCTCTTTGTTTCCTGGTGCGTGAGGAGAGGGGATTAAGAGCGCTGCTTAAAGGAGCTCCAGAGACGGCGGGAGCCGCGGCTAAAAGCGCGGACCCCAGAGACGGGCGTGAGACGCTAAGGCTGCCGCTGCCGCCACCAAGAAGCCTGTGTGCGAGCACAGGTCACTATCCACACCCCCCTTCCGGGGAGCCTGTGCAGCCCGCCACTGCGAGGGTCCCGATCCAGGGACAACTTCCCCAGGAGAACGCACGGCGCGCCTCAGGCTGGTGCAACGTCACGCCGGCCTCTGCCGCCGCAGGCTCGCCCCGCACTCCGTGCCCCGCCCTCCCCCCCGCCCCGGCCTGAGTGAGCCAGAGACCCCGAATCAGCGGCTCCTTTAACCCCGTCCTGTCTGAGCGAAGAACAGACGCCCTCAGGCGACCTACACGCAGAGGCGGGGCCGAATCCAAAGCTGAACCCCGGGAGCTGTGAGAACAAAGAAGAGAAAGGGAATCTCTCCCAGCAGCCTCAGGAGCAGCGGATTAAATCTCCACAATCAACCTCGTGTACCCTGCATCTGTGGAATACCTGAATAGACAACGAATCATCCCAAATTGAGGACGTGGACTTCGGGAGAAAGATAGATTATTTCTTCCCCTTTTCCTTTTTTTGTGTGTATGTGCACGCCTCTGTGTGAGATTTTGTCTGTATAGCTTTCCTTTCACCATTTGTCCTACCATTCTGTCCGTCGGTTTTTTTGTTTGTTTTTACTTTTTAAAATATTTTTCTTAATAATTATTTTTTATTTTAATAACTTTATCTTACTTTATTTTATTTTATCCTCTTTCTTTCTTTCTTTTTTATTTTTTCTCCCTTTTATTCTGAGCCATGTGGAGGACAGTCTCTTAGAGCTCCAGGCAGGCGTCAGGGCTGTGCCACTGAGGTGGGAGAGCCAACTTCAGGACACTGGTCCACAAGAGACCTCCCAGCTGCACGTAATATCAAACGGCAAAAATCTCCCAGAAATCTCCATCTCAACCCCAACACCCAGCTTCACTCAATGACCAGCAAGCTACAGTGCTGGACACCCTATGCCAAACAACTAGCAAGACAGGAACACAGCCCCATCCATTAGCAGAGAGGCTGCCTAATATAATAATAAGGCCACACACACACCAAAACACACCACCAGACGTGGACCTGCCCACCAGAAAGACAAGATCCAGCCTCAACCACCAGAACACAGGCACTAGTCCTTCCACCAGGAAATCTACATAACCCACTGAACCAACTTTAGCCACTGGGGGCAGACACCAAAAAAAACGGGAACTACGAACCTGCAGCCTGCGAAAAGGAGACCCCAAACACAGTAAGATAAGCAAAATGAGAAGACAGAAAAACACACAGCAGGTGAAGGCGCAAGGTAAAAACCCACCAGACCTAACAAATGAAGAGGAAATAGGCAGTCTATCTGAAAAAGAATTCAGAATAAAGATAGTAAGGATGATCCAAAATCTTGGAAATAGAATAGAGGAAATGCAAGAAACATTTACCAAGGACCTAGAAGAACTAAAGAGGAAACAAGCAATGATGAACAACACAATAAATGAAATTAAAAATACTCTAGAAGGGATCAATAGCAGAATAACTGAGGCAGAAGAAAGGATAAGTGACCTGGAAGATAAAATATTGGAAATAACTACTGCAGAGCAGAATAAAGAAAAAATGAAGAAAAGAACTGAGGACAGTCTCAGAGACCTCTGGGACAACATTAAACGCACCAACATTTGAATCATAGGGGTCCCAGAAGAAGAAGAGAAAGAGAAAGGGACTGAGAAAATATTTGAAGCGATTATAGTTGAAAATTTCCCTAATATGGGAAAGGAAATAGTTAATCAAGTCCAGGAAGCACAGAGAGTCCCATACAGGATAAATCCAAGGAGAAACATGCCAAGACACATATTAATCAAACTATCAAAAATTAAATACAAAGAAAACATATTAAAAGCAGCAAGGGAAAAGCAACAAATAACACACAAGGGAATCCCCATAAGGTAACAGCTGATCTTTCAGCAGAAACTCTGCAAGCCAAAAGGGAGTGGAAGGACATATTTAAAGTGATGAAGGAGAAAAACCTACAACCAAGATTACTCTACCCAGCAAGGATCTCATTCAGATTTGATGGGGAACTTAGAACCCTTACAGACAAGCAAAAGCTGAGAGAGTTCAGCACCACCAAACCACCTTTACAACAACTGCTAAAGGAACTTCTCTAGGCAGGAAACACGAGAGAAGGAAAAGACCTACAATAACAAACCCAAAACAATTAAGAAAATGGGAATAGGAACATACATATTGATAATTACCTTAAATGTAAATGGATTAAGTGCTCCCACGAAAAGACAAAGACTGGCTGAATAGATACAAAAACAAGACCCGTATACATACTGTCTACAAGAGACCCCCTTCAGACCTAGGGACACATACAGACTGAAAGTGAGGGGATGGAAAAAGATATTCCATGCAAATGGAAATCAGAAGAAAGCTGGAGTAGCAATTCTCATATCAGACAACATAGACTTTAAAATAAAGACTATTACAAGAGACAAAGAAGGACACTACATAATGATCAAGGGATCAATCCAAGAAGAAGATATAACAATTGTAAAGATTTGTGCACCCAACATAGGAGCACCTCAATACATAAGGCAAATACTAACAGCCATAAAAGGGGAAATCGACAGTTACACAATCATAGTAGGGGATTTTAACACCCCACTTTCACCAATGGACAGATCACCAAAAATGAAAATAAATAAGGAAACACGAGCTTTAAATGATACATTAAACAAGATGGACTTAATTGATATTTATAGGACATTCCACCCAAAAGCAACAGAATACACATTTTTCTCAAGTGCTCATGGAACACTCTCCAGGATAGATCATATCCTGGGTCACAAATCTAGCCTTAGTAAATTTAAGAAAATTGAAGTCGTATCAAGTATCTTTCCCGACCACAACGCTATGAGACTAGACATCAATTACAGGAAAAGATCTGTAAAAAATACAAACACGTGGAGGCTAAAAAATACACCACTTAATAACGAAGTGATTACTGACGAAATCAAAAAGGAAATCAAAAAATACCTAGAAACAAATGACAATGGAGACACGACGACCCAAAACCTATGGCATGCAGCAAAAGCAGTTCTAAGAGGGAAGTTTATAGCAATACAATCCTACCTTAAGAAACATGAAACATCTCGAATAAACAACCTAACCTTGCACTTAAAGCAATTAGGTTAACCAAAGTTAGCAGAGGGAAATAAAGATCAGATCAGAAAGAAAGGAAAAAGAAATGAAGGAAACGACAGCAAAGATCAATAAAACTAAAAGCTGGTTCTTTGGGAAGATAAACAAAATTGATAAACCATTAGCCAGACTCATCAAGAAAAAAAGGGAGAAGACTCAAATCAATAGAATCAGAAATGAAAAAGGAGAAGTAACAGCTGACACTGCAGAAATACAAAGGATCATGAGAGATTACTACAAGCAACTCTATGCCAATAAAACGGACAACCTGGAAGAAATGGACAAAGTCTTAGAAATGCACAATCTGCCGAGACTGAACCAGGAAGAAATAGAAAATATGAACAGACCAATCACAAGTACTGAAATTGAAACTGTGATTAAAAATCTTCCAACAAACAGAAGCCCGGGACCAGATGGCTTCACAGGCGAATTCTATCAAACACTTAGAAAAGAGCTAACACCTATCCTTCTCAAACTCTTCCAAAATATAGCAGAGGGAGGAACACTCCCAAACTCATTCTATGAAGCCACCATCACCTTGATACCACAACCAGACAAAGATGTCACAAAGAAAGAAAACTATAGGCCAATATCACTGATGAACATAGATGCAAAACTCCTCAACAAAATACTACCAAACAGAATCCAACAGCACATTAAAAGGATCATACCACATGATCAAGTGGGGTTTATCCCAGGAATGCAAGGATTCTTCAATATATGCAAATCAATCAGCATGATACACCATATTAACAAACTGAAGGAGAAAAACCATATGATCATCTCCACAGATGCAGAGAAAGCTTCTGACAAAATTCAACACCGATTTATGATAAAAACCCTGCAGAAAGTAGGCATAGAGGGAACTTTGCTCAACATTATTAATAAAGGCCATATATGACAAATCCACAGCCAACATCGTCCTTAATGGTGAAAAACTGAAACCATTTCCACTAAGATCAAGAACAAGACAAGGTTGCCCACTCTCACCACTCTTATTCAACACAGTTTTGGAAGTTTTAGCCACAGCAATCAGAGAAGAAAAAGAAATTAAAGGAATCCAAATCGGAAAAGAAGAAGTAAAGCTGTCACTGTTTGCAGATGACATGATACTATACAGAGAGAATCCTAAAGATGCTACCAGAAAAGTACTAGAGCTAATCAATGAATTTGGTAAAGTAGCAGGGTACAAAATTAATGCACAGAAATCTCTGGCATTCTTATACACTAGTGATGAAAAATATGAAAGTGAAATTAAGAAAACACTCCCATTTACCATTGCAACAAAAAGAATAAAATACCTAGGAATAAACCTGCCTTAGGAGACAAAAGACCTGTATGCAGAAAATTATAAGACACTGATGAAAGAAATTAAAGATGATACAAATAGATGGAGAGACATACCATGTTCTTCAATTGGAAGAATCAACATTGTGAAAATGACTCTAGTACCCAAAGCAATCTACAGATTCAATGCAATCCCTATCAAACTACCACTGGCATTTTTCACAGAACTAGAACAAAAAATTTCGCAATTTGTATGGAAACACAAAAGACCCCGAATAGCCAAAGCAATCTTGAGAACGAAAAACGGAGCTGGAGGAATCAGGCTCCCTGACTTCAGCCTATACTACAAAGCTACAGTAATCAAGACAATATGGTACTGGCACAAAAACAGAAATACAGATCAATGGAACAGGATAGAAAGCCCAGAGATAAACTCACGCACATATGGTCACCTTACCTTTGATAAAGGAGGCAAGAATATACAGTGGAGAAAAGACAGCCTCTTCAATAAGTGGTGCTGGGACAACTGGACAGGTACATGTAAAAGTATGAAATTAGGACACTCCCTAACACCGTACACAAAAATAAACTCAAAATGGATTAAAGACCTAAATGTAAGGCCAGAAACGATCAAACTGTTAGAGGAAAACATAGGCAGGACATTCTATGACATAAATCACAGCAAGATCCTTTTTGACTCACCTCCTAGAGAAATGGAAATAAAAACAAAAATAAACAAATGGGACCTAATGAAACTTCAAAGCTTTGGCACAGCAAAGGAAACCATAAACAAGACGAAAAGACAGCCCTCAGAATGGGAGAAAATATTTGCCAATGAAGCACCTGACAAAGGATTCATCTCCAAATTTTACAAGGAGCTCATGCAGCTGAATAACAAAAAAACAACCCAATCCAAAAATGGGCAGAAGACCTAAATAGACATTTTTCCAAAGAAGATATACAGGTTGCCAACAAACACATGAAAGAATGATCAACATCATTAATCATTAGAGAAATGCAAATCAAAACTATACAACATAATTAATCATTAGAGAAATGCAAATCAAAACTACAATGAGGTATCATCTCACACTGGTCAGAATGGCCATCATCAAAAAATCTAGAAACAATAAATGCTGGAGAGGGTGTGGAGAAAAGGGAACACTCTTGCACTGTTGGTGTGAATGTAAATTGATACAGCCACTGTGAAGAACAGTAGGGAGGTTCCTTAAAAAACTACAAAAAGCACGACCATATGACCCAGCAATCCCACTACTGGGCATATACCCTGAGAAACCCATAATTGAAAAAGAGTCATGTACCAAAATGTTCACTGCAGCCCTATTTACAATAGCCAGGACATGGAAGCAACCTAAGTGTCCATCAACAGATGAATGGATAAAGAAGATGTGGCACATATATACAATGGAATATTACTCAGCCATAAAAAGAAATGAAATTGAGTTATTTGTAGTGAGGTGGATGGACCTAGAGTCTGTCATACAGAGTGAAGTCAAAAAGAGAAAAACAAATACCGTATGCTAACACATATATATGGAATCTAAGAAAAAAAAAAAGGTCATCAAGTACCTAGGGGTAAGACGAGAATAAAGACACAGACCTACTAGAGCACAGACTTGAGGATATGGGGAGGGGAAGGGCAAGCTGTGACAAAGTGAGAGAGTGGCATGGACATATATATACTATCAAACGTAAAATAGATAGCTAGTGGGAAGCAGCCTCAGAGCACAAGGAGATCAGCTAGGTGGTTTGTGACCACCTAGAGGGGTGGGAGGGAGGGAGACGCAAGAGGGAAGAGATATGGGAACATATGTATATGTATAACTGATTCACTTCGTTATAAAGCAGAAACTAACACACCATTGTAAAGCAATTATACTCCAATAAAGGTGTTAGGAAAAAAATTTCACAGATTCCAGGAATTAAGACCATAAATATTCGGAAGCCGTTATCAGACTACCACACCTACCTAGAAAGCCTAGGAGTGAAAAAGCACAAGAAACAAAGCCAACTTGACTAAACCAGAGCATTTATAGATCTGCTCCAAACATATCTAGATGACAAGTTTACCTGCTTCTATACAGGTCCCTAAATGAAGATGGTTTATTCTTCTGCTACATGTATGTGTGTATGGTGAGAATTTAATTAAATCAGATTAGAAAGCACCATACAAATTGAAAGTAATATTAGTTTTTTTTTTTCCTCTCTTCTGCCTCCTCAGCCATAACCTCAAATATCCTTAAAAAACAGCTTCTGTACCTTTCACTTACCATTTCAGGACCTGGCTTGATTTTTCACTACACTGAGTATGGGAAGAGCGAGCCCAAAAAAGTTCAGTAAGGCAACCCAACACAGGGCTGGTTCTCAGGAGTCTGTAGGACCAGAGGTGAACCTGGGCATAGCCAAAGCCTGGTCTGGTGGAACTCTTGAGCTGGAACCATTCTAGTCTCTAGAATGGGAAAAGTGGCATGGCAATTCACTCTGGGGACAATGTACTTAGTCACTTTTCCCTAATTACACAAGTAAGTCTTGACTAGAGACGCTGAGAAGTCTAAGGCCAAAACTGTATGGACCAGAAGAATGGTCCAGAGAAACTGAAGATTTCCAGGCAAATCACTGAGGAACCTTTCTGCCTTTTGCACTTCAGAAGTTGCAATAACAGAGGATAGGCCACATCACTGCTTTCCTGACCAAGCTATTTGAGTAGAACCATATGATAGACCATCATAATCCTGACTTGTCTCATTCTCTAGTGACCTGGATATGGAGAATTTCTACTCTTCCACAGTCCACTAAGCAGTGATCCTTAGCTAAAATTCTTACTCATAAGTATTTCTTTTTTGTTGTTTTTATATTTTCTGTTTTGCTTTGTTTTGTTATTTTTTTCCCTTCAGAAGTATTAATACTGTTAATAAATAAGGGTGGGCTCTAAAAATGAAAACATCCTGATGTAGAAAATGTACCATGAACCACAACTGCTTATATACAAGCTCCACCTACTTGCTTCTCACTCCAGATCTGCACGAGTGTATAAATACAATCCTTAGCCTCTGGAGCAAAAATAAAAACACCACCTTATATGCTATGATGCCATTACAAACATATTTTCATTTTATTTGAGCTATTAACATTGCTTTTATAAACAGAATAAATAAAACAATTCATTTCATTGTTGCATTGGCTTAAAATACAACAACATGAAAGCAAATGTAAAATGAATAACAAACTAAAACCCACAGGATATTTATTAGTCAAGTGTTGTCTGATGCAGGGCAATCACTGTGGGACAATCCAAAGACATAAAACATTGAATTTCACCTTCTTGTTTTCCAAGAGCATAGTGGGCAAGCCCATGGGTTGGCAATCTGTTATCCTTTCTCATTTACTGGCTTGCCTTCAGGAAGTAGATGTTCCAGGCAGCTACATAATACATCTATTGTTTCTCCTCCACTGTCTTATCATACAATCTCCTTCCACTACAGTGAAAAACCTATATTCTCTTATAGAAATCATTTTAACTTATTAAATGTATAATGCAACAATTGTACCGATAGAGCACACCATAATTACAGAATCATAGAATGTTTAAAAGAAAGGGTCACTGAAGATCCAGGATTTGAAAGCAGACATTGCCTCAACCCCCAGCATACTTTCTAAACAAAAGTCCTTTCACCCCTCTCCCCACTTCCCCAGTTTTGGCTGAACGAAGGAAAGGACAATATTGGTGTCTATGAGTATGAATGCATGCCAGGGACACAGAAGAGATAGCTCCAGCTTTGGAATATAAAGCCACCCATGCAATTTCTCTTTGCCAAGCCAGCAAACTGACATAGCCGCTGAAGCACATTTCATGTGGTCTCAGGCTAGCTCCCTTTTTTTTTTTTTTTTTTTAAATAACCCCCCAATGTATTTATTTATTTATTTATTTATGGCTGTGTTGGGTCTTCACCTCTGTGCATGGGCTTTTCTCTAGTTGTGGCAAGCGGGGGCCACTCTTCATCGCGGTGCGCAGGCCTCTCACTATCGCGGCCTCTGTTGTTGCGGAGCACAGGCTCCAGACGCGCAGGCTCAGTAATTGTGGCTCACGGGCCCAGCCGCTCCATGGCACGTGGGATCCTCCCAGACCAGGGCTCGAACCTGCGTCGTCTGCATTGGCAGGCAGATTCCCAACCACTGCGCCACCAGGGAAGCCCCATGGCTAGCTCCCTTTTTAGCCCAGTCCCCAAAGCAAAAGATGAGGTCTTAAAGCCAAGTATCAGAACAAGAGGAATCAACCCCTAGCTGCCGCCAATACGGGTTGCAAATGAAATCTCCTCGTGAACAACTGGGTGCCATTTTTTGTAGGCAGTTGTTGAAACACGGATTTCTGATACGAGTGTTACAGAGTCAAATCCTTTCATTCTGTTGGATAAAAATAAACTAAAACACTGGAGATACAAAGAAAGATTATTTTGTCCCAAAACACTGTCGTATAATCAGCAATCATTTATTGACTGTACACAGAATGCCTGGCCTTAACTAGACGTTGATATTCAGGGATAAAGAAAACAACAGGCTCAATGCTGTTATGGTTATTATTCTAAGATGGATACAGTAAAGATACACATGTAGCTGAGAAGAAAGAAAGGACCACTGTAAAGCAATTATACTCCAATAAAGATGTTTAAAAAAAAAGAAAGAAATGAAGGACTACACAATGAAACACAAAGAGAATGTGTTTTTTTTTTAAATTAGCACACATCATGCATTTTTATCAAAGAAAAACATACTCATAATAATGCACTTTTATCAAAGGACATAGCTTGCTAATATTATTATCTCTTACTGGCTGTCTTATTTATCTCCCCCCCTCCCGCTTCTTTTCTTTTTTGCTACTATAGCTTAAAGTAGTTATTCCCAAACTTGTATACTGGAAAAAAAAAATTTGTTTTTAATTTGGGGTGGAGACTATCAACACAGAGTCGCAAACTTTTTATTAGCCAAGTACATTTTTTTAATAAACTATATCTACTTGCACTAGCTTTATTTCATTAAAGACACTTGATCACATAAAAGAATATGTGATCACATTCATTCAAGTATCAACCACCAATATCAGATCCTTTCATATCTGACTAGAACAAGAAGAAAAACCAAAAGACAAGTAGGAGGAAATAAAAACCTTTGTGGGTCAGAAATGTAATGGAGAATAGAGGTTGGAAATGGCAAAGACTTTGCTTATTTCACAATTTTCACTAGGGCCAGCACAGTTTACCTTGAACAATGCAATAACAAAGGACCAAGGTGTGTCTTTGCCTGGCACACAGTGGATGAGGCGAAGGAGGATGTCACCGAGAATCTGAAAACGATGTAGAGACAACCAGAAACCAACAGAGGTGTTATCATGCGGGAGTTTTGCTAAGAACAGGATGCTGAGAAAACAGGTATGAGAAAATTACTTTAAAGTGTGGATTGAAAAGAGAAGCGGCTTGAGGCCCAGAAACAGGCACTGGACAGCACTGAGACGGCTGGCTGGGGGGCAGCGGTAGAAAAATAAAGTACAGATCTGAGAAATTTCAGGGAGAAGAAAAATAACCAAGCTCAATAACAGGCTCCCTGAGGAAGCCTGGGGACAGGGATGTCAGTGATGACTCAGATGTCACGAGTGGAGAACAGACAGACCAGCAGCAGGACTGCCAGTGACACTGAGGAAGTACCAGAGGAAATGATGCATGAGATAGCTAAGAAACACTAAAAATAGTCACATAGCTGTGGTTTCTCTGGCAAAAATGCATGTGCGAAACATCCTGTGTTCTACACCTTGGTTAAAATTTAACTGGGAGAATAACAACATGTTAATGACCCGAACTGTTGCTTTAAGAGAGCATGTCTAGGAATGCATGTGTAGGAAAAAAAAAAAAAAGAGGGAAAGTAAATTTCAATAGTGGCTGGCTCTGGAGTAGTTGTGTAAGTGACCTTTATTTCCTTCTTTGCACTCTTATTTATCTTTCCAAGTTTCCTCTAAGGAGAATGCTATTTTGTTGGAAGAATTTTTGAGGTTTCGTAACTGAGCATGTTAGCATGCTGTGTTACTTTATAAGCTTCATGGACACACATGCAACACACACAAAACGTGTCCACCTACTTGAAGCATTATGGAGGTTTTAGCATACTAGGGGAACTCCAAATTATCACTCACACACCCATCATACTCACATACCCAACGCTGGATCATCCTGCCAGCTGGTGACTTTCACATTTAACATACATCACATAGACTGGTCTCACTTCAGCCAAAGCTCATCACGAAAGCCAAGAAATGTCAGCCTAATATTCAACCTAATGCCTGCCAATGCCAAGAGCTGCTACTGCGAGGCGTTTTTCACTGAGATCTGTAAAAAATACTTCTTACAAGTGCAGAGGATACCAGCACTAAGATTTTCTGGTATTAAATAAGGCACTTTATGGTCATAAAGTAGAATGGGTACTTCCAAAGTAAATTGGGCAAATCCAGTATGCGAGGGACTAGAGAATAGTCATTATTCCTGCCTCAAACTCAGTCTGTGGACAGTTGGACATCGTGCAGTCACTAAAAGAACGAACTCTGGAAACCAGACTGCCAGGATGTTTTGAACCCAGCTCTTCTCTACTACTTTCCTAGCGTGTCACCTCGAGCAAGCTTCTAAGCCTCTGTGCTGCAGCTTCTTTCATTGTAAAACAGAGACAAAATTATACTGACCCTCACAGTACTGTGACGTACAGAGGAGTCAACATTCACATACAGGATATTGTAAAGTAGATAGGACAGCAGTAGGCAAACACAGGGCACCGTGGGAAGGTTAGCTATTATTTATTTTTCATAATAAATATTACTGAAATATGTTGAAAAAGCTCAGCCTTCTCAAGAATTATACCTATATGCAACCATAAACTGTGCTAATCATGTTGCTGATCCTTTGATACAGTTAGGCCATACTCAAAAACACAAAGTTGCTTTTTTCCTTCCCACTTCTCATTCCCTCCCTGACCTATATACAAAGATTAATAGAGCCCATACTAGAGTTCCTCAAAAGTAACAGTAACGCAAGAGTGAGAGGCCGAGATGTTCTCGTCCCCACTGTGTCATGCTCTTCCCTGCTCAAGCCTTTCCCTAGGAAACCAAGGAAACGTCTTTGACTCAACAATCCAGTATGCTGGCAACAACTTTCAAAATGAAAAACAAGTTGACTCACTGCTTAAAAAAAAGTCTGTGCTAAAGGAAAATTAAGTAAACATATATTTTACAAAAAGCTATAATAACTAGCTCTCCTGCAGAGCAGTGCAGCCTCTCAGAATTCAACTCTTGAGTATTTCTTCAAGTCACCTCTCTAGATAATGAATCTTGTCCATTTGTGTACTAAGTGCCATCACAAACTGAAATACTAACTCCCACTAGAGCCAAACCCCACTACCAGTGGTTGGTTCTGTCATTTGCACTTGCCCTCTGCAGCCTGGCCTGCTCATCTCCTAGTGAGCTTGTCTCCTCTCAGCCATTCACACAAGGCTCCCTGAGGAGTCCACACGTGATTATCAGGGAGCCCTGGAAAGCCCACCCCACCTCAAAATCTGGCCAACGACAGTAGCTTCTAGTCTGGCACTCCACCAATAAGATGCCAGGCCAAAGGTTCCCTGCCAGGTAAGCTGACAAGTGCCAGAGGCTTATGCAGAATTTCCTTGGCCCCTCACAGGGAGCTAGTGTCTTCCAAGCTCAGCCTCTTCCCTGGGATACTAAGGAAGCCAACCACCTGGATATGAGCTGAACGCTTCCAAAATCCTCAGAATTGCAACCACAGAAATATTTATACGGACTTCTGGCTTTCTCCGTATTCGCATTTCTTTCAGAAGTCAGGGGAGTCACCATGTCAACTTTCATTAAACTGTCTCCCTAAAAAACTATTCTTTATAAGCACACAGCTTCATCACTTCAGGACAACTGGCTGCAGGTGCCAGGCAGGTATTCCCCGCTCTTGTTAGAGCCTGGTTTCTACACACCATACCTTCAGGACTTGCAACTCCGGTTCATGGATCTCAGAGAAACTCTAAGCAACCACAGTTTCCAACCGTCCAAGTTACTGCAAGCGACAGACACTACAAATGTTAGTTCTGGAAATACTAGGGGATCTGAGGACCTACTAACAGAGCTTGTAGCTGAGACCTTATCCCACGGTCAAGAAAGTGTTTTCTGATTGTGTAGGGCTGACAAGCCATAACCTCTATCTTCTACTCAGGCACCAAGTAGGACTCACCAGGACATTCGAGCTCAGGCTCAAAGCCCACCAAAGCAGCCCTAGCCTGAGGATACTTCTTTCATTCTCTTCCCTGAATATGGGAAGGAGACAGGCAAGCATCTTTGTTCTAGGAAGTCAGACTTCACTATAGGAAATGAACCTAAAGGTCACTACTTATAGTTCATACAAAATGCCATACTTTCTTCTTACCTACATCTTACCTGTGTTGACCATTTCCCCATCTCCCCATATTTTTGTCTCTCTCTGGATTCACTGACAGACTTATTGTGAGCTATGCTCATAATAGGACAGACAGGGGAGGAGACTGTCTAAGATGCCATAAGAGATACAGTAGCGACCAAACTTTTTCTTTTATTTCTTTTTCCCAGTTATTTGCAATGGGTCTGTGTGCTTTCTGTGGTCTACCTCATCTAATCCTCATACCGCCACTGAAACACAGCGAGGTTAACTTGCCCAAGGTCACATAATTAGCAAGTGATGGGTTCAAGGTATGAAACCACGCTGTCTCACAATCCAGAGCTCCTTGTTTTCACCACAATGCCATTCCATTACATCTGTCCCAGCTCAAGGGAACGAAGGGTCCATATTGGAGCAGTTGGCTATTCTGAAAAGTGGGCAGGTTACATGCAGCCACTGACTGAAAGTAATCCCAACTCCCCAGTCAAGGTTGACCTTTAAGGCTTGCCACCAATTGGCCTCAACCTCCCCTTCTTGCCTTTCCTCCCACCTCCTGTCCTCTAGCCAAACTAGAATCCTCATAGAACTAACACCCATCTGAACCTCCCTCTCCTCATAATATATTTACTTTCTTCCCCCAAAGCCAAATCCTACCCAACCACTCCAACAAGATGAAACCTGAAACTTGGATCCTTAGTTGACTGTAAGAAGTCCTTCCTCTGCAGACATCCATAGCAGGGTTATTGGTTGGTTTGTTTGTTTTAACCTCTATTATAGTGATTGCAACTTCCTATAGTGATTGTAACATGTGACACGGCTCATCATCCTTAGCAGAAATTTGAAAACTCCACAACAGGGGTTTATCTCTGAATAGCACAGTGTACCCAGCATAGGACAGAACACAGTACCTGCTCAACAAACTTCATAGAAGAGTTAACATAGTACGGATTTTTGTTTTTAAATATGTCTCATCATTGACAGCTGCTACACTGGGTAATGAAAACAAATAGAGCTGCTACCAGTGACAATGATTCCATCTTTTGGAGATTCAGGAAACTGATTCTAAGTGTGCTGCATCTAAGTACTGTCTAATATAAAAATTTCTATTTTCCTTCTGTCTCCTTGAGGATCTCAATGTCACAAGGCCAAGAAGATGCAGATTCTAATTCTTCAACATCCAAAAATGTACTTGCTGTTACCCTTCCTGGTCTAAAATTTATTGAACAAACACAACCAAGGGGGCTAATTTTAAATTTCTAGAGGAATTAATAGTTGTTATCACTAATGATGGCTCCACAGCCAGACCTCTGAGGCCTCATCAGCAGCTTAGGACAAATTTATCAATCTCTAGCATGAAAGACAAGGAGAAACCTGGCAGTGAGAGGCAACAAGTCTCCTCTCAAATGAAGACAGGAGATTCCTCCCAGGAAGGAGAAATGGGCAGCTATTGTTTTTGCATTTGAAAGTACCAGAGTACTTCCATGAAAGATACAGGAATGATAATCCACTTACACATTTTTTTTTTTTTTTTTTTGCGGTACGCGGGCCTCTCACTGCTGTGGCCTCTCCCGTTGCGGAGCACAGGCTCTGGACGCGCAGGCCCAGCGGCCATGGCTCACGGGTCCAGCCGCTCCGCAGCATGTGGGATCCTCCCAGACCGGGGCACGAACCCATGTCCCCTGCATTGGCAGGCGGACTCTCAACCACTGCGCCACCAGGGAAGCCACACTTACACATTATTTTGCATTAAGATGTCCTTTTGGAGTAACTTCAGAAATCAGTGCAACTGTGAAGGCAAAATATATACATACAGACATCTTTCTATTCCTCTTTTTCATCACTCGGAAAAAGCATACATTTTTCCATTTGCTTTTCGTGAGGAACTGAGAAAACAGCATCCCTGGAAAAACAATTCTTTTTCTACCGCCCTCACTCCTGTCATCCCAGCCTTCATATTTTCATTCTGAATTCTGAAACTACAAAGAAGTTTTGACCATTTAAGTCAACTTGCAATTTAATTTTAAAAGGGGGCCAGTTAATTTCTGTTTGTAAAATAATTTCATAAATTTAAATTATGAATCTAAGGCTAATAAGCAAACATACCAGACTGCTTTGGCTAAACAGTCCAATTAATAACATTTGATTTATTTATTTATTTATTTTTAAAGAAATTTTATTTATTTATTTTTGGTTACGTTGGGTCTTTGTTGCTGTCCACGGGTTTTCTCTAGTTGTAGTGAGCAGGGGCTACTCTTCATTAAGGTGCGCGGGCTTCTCACTGCAGTGGCTTCTCTTGTTGCGGAACACAGGCTCTAGGCACGTGGGCTTCAGTAGTTGTGGCACGCGGGCTCAGTAGTTGTGCGTTGCAGGCTCTAGAGTGCAGGCTCAGTAGCTGTGGCGCACGGGCTTAGTTGCTCCACGGCATGTGGGAACTTCCCGGACCAGGGCTCAAACCTGGTCCCCTGCATTGGCAGGTTTCTTAACCACTGAGCCACCAGGCAAGTCCCTAATAACATTTTATTAATCACAAAATCAATACAAATTTCCTGCCCACGTAAACCCATGTGTATGTGTGTAGGTGAAATGATTGATATGGAAATTATAAGTAAAAATTAACCAAATGACTAATTCATGAAGCACTAATATTATCTTCATATACGTGCAACGTCTAAAGTGGTACATGCCATTAAAATGCATAAAACTGGGGCTTCCCTGGTGGTGCAGTGGTTGAGAGTCCGCCTGCCGATGCAGGGGACACGGGTTTGTGCCCCGGTCCAGGAGGATCCCACATGCCGCCGAGTGGCTGGGCCCGTGAGCCATGGCCGCTGGGCCTGCGGGTCCGGAGCCTGTGGTCCACAACGGGAGAGGCCACAGCAGGGGAAGCCACATAAGAGGCCCACACACTGCAACCAACAGTAGCCCCCGCTTGCCGCAACTAGAGAAAGCCCACAAGCAGCAACGAAGACCCAACGCAGCCAAAAATAAATAAATAAGTCTATATATTTAAAAAATGTTCATGCATAGAGAAGAGGATATATATCTTTTTTTATTTCTTTTCTGGTTTTTTTTGGCCATGCCACACACCATCTGGGATCTTAGTTCCCCGACCAGGGATCGAACCCGCGTCCCTGCAATGGAAGCTCAGAGTCTTAACCGCAGAACCCCAGGGAAGTCCCAGGAGATATATCAATAACACAGCATTATGTAGATTTGTAGCATTTAATATTCCTCTGAAAAAGAAGGAAAACTTTGCATGCTATGAGCTTAAAAACATACATCGCAAGTTAGAAGATTCATGAGAGATCAAATACATCTTATATGCTTCACAATATTTGGACATTTTCTTAAAATCTCTGAAATTGTAAATTCACTTCAATGCTATCATCATTTTTGCAAATACAAATTACTTGAATGACAGAAAATAGATGCTAGTGGTACACGAAAACGCAGTGTAACAATTGCATTACATCTTGGTCATTTATAGATGGGGCTCAGTTTAAGCTGTTCTTTGATGAGTAACATAAGGCATGTTACAGCAGTGCACAAAATCCTCACAATTTAACAGGTTATTTAATCCTTAATTTAGTTCATTAATAAAAATGCGATGAAGAAAGAAAGGAAAGAAAGCGAGTGTGTGAGGGAGAGAGGAGGGAGTCAGTGACCCAGAAATGGTCACCTGCAACACAAATACACTAAAACTTTCCCTAAACCAATCCTTGACAAAGGACTACATCCTTAAAGAGACTTCGGCCACATCTCTTATCAGCATGGGGTCCTTAGAAGCCTGGGGAACTCCCCTTAAAGAGCAAGCAGATAGGGACGGGAGCTGGGCAGGGAGACACAGTCAGGCAGATCTTTGCTTTAGCCATCTCCATGGAAAGATCTATCTAACCTTCAAGGAATTTTGTGCATTTTAACATTTTGCTCAGGAAGCTAGTTTGCCCTAATGAAACTCACTCTTTCGATCACTTCTTCAAGATGCTTGGACTATTAGGATTCCAGGTGGAAATTTAAAGACCAACTCTCTCCAAGCTTTAAAAGTGACTGGCTAATGTTTCACAGAACAAAATGTTATGAGACAGTTTAAAATTTCAGTACTATCAATTAAAAATAAAAGGTATACCTGAAGAGACGCTTCCCTGGCCACGTCCCCAGGAAGCGTAACTGAGGAGATGTGAATTACCCTACAAAGGCACAAATAAATAGTCTCTGGTGAACACCTGGCCCATGTCACTGCGGGAATCTTCTCCTGCCCATCGTCTGTTTTCTGCCCAAAAGGCTGCTGAGAGGCTGCATACACACCTCCCTGTGGCCAAGAGCCCTGGTAACTGCTCTGCCCAGCAGCCTAATGCTCTCACTCCTGGTCAGCCCACGTGGCCTCCTGGGCTCTTGGCTTCTCCCGCAGGCCAGCTCTATTGCCAGCTAGCACCTCTTTTAAGGCCACAGGAGCAATCGCCCCTCACTTCCATAACTGGTCTCCTCCTGTTCCAGGCCTAGGCCCAGTTTTCTGTTCTTGACCCTGAAGCCCAGGGCACCCCTCCTTCCCTAGCCTGAGGCCTCTGGACCCACTAGCCTGAGACAAGGAAGGGCTGGGCAGCCTGGGCTTCTCTGTCAAATTTTCACACTGTGAAATTGTTTACTGTTTTCAAAATACATGCTCCCTTCCTTCCTTCTTCCGTCCTTCCTTCTCCCCCAAAGAGGCAGGTTGCCCGTGGAGCTAAGCTTGCCTGAGCAGGCCCCTTTCTCAAGACTATCCCATCATGCCTGGTTTCCTTGGCAGCACAGGGTTCATATTTTCCTTCCCCCTTCCCTCTCCTCCCTGCACTGGGTCTGCAGACTTGGCTGCTTTGGAAGATCGCTCCATGCAAACCATTTGCCTGGGTACAGAGAAAGGGTATAATGTCAAGTACTGACAGCTTTAAAAGGCAGAGAATCTTAGGAGACACATCAATTTCTTTGGGTGATGTGTGCATGCTTTCCTACGTGGCAAAGCAGCACTGAGATGGCATCCTAGGAAAGCTCTGAGTGGACAAAGAATTCTATTTTTGCTAAGGTTAGCAATTTGTGGCAACGGGACATTTATGGGGACATGTCATGCAGGGACAGCTTGGCCTGGAAATCAAAATTTATTTATAGAACAGGTCTAGGTTTAGGACCAAGAATAAGGTAATCCCCAACCTTTGGCTTTCGGACAAGTTTCAAATTGCTTTGCCTAAACGTGGAGAAGCTCCAGAAAGAGCTGTGGTTGAGTTGATCACTTGGTTAGTAGTTATAAACTAAGAAAATCTATTTGCTATGAAAAATATCCATGGCTAGAAGATAGTTCTAAGTATATGCTGTCCAGTCAGCCAGCCCTCACCACCTTATTTTCAGTAATTTAATCAAAAGCGCTTTTGACGCACCAAATAGGTCATTTTATTTTGAGACTTTTGGGTCTGTGGTAGGCCAAGATTTTAATGGCCTTGCAGCCCCCTGAAGTGTTTGGATGACTTTACTAAGTGAAAAGGAGCTGTTCATTAGCAACTGCAACATTTCCACACTTTCCCAGTTAAAGAAAATGGCTCGTTTGGATTTCAGTGGAAAATTCTCATGTGACAGAAAGGGTATTGAGACCACCTAGACTGTTGGGGAAGACCTGGAGAAAATGTAGCCTCACAGCTGTCTTACTGTCTTACTTTTCTAGCACTAAGGAAAATCTGATTATTGAGCCCTTATAGAAAAATACAACCACCTAACAGCAATGACAGTGGTGATGGTGGCAGTATTTTATTTATTTTAAATTTTATTTATTTATTTATTTATTTTTGGCTGCTTTGGGTCTTCCTTGCTGCACGCGGGCTTTCTCTAGTTGCAGCGAGTGGGGGGCTACTCTTCGTTGCAGTGTGCAGACTTCTCATTGCGGTGGCTTCTCTTGTTGTGGAGCATGGGCTCTAGGCACAAGGGCTCAGTAGTTGTGGCTCACGGGCTCTAGAGTGCAGGCTCAGTAGTTGCAGCACAAGGGCTTAGTTGCTCCGTGGCACGTGGGATCTTCCCGGACCAGGGCTCGAACCCGTGTCCCCTGCATTGGCAGGCAGATTCTTAACCCCTGCGCTGCCAAGGAAGTCTGGAAGCTACAATTTTTTGCATTGCATATCTAAACATATCTTTGTTCAACTTTCACACCCAATTTGTAGTTTTGCTGGGCATAGTGCCAAGGAAGTCTTGGTGGCAGTATTTTAAAGGTACATCTTATTACTGTGTCATGCTAGTGTCGGGAGATTTTCAATGCACGTGAAGAGAGTCTCCAGTTTACAAATGCCTACTGATGGAGAGAGAAGAGAGGTTCCGGCCTGGGGCTTTCTCCTTTACTTCCCCATGGCTCCTGTGGCCCCCAATGCAGCACGGCATGTCCAGACTGCTGCTCTGAAAGACCCAGATCAGGGCCTGCCACAGAACACATCCTGCTCTTGAACTGAGGCCCCACTGTCATTCAGACACATGTGCTTGGAAGGGAGAAAAACGATAATGGCCCTTATTCTACACCAGTCAGTAGGATGAAAATGACCAAGGTTCAAATCACAATTGATCTATATACAAGCTGTACGATCTCAGACCAGTTATTCTGTGTACATGAGCTTTCTCTTTCTTAAGATGTGAATGGTAATTCTCACCTAATGAAGATTAAACAAAGTCCATTTTAAAGGGCTTTGAACACAGAGAGTACTCAATAAATATTTGTTTTTCTTTTCCTCTGTGATACCATTTGCCCCAGTTACATGAACAGCTGACCACAAAATGCCAGGAGATACCTCAAGGACACACAAAATTATTTGCTTAAATAGCAGAATTTAGTAAAACTATTTACTCCTTCATTGCAGTAAATGGTATCTTGGAGTTTGAAAGTAGCTAAGATTATCTCCCAAAGTGCCTATTTTACTCCTAAGTGAATTGCTGAGAATCCAGATTCACAGAAGCTTCTCTCAATATGAAGAGAGCAGCGTTTTATTATATAAATATATATAAACACACACACAAACTACCAGACAACCAAACATTCTGTTGTAATTTAACTTGCTCTGCATATACTTCTAGAAACCATATTCAGCTTACAAAAGTTGGAAACAAATATTTCTATGAACAGCACAGTGGTGAAGACCCTGATAGCAGACTGCCCAGGTTCAAATCCCAGTCCTGCCACTTGGCTCTAGGACCTCAAGTGAGGTTCTCTACCACTTCCCCACCTCCATTTCTCCATTTGTAAACTGGGAGTGATATCACCTACCTGCTTGGGTTGTTAAATAAGTTAAGATAGCCTCTCTAATTTAGTGGCAGCAATCCTTCCCTGAAAAAAACACTGATGTTGTCCTCTTCTTTCAAGTAGAAAAAATAACATATAACACATCTACCCCAGACCCTCAACCCGTTTTCCAAAACAAAACACACAGCAATACTCCAATACACAATTAACAAACTATCATGTTGAATGTAAAATGTTTAAGTGCTGTTTACTGAAGATCAAACCATTAGTAAGATTAAGCGTTGTTTCCAAGCAGTGACATGGCATATATCCTCTTGACTGACACTGGGTATGTTTTTCAAGATGTCCCCATTATACTAAAAATGTAACTCGAGCTATTTCCCCCACATTTGTGTTTAAAATTTCGTTATTGGGTTTGGAGGCATACGTATAAATTTTCCCTATAAAAACGTAAGTTAAAAAATGTTGTATTAAAAGATGTATATTCTATAAAGCTTGGGTATTAAAAAGCAATAAACATTCTTACTGTGGAAATATGTTCACCAAGGGGAGATTTTTAAAGGTATGCTTGTATCAATAAAACAGATAGTGGCCACAGAAGAATAGTAATTTTTAAAAACCTATTACTACCACTACTGCCAACACAACAGAAAAAGCCCAAAATATGTCCCTAACTCCAAAGTATACAATTTTTGAACATTTTTCCACTCATAAAGAAACAGCAATATTTTGGGATTTCACAAATTGTGTTCCCTGGAACACTGGTAACAAGTGTTATTAAAAAAAAAAAAGGCTCCTAGGTCAAATAACTTTAGAATATTTAAAATATGCTTCTTGCTACCAGTTTTTTTTTAGCAATTCATAAATACTAGCTAAAATATTATATGCTACAAGGCGTCTTGCAGTAAACTTTATTTACACTAAAATATTAGACCACGAAACTCCTTTTCAACAGAACACCTAGTAACAATATTTCACACACAATTTGGGAAACAGAGCTCTATTCCTTTGACTTATTTATTATAGAAATTTTGCTTTAAGCAGATTAACAAAGTATTAGTCTCTCCTGAAATGTGCTATTAGAACAAGCCTTTCATTTTAAAGACACATAGCCTGGCTTTGGCTTTCAAGCTTCAAGCTTCAAGCTAAGCTCAAAAGGGATTAGTCTCTCTCCTTTACCTGCAAAATGGAGATGATATGATTTCCGATCAATAGTATAGGGACAGGAAAATTGGTGTAAATGTGTTTCTTAAATGACCTTAAAATCTTAAGAATTAAGTGATCTGACAAATAAAACATGACCATCATTGCTATAGACAAATAACTAAAATTTATGCAGCAGGTTCTCACAAAAACAGTGGCAGCTCTAAGCTGGAGATACAAAGTATTTTTAAAGAAATAGATACATATTCTAATCTTCAAGTACTATTTTTAAAAAATTTCCCTCCTTTAAGGGAAAAACACTCCCCCCGCCTCCACCCAGAGTTCAGAGGTTGTCCTAGCCACTTATTTTCCTCTTTGCTTTGAAGGAAGTGTGGCAAGAGACAAATCCATTTAAGTAATTGGTATAGTAAAGCAATGTCTCTAAACAAGAAAGAAAGGATACCCTACAGTGATGCTATTTAGGTATGCTAAGGCACAATGATAAGAATTATTGGACGACTGCTAAATTTAACTATGTTCTGGGAGTAGAAAAAGCAAGCAACTCAAATACTGGCAATTAATTTTTATATAGCCTCTGGGATGTTTTCCGTATGTACTATGTGATCTCAAAAATATTACGTACTCCAAAATACTACATCTGTGTCCAATAGTCCCTTAGAGTAGATATCATTGGATGTAAACAAACAAGGGCCTTTGGCAACTCTGCTGCTATCAAATAGAGGGAACATGTTCTATACAAGGAAGATCTCATTTCTCAGGACTCTATTCTTTCCAAATTCAAATTCACTTGTGCCTAAAATCAAATTCAAATTTAGCACTTTTGTGAAAAACGTTTTTGAGAATCAAGTTTCTTTTTGTTTGTTTCTGGTGGAAAGAAAAAAAGACTCTATACTAAACTGTCCTGCAAACATAAAACCCAACCATTCCAAAATATAAAATATCCATCAATGCACAAATATAGTTGAATTCCTATTATATACAGGGTATTGAATCCATCTAGTGCTTAGGATTAAAAAAAAAATCAGGCTCACCCTTGAGACATTTATGTTCTTAGTAAATAGAAAAATTTCTACAATATAAACTTGCCTAATAAAGCAAGGCAGAAGGATAAACGCACATAGGATGTGTACACGTACTAGTGGAGAATTTTAAAGTCAAGCTCCAGGGAAGAGAGGTTTCTGTCTAAGAGGAGTTGGCAATAAGACCAGAAAAGGCAGGTAGGGCCAGATACAGAGAGACTGGAATGATAACTGAGTAGCTTATTGCCAAAGATGACCTCTTTACCAAGCTGTGTAAGCCATTCCCTCACTGAGAGGTGAAGCCTATTCCTCCATGCTCTTGAATTTGAGACGGGATATGATTAATTGGCAAACAGAATATGGCCAAGTGGCACTGAGTAACTTCTGAGGCCAAGCCCCAAGAAACCTGGAAGGTTCCACCTAGATTTCTTAGAATGCTCACTCTGGGGTAAGCCAGCAAGAATGTAGGAGGTCTGACTACTCTGATTCTGCCATGCTATGAGGAAGCCCGAGCTAGTCATGTCGCGAAGCCGCACAAGGAGAAAGATGACCCACCAGCCCAGGTGTCAAACCTGTGCATGAAGAAGCCTCTGATGATCCCCTTGCCTCAGCCCATCTTGCTTGACGGACCCCAAGAAAGAACTTGATTGTGATCCTCCAGAATCAAGAGAGAAAATTGTTATTTTAAGTCACTAAGTTTTGGGTGGTATGTTACACAGCAACAGCCGACTGAAGCAGTCACCTTGACCTTCAGGATAGGGGTCACAAATGGTGGCACCTGGGCCAGATCGAACCTGCAGACAGGATTTTGGGGGGCTTACTCAGGATTTTTTAAATTCTAGCTAACATTTTCTAACAAAACCCACATTCTTCTGAGGCCTACACTTTCCAATCATCCACTTCACTTATTATATAACCTGCTAGGCCCCTATTGGTCCTTAAGTATAGAAACCTTTCTCTAAAAAATGGGAGCAAGGGCTTAATACACTTATACAATTACCTGATGACATCATATAGTTATACTATAATCCAGAATGATTCAAAAATGCCATAAATCAAAAGAATTTTAGCCTGGATATACTGAAGCATATATATCCCCATTTTCAATAATAAATTTTTAAAATAACAATGATTTACTTAAAAATAAATAAAGACATCATACAAATTTACTTCTACCTTGATCTAAATAACTTCTATCAAGATGACGGGCCATAGCTTTGACAGTATTATTTGGACCAGAGAGAAATGAAAAGACACACACTTAGTAACTCTAGTCAAAACATTAATTATAGAATAAGCTGATCGAGTTACATGTTTCTAGACCACCTATAAATAGCCAAAGTTCCTTTCAACTTTCAGTTGCCAGCTCACCTTTTCTTACTCAAACCAAATCTTAATTATTCAATAACAAATTATTTTAAAGTTTTATACCTCAAAAGAGGGAACCATGCCATGGCTTCCTAAATATGATACTGAAAACACTGTTTCAGAATCCATCTGTATTATAATGCAAGCTCCTTCAGGGCAGGAATTCTTACATTTATTTTATTCTAGGCTTATCATATACATCCAGCAAAAATCTTCACGGTTGTTTATTAAAATACACGTTAGGATTCTTTTAAATAATTTAAATTTTAAGACATTCTACATTTACATATTTTAATGCCTTTCTGAATTACCCAAATCTCGTTCTAGGTAGGATTTCAATTTTATGCTGCTCATCAACAATAAATAATTCTTACTTTTTCTCAATATAGATGATATCTGACAGACGTTAGTACTCAGAGATAAACCAGATCTCTACAGCCAACCCACCCAAACTTCAAAAATTCTTCTTAGTGTGAATTCCAATATTTTTCTACACAGCTTCAGTTTCACAGCAGCATGATGTTAAAGCATTTCCCAGTTTATTAAGTTAATTACATTTTACAGTTCTAATCTGATTCAACTAGTGTCACAAGAACATATATCAATTTCCATGTTCCTAAATCTTCCAAATAAATGACAAACTTAGACAAGTGCATACCCCCTAATGGAAGACGGGCACATGTTAAGGGGCTGTGGAAAGACATATCGTATCAGCATGTGCAGGGCTCCCATGTACCTTGAGAAGGACACTGTACTAGAGTAAGACGAAACTAAAGGCAGCAGAAAAAAGCATCACTGTCACGTCTCAATTCACAAAGATGCTAAGAGGCAACAGAGAACAGTCACCCCCAAGTTAACTGAAAATTTTATTTAGGTTTGAAAAATGTATTTCAAAACCTGTTGTTGGGAACTCAGGACACATTCTCCCATAGCAACAATGCCACAAATATATGGTGCTTTGAGTTTTCCAGCAGGTGAAAAGAACTCTGTGAATCCAGAAAACAGGCACGACTGGAGAATTTACAGCTCTCTGGGATTTGACTACCATGTATGCTGTTTTTCCCCCTATGGAAAATGGCTTCTGCATTACTCACTGGCATACATCTCCCTCCTCCCTCCAGTTCACTATCTCTTTCTTTCCTACAGTTACTCCCACTCCCACCACAAAAGTCCCCAGTCTCTTAGAGGTGGAAGCAAAACAGCCTGATCCTGTGAGCCATTCGTAAGCAGGAGCTACCGAGCTAATAACAACTTGAAAGGCAGGTATGAGAGGGATTTGAGAAGAACTGGCTAAGGGGACAGAGTTTCCTAGCCTAGGCCCAGTGCACAGTAGGCATTTAAAGTTAATGTATTATGTATAATAAAGATGAAGAGAAAAACCAACAGTATAGCCTTTAAATGTGCGTACTAAATGAGAAAGGGGATGGGGCTCAGAGGGAACTGGGTGGTGATCTGGACCATGGATATCACACCCTCAGCTCAGCTCTGCTCCGTGAAACATCACTTTTAGGTTATAAGATCAAGAGATGTTCAGGGACTTCCCTGGTTGTCCAGTGGTTAGGACTCCACGCTTCCACTGCAGGGGGCAGTTTCCCAACCAGTTTCAATTCCTGGTCAGGGAACTAAGATCCCAAAAGCCGCAGGGCGTGGGCAAAAAAAAAAAAGACAGAGAGTTGTTCAGAAACTACACAAATATATTTTAAGGGAGAAAAAGCGTAAAAATTATCCTGTCTTCAAAAACTTTATGTATGGTGATATACTAGTACTTTTACCTACAAGTATTCAAATAATCTAAAGTCAATTCGGTCTTTGAGGAACATGAGAAAATAACTTTTCCTTGCTCTAAACAAGATAATTTTCCATCTTATTAAGAGTAACAAATGATTTAGAAATTTATATCCACCCAAACTACACAAAGCTGTTTAAAACAGTCACCTGTGCCTAACAGGGGTTCAACACCTTTAAGCCCTTTTTAAGATACTGTTTTGGTATTCTTAGTAGTTATTAACATTAATATAATCTGAGATATTTTTATAAATATCTTAAACTTATTCCACAAATATTATTTTTCAAATTAAGAAGTTATACTGCATATGTATTAAAGCAAGCATTCTTTTCCCAAACCACTTACAAATGAATTTCAAAAATGCTTTCTAACAGTATTTCCAAATTAATTCACCCACAGGTCTTTGACTGCCCTGCATCATCACAGACAATCACAGTGCTTTATGTCAAGCACTCTTTTAAGTACGTTACATATACTAACTCATTCAATCCTCATAATAACTCTTGAGTTAGGTATTACTATGCCCAGTTTGCAGAAGGAAAAGAAAAAAACTGAGGCTCTATGACATTAAATAACTTGCCCAAGATCACACAGCTATTAAATGACAGAACCAGGACTCTGACCCAGACAGTCCAGTTCCAAAGTGATTACACAAAGTAGGTGTAATCACTGCACCCTACTCCCTCTCACACTCATTCATTCAAACTTTTATTACCTGCCTAGAGTAGGTCAAGCACTTTGCTAAACCCAGGTAAAGAGACAAAATAAGGCAAGATCTCCATCCTCAAGGAACTTACATTTTAATGCGCAGCATAAAAGGAAAGTGCAAATTAAACCCAAAAGTTCGATATGACAATTCTGGTTCAGCAAAATGTCCAGGGAAAAGATAAGATATTGTATTGAAAAGGATTTAGTAATAATATTCCTGATGTTCACATTTTTTTGAATACTTTCAAAAGCTACACATTTGATCTTTAAAGTGAACCTTGTGAAGCCGAGCATTATTACACTCATTTCACAGACGAGGAATCAAATAAGTTCTGAACAGCTTAGCAAAGATGCCACATTGCCTTTGGAGAGAAATTGCCCCGTCTACAGAATCTGCTTCTCTAAAAAGACCCCAAATGGTCAAATCATACGCTTCCTGGGACAGTTCAAAAAAATTAACTGGGTAAACCTGATCCCCTTTCAAAAATTTGAAATTAGTCCGTCCGTTTGCTATGAGATGTAAGATGATAGAGGGCGACGAGGGTGGGGTATATCCATTGAGAGCCAAGCTCAAGCTCGAAATGAGGAGATTATAAAGCCAGTGGACAGAAAAGAACAGAGTCCCAAAAAGAGAGCAACATGCCACGTGACCAGTCCTGAGGGAAGAAGACAGGGGATATGGTCTTTTCCTTATGACCCAGATGCCTGCAATAAACCTCATTTTCCCTAAAGACACAAGTGTTCTTTGCAAAAGCAACTACCGAAAGAGCATGTGTCAAGGGATGACGTTTCACAATTTTTTCCAACACAAAAATTCAGACACTTAGTGGGCTTGAGTAGAGAAAAGACTCCAGATGTAGTAACTGGCCACACAGATCTCCATGGTTTCTGTTTACTTCCTGCAAAAAAAGGGATAAACTTGGCCAGCTCACAGCAACAAACACAGAAGTCAAAAGAATGTGTCTTCAGAATTATCCAGACGTCATCCCTTCTGCTCCCTCTGCCCTAATCCACCCCCAACACCTTCACTTATCCCCACTCTCCTCAAATAAGAAAACTTCTTATTTTCTGTCTCCTCTTATCAAAAGTAAAACAAAGTCATTAAAGATCAATACTGACTAAAACTTTGACGACAAACCATTTCATCTCATCTCGGAGTATTTGTATAAAGTGAAAGGTTTAGGTCAGGACAGTCATCACCTAAAGGAGAGAGTTCAGGAAAGGACGC
The DNA here is from genome assembly GCF_000442215.2 of Lipotes vexillifer. Classification (NCBI taxonomy): domain Eukaryota; kingdom Metazoa; phylum Chordata; class Mammalia; order Artiodactyla; family Lipotidae; genus Lipotes; species Lipotes vexillifer. The sequence continues at coordinate 823,532 of NW_006776635.1, forward strand.
GCATCACAGCCGGCCTAGCACACCTTCTTCCCCAAACCAAGCTTGGAGACCATGCTGCTAACTCCGCCCACTCCCATCCTCTACCCCATCACCACCCAAGCAACAGCCTGGAGGCCTCAAGTTTCTGCTGTTCCAAGCTCTCTCACAGGGACACCACAAGGGTGACAAGTAGAGAGGCTTCTCAGGACCTTTGGGCAGCATTCAAATCAAGAAGATGTAGGAGAGCAAAGGCCACCAAAGGGAGTGAGACCTCACAGATCCATGACCACAGAGCACAGGGAACTTCCACTTGACACAAGTGTGGCCTTGGCCTCTAGGATGCTGGGTCCTTTTTCTAACCCGGTGTACACCTGGTGATACTCAGGTGTACAGATAATGAGGAATTTTAAAACAAGAGAAAAAAATAATTCATTTTGGTGGACCAATTATTAAAAACTCTTCAGGCCTAATTACAAGGCAATCCAGAAGCCATCATGTGCATTGTTAAACGCATCAATTTTTGTGAGTTCGTCATGCTGCAACACTCTCAAAAACAAGACAAGTACTAAGAACTTAAAACACCAAAACAGCAATCATAAACCTTGAAATAAGCACTAGCCCCCGTTAGAAAAGAAAAACAAAGGCGGATGATGAAAGAAGTAAGTGCACCGTGGAAGACCAGGAAAGTTTTCAGCAGGTTTTTTGGGGTTTTTTTTGTTTTTAAGAAGGTGGGGTTCTTGAGATTTATAAATCCTTATACTTGAAAGGCATACACCTAATATAAGTCCCATGAAGATAACTTTAAACAGGCCCACAAAACTCACATGCCTCACAGGTGAGGGCGGTTAAAAGGCAAATATCACATAACTCTAAATAAAGGTAAGACCTGCCCAGTTAGAATACTGGGTGTGTCTTTTAACAATTCAAGAGAAAATTATGAATAGGGCTTCTAAACGACACAGTAAAGAAAATCAGTTTTTAGAAAGTACTCTTATGCCAGCACATGGAGGACTAGATTGATCTAGAAAACAATTATCCATATGGACAGGTTAAAATGTATTTGGTCAGTAACTCCTGCAAAATTAGAATGAGGAATCACGCCTTCAATGATAAGGCTAGGAAAAATAAAAAGAAACAGTCGTTCGCTTATGACATAATTGCAATATAACAACTCTTCGTCATCCTTCCTTCACCAAAAATATATAAAATTTCAGATAACACACAAATTCAGAAGGAAAGAACTCTATTCATGATACAGTACATAGGTTTTTTTAAATGCTGTAAATTCACGTAAAAGAAAGACATGAGAAGATGGCAGCCCTCTTCCAGGCCTGAACTTTTACATAATGGTTAATTTTCAGTTATGCCATTTTTAGTTAAGCATAAGGATCATGCCCATGTTTCTTAACATGTGACAAAATGATATTTGTGAAAATGCTTCTGAAATGAGGAAGAACATGTGATATGCCACAAAGCTCGATAAGTTCTTTCCTTTTCTGTATCTAGTGTGAAAGCAAGCAGCAGCTAGCCATAAACCAGGCACTGTTCTATGGGCTTTACATGGATCATTGCACTTAATCCTCTCAGTGAAGTGAGCACTAATAGGGAGTTCAATTTATAGGTAGAGATTTAAATAACCCTTCCAAGGCCACACTGAGAATGAGTGGGAGAATCAATCGGGATGTAAAACCCACGCAGGCTGGCCCCCCGAGCCCAGATTTTCAGGATTTATGTCATCATGACATAAACCAAGCCTCTTGGTTCTGCTTGCCCAACACCAATGGCAAATGGGGTCAACAAAACAAGATCTTACATGATGAATGCTATACATTTACTCATAGAAGACATAAAAGTATCTCAGACGAAACTAGAGTTCAAAGGTTTAATAAGAAAAATACCATTTGACATTAATATTTATCAAATATTAGCAAAAACTGATAGGAAGCAAACAGAATAGTTTTTCTTAAAATGACGGGGAAGTCGAGGGAAAACAGTAAGAATAGACAAAATGCAGTATTCTTTGAAAAACTGCTTTGCAAAAGTAAACATTAAGAAACCTACTTGAAAATTAACAAGTAAATAAAGTCTTATAAATATAGCTACTCATAAAAAGTGGTTTCCTCTGGAAATATTTGACTATGCACAAGTCAGTCAGAACAACTAATGTTAGCATATTTCTTCAAATCCTAATGTTTTCAAGAAGAAATATAACAAAAAAAATTGAAAACAGAATTCTGTAAATATTTGAGAGGGTCTAACCATGAGTAGGAAGAATTCCTTAATCAGGTATCCAACGAATGTGTCCTGATAAGGAGGGATAATGGAATGGAATGGAGGGAATTTTAGACTAACAGATAACTTACAAAAATATTAATTCCCTACTATCGCAGCTTCCCCAAAGACCAAAACAACAATAAAAAAAAAAAAAAGGACCTGGTAACATAGGGCTAAAACTCAAATGCTTTCTATAAATATCCTAAATCATATACATAATCCTTTATACTTTTCAAATAGCATATACATGAGTTCATCTTATTGAACTAAACATTTGATTAAGTAGTTCATCAAAGTGCATATTATTTAGGAGACCAAGTCTTGCAATAAGCCAAATTAGACTTCTGTGCTCCCTTCAACAACTGCTAAAGAGGTGGATGGGAACACAAGAGTCTAACTTTTGTCTCTTTTTCACAGTTTGTTTGTTTTGGTTTGGTTTTGACTTTTGAAGAGCTTTTTAAAATAGGCATCAACCACCAAACTTGCACCTCAGGGCAGCTTGCCAATGCTTCAAGTACAAGCTGACAACCTCGGGCCAGAGCTGAAGCCCTGTGCCCCGCCCCCTCACCACCATCTTTAAAGGATGGCTCCTGATCCCATCCCACCCTCAAATCCCTCCTCCCACCACCACCCCCCTCCCGCCCCAATAGCAATATCTCAACCTCTCCAGGCTAAAGGTTTCTTTGCCTCCCAAAGAAACACTAAGCTCATCTGATAAATGATTTCCGTGCTTAAGGGTAAAAGCCAATAAGGACTGTCCCTTTTCTCTCCTTCCCACCTCCAGCCCTCAAACCAAGGCTCCCATCTTCTCCAGCCTAGGACTCTAATTCAGTGGTAGGAATTTGGGGCCAGTATGGGCAAGCAATATGGCAGCCAGTGGGGGAGGCACTTGGGAACAGGTCTGGCGCTACCACTCCATGGAGTGCACTCACTGTATGAGCAACTGCCCACCCTACACCCTCTCGAGCGTTAACCTAGGTTGAGAATGATCCTGCTCTGGCCAAGGCTGAGAATGAGCTGTTCCTCTCTTTTGTTCTCTCAATCCACTCAAGTACAGGCCACCCACAACAGGCTGCAAAACCGCAAACATGGATAAAGGCTCCATATCTCAATATGCAGCCCCAGGCAAAGCCCTACAACAACAGACCTTGCAGCAGCCTAACCCCTGAGGTTTGAGGCTTCAAGGTAAAAATGAGAGGTCAGGACTCAAAGTCCCTAAGGTTCTTTTCACTCTCACAATCAAGACCCAAAATTCAGCTCAGATCCTCAGGCCATCCCAGAGTAAAGTCTCTGGAGAATGTGCTAAGTCTGCATAATTCTGGCCATTTTGACCGTCAAGTGGAGTCCAAGTTACAGACAGTAAGGGGTTGGCGTTGCAGTCTGCTTACTGCTCAAAGGTTACTATCTTGTTAGTGTGCTACAGAAAAATGGATGAAAACACTTTATGACCTCTCACACAAAATAAAATGATAACCCATCCAAAGCACAAGCAGCAAATCCCTTTTATCTTTGGAAATGAATTAAGTCAATGGAATACATATGGTGGTTGCAATGTGAGAAAAAATTCTGGTCAGCCCGGGAATCTAGCGCAGGGTATTACAGCCATTCCTTTGATTTTTATTCCCCTCCTCCACATCTGGGGATTTTAAAACAAATGAAAGAAGGCATTATTCCAGCTTAAGGCATAAGCATAAGTCACAAAAGAACAAAGAAAGTTTTATTATCACATTAAACATCAAGGAGGAAATGTGCTTACTGATAACTAATTTAGTATCCTACCCTATTAGGTTAGCATTTGCTGTTTACAAGCTTCTAGGGCAATATTTACAATTTCTATCTAAGACAGAAGGTAAAAATGTTCAGCTAGTGAGAAGGTCATTAAGGAAAAAAAAAGGCTTGGAAAAACAGAACAAAGTACACAGACAGACGGTACTCTTTGCGCCTCAGTGGTCTATAGAACATTCGCCCTGTCTGCCTATAAAGTGATTTAGCATTAACCACAGGTCACTCTAGCAGCAGAGTACCACTTCCTGACAAAACCTTTTTGAAAGCTCCCCCACCAACAAACAATCTACATACGCCAAAGAATGTGAAACCTACTGCCCCAGGCCAGTGTCTTAGGCTTTCTGCCTAAGAAGTTTGCTTTCAGCCAGAAGAAGGGGGGAAAGAATCACACTGTAACAACAGCAGATTGTAGAATACAGCGAACAGCCCTCCTGCTTGCTGGCGCCGTTCCCAAGCAGCAGTTCCAGTGGCTGGGCCCTGAGCCCATTCAAGAATTCCATCTCACAGGAAGTGTTTCAAATATAGTTATTTGATCTTTCAGCATTTGCAAATGCACCTGCTGAGCAAGGAGCCTGACAGCCATCGCCCCAGTTCCTTCCTATCCGTCTTCACCAGTCATCATAGAGGCGGTTTCAGGATTAGGTGAGGTACAAAGTACAGAAAACCCCAGCCAAAGATTTCTGCTGCTGCACGAGGTTAGCGCGACCTGTGGCTTTTGGTTCCTTTCTCCCCACACTAACTTCCCTGTCACTTTTTTCCCCGGAGCAGGTAAGAGGGCTTTGTTTTGTTCTCTAGCTTTCAGGTGCCCGGGCTTACCTCGTGGTGGCTTCCTCCCCACCCTTGCCATGGTTCCCCCCCAGGGCCTGGTCCTTGCCGCTGGGGTGGTAGGCAGTGAGCACAACTCCCTGGGAACTGGAGAGCCAGCTCATGGTGAGAGAAGGGGCATAATTTCTGCGATCCTGACACAGCGGAGGGGAAAGAAGTTCCTGGCTCTCCCGGCAACTCGGCTCATTAGCATCGGCCGGCTCCTCCCACCAAGGCCAGCGATTCACAAGGGAGGGGCGGGGCCTCTCCGGCGGGGGCCCGCCGACTCTCCAAGGGGGAGACCGGTGACTCAGAGCGTGGCCAAAGCCCGGGGACAACCCCAGTCCGAAAGGCTGCAGTTAAGGGGTGGGGGGTGGCGGGGGTACTAGTTGCTCCCACCCCCGAGTTATTCTGATCTGATTAAACAGCCACGTTGTAGCCGCCTCTCAACGTTGTAAGCACAAGCCGTCTTGGTTAGGAAACAATGAATTACTGCAGAGCCTTTTTTTCCCTTAATTCCTGTTTCCATCTGGTAATTTCTGCTACTTCACGTAACGGGAGTAAGGGCTCTTCTTAGTCCCTTCAAGGTCAGCGTTAAAATTAACCACAGCAAAACCCAATCAACCTGCCCAGCAAAATTGTGCCATACAGGTGACAAGAAAGGCTTCCTGGGGACTTCCCTGGTGGTTCAGTGGTTAGGACTCCGAGCTCCCAAGGCCAGGGGCCCAGCTTTAATCCCTGGTCAGGGAACTAAGATCCCCCATACCACAACTAAGCCCGCGCTCTGCAAGGAAGACCCGGCACAGCCTAAATAAATAAATATTTTTTTAAAAAATAGAGAAAGGCTACCTGTTGTGTTGAGTTTAAAATGTCTTCATAAAAAAGATGTGTACCTAGAATACCATCTTCTTTCACATAGCAAATGCCAAGTTTACCTTTTGTTTTAACAAAATACCCTTCAGTACCAAAAAGAGACCCATCTACCAAAACTGTTAAATGGCACTGCTGAGAATTAAAAAAAAAAAAAAAAAAAAAAAGTACTTACTATTATTTGTTGAGCACTTACTATATGCCAGGCTCTCTCTGACAGGTGTTTTACATGTATTATCTCATTCAATTCAGTTGAATTCTCTCTCTCTCTGTCTTCCTCCTCTCCCCCTCCCCTCTCCATCTGTTTCTCTCACACACAAACACACGTTATAACACGGGTATCATTCTCATCTGCAGGAAAGTGAGGCTGAGGGGCAGATTAAGTACCTTGTCTAAGATAACACAATTGTTCTGTGCCAGAAGCTAGATTTGCCCAGAATTCTAGGCTAAATTCCATTCTTTTTAACCACCATCCTGTTCTTTGTCCTGCAGATAAGGAAACAAGCGCAAAAATTATGAAAAATATAAGAGATGTTTCCGTCCTTTCTCCTCTAAAAAATTCTACATTCCTCTATATACCTAGTAGCCTGAATGGAAGTGGTTTTTGTTGTTGGTTTTTACGGTCTATCAGTATTTGTATCTAAACTTCCTCATAAATAAGTTTTCACCATCATCATTCCATAAACATACTGTTTGTACTTTTTTATTATTTAAAATGATCATGAGAAATAAATACTTTATTCATACTTACACACTCTTAAGGTATCCAAAAAGTATTTTTTTTAAATCCTCTTTGGTATCTGCTGTGAACTCCCATTTACAAGTCTTCTTAAAAGAGAGTTTATTACAGCTTCCTCCCTCCCCACTCCACAATTAGTTGGTCAACCTTTGCTATCATCTAATACCTCCACTGGGCTCTACACATTGTCTCCTTTCTGTCCCCACTACCTAAATCCTCTCTGTACCCTGTAATTCGATCTTAACTCCAATCTTACAACAACCCTTTAACTCATTTTCTTGCCTCCTCCCCTAAATTATATGGCACATTATTAGCACACCCAAGCACAGCCCTACTGATGTCTCCCCATAAAACTTCCACTGGTTCCCCATTGCTAACAGAACCAGTTCCAAACCTTTGTGTACAGTACTGAACATTCTTGCTCCCTTACCCACACAAGTCTCTCCATCTCTTCTGCCAGACACCATTCCCTCTGGTCCCCCTGTCATTCCTTTCTGGGCCTTCCACATCTAACTTACCTTCCACATAGTAGGTGTTCAGTGAATGCTAACTGGTAAAGAACTGAATGAATTTAATGTGTCCTTAGAAAGTACAGTAATTTTTTTTTAGTTAAATTGGTAATATTAGACAAGTGATTCCCACGGACATACCAGTATGATGCTATGATGCGATGTTTACCAGTTCAGGCAAGATGAAAAGCACAGAAAGAGAGGCAAAAGGTAAGTTGACTGGAGTGTATGATTTCTTTTTAATGTCTTTATGTGGAAAAATGATTAATGTTCCCACATTCACCCTTCTTTTTTACATAGCTGCTCTGAGATTTAAACAAAACAAAACAAAACCAAGAATCACTACCTTCTACAATTACTGGTAGGCCATACACTCTAGCTTTTAAAAACTCTTTACTCTCTGTTTTTCTCTCCATCCCACACTATCCTTTCCCTTACTTCCCTGGACTTCCTTTTTATCTTCTTTATTTTTCTATTTTTCCTTCTTCCTTTGCTATATCCTCAGTCAGTGTCACACATGCCTGTTGACAGCCATGAGCACTGCCAGCTCTCATGAGACAATTTATGATACAGGGAGCTTTTGTCCAGTCTTAACCAAAATGATGATTAAGTTATATCTTTGCCTGACTATAGTCTCTCCATTTGTTTAATAACAAATAAATCACAATGTGTCAATCAAAATGAAACTACTTTACTAGCTCAAAGTAATATTTGGGTTCATAGTAGCCAAGCTTTTTAATTTTTGTGAGGCATAAAATAAAATGTGGCACAAATTGATTTACATATCTTGGTACATAAAATTTGAATCCTGCTAATTTAACTTTCAGGTACATGGAAATCCTCTGGACTCCTCCTCCTTTCCTCCTAATAAGCCCAGTTGTTACTGGTCTAAGAATGTTGCCTGTCACAGGGAGACAGCTGGCAGGCTTCCTGGCGTACTTAGCTTCAAATATAGGCTCAAGTATGCAATAGATGAAAAACCACTTTCAGAATTTTCTTATGACCATCACGGATGCAAACCGTACTACCAAAATGCTTTCGTGAGGGGCTTCCCTGGTGGCGCAGTGGTTAAGAGTCCACCTGCCAATGCAGGGGACACGAGTTCAAACCCTGGTCCGGAAGAATCCCACATGCCGCGGTACAACTAAGTCTGTGCGCTACAACTACTGAGCCTGCGCTCTAGAGCCCGCGAGCCACAACTACTGAGCCCGCAAGCCACAACTACTGAAGCCCGCGCACCTAGAGCCCGCGCATCGCAACAAGAGAAGCCACTGCAATGAGACGCCTGTGTACCGCAACGAAGAGCAGCCCCCGCTCACTGCAACTAGAGAAAGCCTATGCACAGTGACGAAAACCCAATGCAGCCAAAAATAAATAAAATATATAAATTTATTTTTTTAATGCTTTCTTGAAAGCATTAAAGCATTTCTTGAAATTCCTGTTTCAAACCTAAAACGCTACCAAGAATTTGCTGTCTGTCCTTCATACCCTTCCTCATAGAGATACATTTTATGAAAAAAACAAAAAAAAAAGGTATTATTTTACTCTCTTCTGCAACCACTTTAAACAAACACTGAGCACCTAATGTCCTTGAAGATGTTAATATTCCAAGCCACTCACTGCATGCCAAAGACTTTCCTGTTATGAAATGTCTCACAAAGTAATTAACAACATCAAGACAGTTGAAACATTCATTTCATTCATTCCCTTCAAATGGGACTAACTGGATGACCTAGGGAGGAAAAAGGAAGTTGTAATTTACATACCCAAATCCGTTGTTAAAAATAGGGTGGAGATAGCACCGCAGCCTCAGATAATTTGACAGCCATGTTCAAAAATAATGAAAAAAAAAAATTCTTAGCCTCAGAGCTAGTAGTATCAAAGAACGTATTAACTAGTTTTCATATTTTGATTTAGGAGCCTACTTAGTAGTATGGAATTATATTTGCAGGGTACCAAAACTGCAACAGATGAACATATTTATCTAATATTTTCTTAATTGGTTTCTGTCACTTTAAATGGAATTAACAAAGGCGAATGTTTACACTCAAAGACTATAAGATCATTGGAAGCCTGTATAGGGACACAGTGCAATGTGAAAACTGACCTTTCAATCGGCACAGCTAAACTCAACTTACAATAATATAACAAGAACTTGGATAACTTAATCATCAACTGTGAAGTTAAAGTTTTACATAGGTGATAAAACCTAGATTCATACAGCATTATTAACTAATGAAGAGGGAGTGTTCTAATACCTCCTACCTGATGTGATATCAAGCTTTTGTAGGAATAATTCTGTGAGCTTGCAAGGAAGTCAATTCTGTACTAAGGAGCTGTGAGGGAGAATTATTCCGTACACAGAATGTAAACTTACTGCCTTGGAAACTGCCTTCATTATTACTAATTCTGTCTCTGGAGCAACAAGGAAAAAGCCTTTTCCCTCTCTCTGGACAGGTCTAAAAATTTCTGCGTTATTCTCGAAGTTATTTTCTTAACTATTCCTCCAGGGAGAAAATACTAGCCATGCCTGGAATGATTTCTAACTGCTATTGCCAGAGGCTAATTTAGGCTTCTTGGCAAACATCTGGAAAAGATCCTACAGTTAAGAGTTTACTACCAATAAATAATACCACCTAACGTTCGAATGCTTGCTTTTTGCTACAGGTGGTACACACAGTCTCTGATTTAATTGTCACAACAAGCCTGAGAGATAAATATTAGAATTCTGCCCACTTTAGAGATGAGAAATGTGAGGACACCCCACTAGTAGGGGGCAGAACTAGGACATGTAAACCTGAGTTTATATGCCCATTGAGCCTGAGGGCTTAAACATTGTAAAGGTCACAGGTGTCCTGGAACTGACTCTATTTTGTTTATGAAAAACTCCACACGGATAATTAAGCAGGTAAAATCATCTACAGCACATGTGAAGTGTTTCACCAAATGGAATACTGATGTAAATGCAATGCTGTGGAGATGAACATTCAGGCAGACTCAAACATATTAGTTTTTTCCTGGTACTTTGAAACTTCTTTTTTTTTTTTTTTTTTGCGGTACATGGGCCTCTCACTGCTGTGGCCTCTCCCATTGCGGAGCACAGGCTCCGGACGCACAGGCTCAGCGGCCATGGCTCACAGGCCCAGCCGCTCCGCGGCATGTGGGATCTTCCCGGACCGGGACACGAACCCGTGTCCCCTGCATCGGCAGGCGGACTCTCAACCACTGCGTGACCAGGGAAGCCCGAAACTTCTTTTTTATGTCAAATTACTAGAGGACTGTGACACAGTGTACATCCTACTGTACAAGGTCATCACCATTATGCTATCATATCTAAAATTGTTTCTGCTGATAGAAATGAAAGTCCTCTGGCCGTTATGATTATAAACATCCTTTACCTTTTAATTAAATAAATTTTTTAAGGCAAAGACAGATCTAGGTTTATAGGCCCTAAAGTTATAGAATTTCTTAGACACGGGGCTTTGGAAGGGGGTTCGCAAGGGCAAGACTGGAGGTTTAACTTCATTTAGCTTCATGGTGAATCCACCTCACGTCAAAACTAGCCTCAATTGGAAATTAGCCACGATAAGTAAAAGCAATGACCCTAAACTTTCCTTTGGTTTTCTCTTCATTGCTGAATACAATGGGACCCGTGTTGCAAACACTTGCATTTAGGAGCACCAAGTCAAGAAGAGTGAAGTGTATTCTGGAGGTAGGTACACTCTGGAAAGGTAGTATTTTGCTTATTAACAAGACTCAATTTGAAATATGTAGAAGTATAGCAGTACTTAGACTTGCCCCAGTACAAAAGCCTTGTCCTGAAGTGGATTACAAAGAATGTTTATCTCCTTGTCAAGTAAAAGAAGTCCTAATGATTGGGGAAGACTTAGGGAAGCTGAATATCTAAGGAATGCACTATAGTTCTATTGAAGTTTTAGTTTTTATTTTAACTAAAATTACTAAGTTTTAATTTTATTTCTTAAAGTTTTAGAGTAGGTCCTGGAGTAGTTATATTCTCTTTATTGACCAAAATACTTGCTAAAACTGCACAGACAGATGCTATCAAAGAAGAATTTTCTATTTTGTAAGCCCTTTGGGAAAGTTCTAAGGTTAGAAATATCTCCAAAAATGGTAAAGCATAATTTACTGGAAAAATATGTCCTATTGATCAGTTTACAGAAGGAGCACATAGAATGTTGGGCAACACCCCTGGTTTTCCTTTCTGGGGTGAAGAAATTAGATTCATATGTCAGTATGGATTACTGCTCTCTACATGTGCAGACAATGGTGGCAAAAACTATTCTACAACCATGTAAACTGTCCACATCACCAGAGCGTGGACATTGCCCACTAGCTTTTCAAAAGGGGGTGTCAAGAAATAATAGAAAAATATTACCATCCTTTAGATTACACAGGGCTTCACTAGTTTTCCACACAATGTCTAGACATGTTTTTTTTTTTTTTTTTTTTTTTTTTTTTTGCGGTACGCGGGCCTCTCACTGTTGTGGCCTCTCCCGTTTCGGAGCACAGGCTCCGGACGCGCAGGCTCAGCGGCCATGGCCCAGCCGCTCCGCGGCATGTGGGATCTTCCCAGACCGGGGCACGAACCCGTGTCCCCTGCATCGGCAGGAGGACTCTCAACCACTGTGCCACCAGGGAAGCCCTGTCTAGACATGTTTGACTGTATTTCATGGGGAAGTTTTTCTTTGTTTTGTTTTGTTTTAAGAGAAAAGGAAAACCCTCAAGATAATCTCATAGAGGAATTTAATCAGGGAGTTCGGCTCATTTAAAAGTAATTACTTCTGGTCAGCTGAATGAGCAAATATTTTCGTTTTTAAAGCTGTAGAACAAGCAGAGCTGTTTTGGACAAGCAGCCACCATGTCCACAGAGTCAGAAATTGAAATACTAGACAAAATTTTTAATGCCATAACTGAATGCTGATACAGAGAAGGACAACAACTTCTCAATTTCTCTACAAGCAAAAATCTCAGGAGAACTGTTTTTCAAGTTACTTCTACTCAGATGAATCAGAGAGTTAACAATTCTTGACTTCCTAACACGACTTCAACTCAGGGTCTCAGAGGATTCTTGATAGGCCTGTCTTGACACAGGCCTGTGTCCAGCAAAGCAAGTTATATGAATTCTAATTTTCTATGCTGCTACCACATGCCTTTGAGAACCAGAGTTTTCAGGAATTGTTTTCAAAATAAAATCAAAGGAATTATATATAAAAGAAATTATGTGCATTACTTTGTAGAAAAGCAGCCTTTTTATTAAAATTTATTTTGGGAAGAATTTGCTTTGCTTCTTGTTTGACCAGTTGCGATTTTGTTTTTGCTTTTTGGAAATAACCATTAATTTTTTTTTCAAATAAGTGAGTCATAGTTCCTGGTTAAAAAAAGCTTAGACCATATTCTCTCAATTTTAAGAAACAGATTTTAACATTTTTAAAATTAGTATTACCTTGAAATCAGACTTTTTATATGGTAACAAGACATTTATTTCCAAAAAAAAGAAAAAAACTATTAACTTGATTTGTTTTACACTTAATGCAATCTAGAATCATTAAAGCATTCTGTCTCTGCAAAATTATGGCATAATATACTGACTGCATTGGGTTTAATGAATTTTCTTTGTTGGTTATAATTTGCTTATTTCATTGGAAATTTATTTCGCTGTGAAAGAATAAATTTCCAATTAAATAAGTAAATTATTTAAAACAACTGTAGTATAATTGTGTATACTGATTTTTTTTTTTTTGGAACCAGAGTCCATATGCCTCCAAAATTCTCAATATGCCTCCAGAAAAGATGAAGAAACACTGCTCTAGACATTACTATAAATGATTTTCATCCAAATGCTAATTGAGAAAGCGCTACTCACATAATATCCTAGCCCCAAATTGTCTGTGCACCTGAAATATGCTCTGAAAATATCTAAGAGAGTTATTTGCCTTCATTCTATTTAATAATTTGGCTAGCTGACTTGTTACAAAGGCTCAAAGAACATAGCTATAATCATGGGGATTTGGGCTTTCTGAAATTTTAAAACAGGCTCAAAATTACAGTGCTGAGGTTGTCCAGAGGTTATATATAGCTACTACAAGCTACTTCTGTTATAAAAGCAGCTGCTATGGAACAAAAGATTAGGCAAAAGCTGTCAGGCAGACGATTACAGACTCAGGACTCTAACAACTGAGGAAAACGCCATATCCTGCCACCAGAATATATACTTTTTTACAGTATAAACTGCTCAAGTTCAGACACTGCCTCAACACACAGTTCCCCGCTCAATCAAAACGTCGATTATAAGAACTGACATCTGGTTCTTGTGAATCACTCCTAAATAATGTCTTTAAAATTTCTAGCCCACCTGCCCACCCCCCAAAATCCAGAAGGTTCTCTACAATTCAAATAGTGAAAAAATTGGAATTCCACTACATAAAGTAGAAAATACATTATTTTTCGTCATCAACCTGTCTTCCTGCTAACTATATTTCATTTTTGTATTTTTCTTTAAAAGTATGCAAGATACATATTCTTTCCCGATAGTGAAATTATATGTTTAGTATTAGATGTCATATTCCTGCAGGTATGGATTAATAAGTAACAATCAATATAATAAAATTCCCTCAAGTCATCATCCTTCCAAGTATGTCACAATACATTTTACATATACATCAAATGCCCACAAACACCGTAGACTGCATATATTCATGAAGAACAGCTTTTATCACAAATTGGCATGCCAGAAGAAAAGCAGGAAGACAGTGTGACAAAGCTAGGTTATTCTTTCTAACACACCGTATATCACACTGCCTCTTCCTCTTAAACAGAATTTTTTTTTAAATTTTTCCAGAAGCTGAATATAACCTTCCAAGACTTGAGTTTAAATCACACTCTGTGACGTTCTTGAAATTTCTACCACAGTAAGTTATCAAGAATTCAAGTCGAGGCAACAGAGTCACATTTTGGTAACAAAAATGAGACATGTATCAGAGTTCTCCTTACTGCCAGTCTGCCCCTCTCAAAAGTAATACTTGGGGGGCTTCCCTGGTGGCGCAGTGGTTGGGAGTCCGCCTGCCGATGCAGGGGACACGGGTTCGTGCCCCGGTCCGGGAAGATCCCACATGCCGCGGAGCGGCTGGGCCATGGCCGCTGAGCCTGCGCGTCCGGAGCCTGTGCTCCGCAACGGGAGAGGCCACAGCAGTGAGAGGCCCGCGTACCGCAAAAAAAAAAAAAAAAAAAAATGTAATACTTGCAAAGATCATCAAAATAAAGCTGTGGTGAACAAGTAAACACTTAGAGAAAACAAAGCGAAATGGTTAGAGCCCTCTAGGATTTGTCTTCTTTCAAGAGAGACTGCCATGCAGTCTGTTATAAGCATTCATATATTAGAGAATAATAAAAAGAAACTTGATAGAGGTACCATCAAACACTTAAAAAGACTTTTTCAAAGGTTTTAGTCCAGAGCAGACATTCTACCACCTCCATGTGAACTAGAGGCACAAAATGAGCCCAACAGAGACTCCTCCAATGTCCCAAGAGCAGGTACTAGACACCAGCAATGGCCTGCTGGGGAACTATGAAGAAGACTAGCAGGCCTGCCTCTAAAAGAAATATAATTCTCCAACAGCCCATGGTTTCACCACTAAAGTCACATGCAGGGTTATACTGCATAGACACTGGCTGCCTTCAAATAGATAACCTAAGAGAGGTATAAATGAGTCAGACACAACCCAGCCCCCAGGAGTTCAGTTTTAGCTAGGATGGACAAATGTGTACTGTATAGTAAATGCAAAAATATAGCATACCCAAATGCTAAGGGGACAACTCATAGGAGGTAAATCATTCCAAGATCTATTAAGGTTTCAAAGAAGAGGGCCCAATTAATGTGCACATGTAATTTTCCCCCAAGCTTTCTGTATTAAACATTGATTATTTTACAATCAAAGAAAATAGTATTAAACACACATCAAGCAATAACAACCCATTAGGTCTTGAATTAGGGTGGGTTAAAACATGGCTTTTTACAAGGAGATAGAACAAAAGAGGCGAAGGCACAGGTCCTGGATGACTGCTTGTACAAAGTGAAGGTGTGTTCACAGCCCAAGTGCTGTGAAGAATGCAAATGGGAAAAGGGAGACGGGATAGGAAGATTAAACATAAAAATATATAAATCCCACCAGATGTTTAGGGACTTCCAGTACCTTGTAACTAGTTAGTCTATATCCCATAGGCAGTGGGGATTAATCAAAGTTTACTGAGAGAGTACTGAAATCACCTATACTAGAAGGAAGAACATTATGGTAGCTGTAAACAGCAGGGATGGGAGGAAAAAGATGGAGAGAGAGATCCACTAGGTCACTGTAGTAGAGCTTATCAGTTAGGAGGGTGCTGTAGTATTACAGCAGTGGCACACCTATCTGTTCTTCATCTTCTTTCTTAACCCGTTCCACCTATAGCAGTGGCAATGCACAGATACCGCAGCAGTAGAATCAGGAACCGGTGGATACGTGGAAGTGGGAATGGAAGAGGAAGGGGTCCCAAATTACTCTATGGGTTCTAATCTAGATGAATGGAGACTAGATGTTAGATACAAATGGTCAAAAACAAAGTTGTTTAGAGGACAGCTCTGACATGTCCCCACAGCAGGAAGGCCTCCGGCAACATGCGATTATGAAGTACCTGGTGGCAGCTGGGAGGTGAGGGAAAGTTTTGGGTCTCTAGCCAGCTCTCCCGCTCTCCCCTGGCTACCCAAAGGGTTTTTCTTGTGCCTGCCTCATTGGTGAGTAGCAGCATTTACCCATTTCTCAAGGACGCTCAACTTCCACAATGGGAGTCCACTTAGATCCGTTAAACTTCACAACTGTTTCAGACAATGAAAGTTTTCAATCAAGAGTGAGGGACTGGGGCTTCCCTGGTGGCGCAGTGCTTGAGAGTCCACCTGCTGATGCAGGGCACACGGGTTCGTGCCCCGGTTCGGGAAGATCCCACATGCCGCGGAGTGGCTAGGCCCGTGAGCCATGGCTGCTGAGCCTGTGCATCTGGAGCCTGTGCTCCGCAATGGGAGAGGCTACAGCAGTGAGAGGCCTGCATAACGCAAGAAAAAAAAAAAAAAAAAGAGTGAGGGATTAAAAAGGAAGAGAAGAAGAAAGATGGGAAAGGTGACTTTTCTGAGCAACTATCAAGTTTCAGGTACTTGTTAGGCCCTTTCAAATATGTTCTCTCTTGGGCTTCCCTGGTGGCGCAGTGGTTGAGAGTCCGCCTGCTGATGCAGGGGACACAGGTTTGTGCCCTGGTCCGGGAAGATCCCACATGACGTGGAGCGGCTGGGCCATGGCCGCTGAGCCTGCACGTCCCGAGCCTGTGCTCCGCAACGGGAGAGGCCACAACAGTGTGAGGCCCGCATACCGCAAAAAAAAAAAAAATGTTCTCTCTTAATCTGCCATCTTATACACAGGGGCACTAAAGGTTTAAGATGTATCTGAGCTGTGTCCCAAGTCACAGAGCTAGCCCTTGGTAGAGTCTGGAAGCAGGCTAGGCTCACTCAGAAACCTGACTGCAACTTCAAACAAAAGGCACTCACAACATTCTTTTCATTTTGGTTTGATAACATTTGATTACTGAACTAAGTCAATTTCCTTGTTATTCGATCCATTTGCAGTGTAATTAAAAATGTGATTACCAAATAGAAAAGGAAATGCTGAGGCTAAAAAAAAAATCTTATAATTGAAAATTTTCAGACCAAACTGAGAAAATATAAAAGCAATTTCCACAGCACCTACCAGTGATTCCACCCTGGATCTTTAAGGCCTGAAGGTCTAATATCCATTGGCTATTAGTCTATTGGTCTATCATAGTACAGTCCTGATAACTTGCTTTGGGTTTTGCACCAAGCCCTGAGGTTCTATTACTGATCTTTAATTTCAATCTATCCTCATAGGTTTGCTCTATCCAAACAAAAGAATACTGTGAATTGATTTATGAATCACAGAATTTTTGCATATGTGGTTTATATCACCTTGAACCAATTTTCTGTGAACAATGCGATGAGGAAAACATCTGGCTCAAAAATTGCTAGGCCAGGTGATATAATATCCTTTTCCCTCTTCCTTTTCCTCTTCTTTAAATAGAGGCCCATCCTTGTTTACAGGATGAGGGCAAGAGGTAAAATCCTTTCCAAAGAGGAAGCAGTGTGTGATATTGTTATTAAGGTATAATTTGTGTAAAACTGTTACACAGGCTGTCTAAAGAAATTTATCAAAAAAGGAGCTAAGCTCTCACCTATGTGGATAGTCACCTGTCAAAAGTCTGATGGAGCACTGAGGGATAGTGGGAAATCAAAGGCTCCAGGGAGGTCTTTCTTTTAACTCACTCATGCTGCTAAGCCTGGGTCTCTGAACCAGTTAAATGGAAGTTACATGTTCCTGACAGGTATGTTCTAAAGCACAAATAAGCTGGTGGAGGAGGTTGAGAGAAAAAAGGAAGAATTTGCTCGCTGAATATATATTTAGCACAGAACCCTAATATGAATGCATTACTCCCATTGCACAGATGAGAACGCTGCAACTCAAAGATTAATGTCAGGGCAAACTCTTTGCTCACAGTTTTAAAAAAGGCAAAGCCAGGATTCACAATAAAATTCCTGTGACATAAAATCCATGCTCTTCCCATTTTTCCATTATTCTATCTTGAGCATATGGCAGCACATGTACTATTAAGATGAGTTTATATATTATTTTTATAGTTTACCGAATCTAAGAAATATATTCCTTTTTAGATTCATCATTCTGCAAACCACTAGTAAAGAAAAATACTGCCAATAATATTATGAAAACCACCAATTGTACGTTGCATCAGAATTTCAGACATGTTCAAATGTGAATGAAATGAAACAAATATACAGCTTAGAATAAAGTACAGAAATAGAACGACCAAGTAGAACCAATTTTCCTTTTTTTTTTTTAATCCCACCACTGCCCCACCACCACCAACCCCCTGCCCCCGGCCCACTTTCCCCCCTTGGTGTCCATACATTTGTTCTCTACATCTGTGTGTCTATTTCTGCCTTGTAAACCGGTTCATCTGTACCATTTTTCTAGATTCCACATATATGCGTTAATATATGATATTTGTTTTTCTCTTTCTGGCTTACTTCACTCTGTATGACAGTCTCTAGATCCATCCACATCTTTACAAATGACCCAATTTCACAGAACTATTTTTTTAATTACATCAAAAAGGTCACAAATTTGATTCTTTTAAGATTTGCCAAGTATTTCAAAACTTTAATGATACTGATACAATTATTCAGTCAATAAATTATATATATATATTTTTTTGCGGTACGTGGGCCTCTCACTGCTGTGGCCTCTCCCACCGCGCGCGGAGCACAGGCTCAGCGGCCATGGCTCACGGGCCCAGCCGCTCCGCGGCATGTGGGATCCTCCCAGACCGGGGCACGAACCCACGTCCCCCGCATCGTCAGGCGGACTCTCAACCACTGCACCACCAGGGAAGCCCGATATAAATTACATATTTATTTAACTACTATGTGCTTAACACTGCCTCAACTCTCAAGACCATGCTATCACAAACTAACAATCAAGTCACCAAACATGTTACCAGAAAATATCAATGTTAACAAGAACACAAAAATATCAGTCAAGTAAGTGCTCTGGGTATGAGGACAGAAGACTGCAAAGGCAGGAGGCCACACAAAGCAGGGAGTAGTCAGTTCTTCCAGAGACAAGTCCTCAGTCTCTTCTGCAGAACACACAGGCTGGTTAGTTGCAGTGGTTACCTCTTGTCTCTCTTACAAATGACTGACTTCAAATGCAAAGCTCCCAACTTTAAAATGAAAGCCAAATAAAGAAATCTAGAGTCGGAGTTATCTGTTTATCCTTCTTCATCTTTAAAAAGAAGACTTGTGGGCTTCCCTGGTGGCGCAGTGGTTAAGAGTCTGCCTGCCGATGCAGGGGACCCAGGTTCGTTCCCCGGCCTGGGAAGATCCCACGTGCCGCGGAGCGGCTGGGCCCGTGAGCCATGGCCGCTGAGCCTGCGTGTCCAGAGCCTGTGCTCCGCAACGGGAGAGGCCACAACAGTGAGAGGCCTGCATACCGCAAAAGAAAAAAAAAAGAAGACTTGTGGCCTTTCAGAGTGGCACAGAAGTCCTTGCACTGGGGCATGGTTTAACTGGAACCTGCCCCAGCCTGCCCTGGAGTCTTCCAGACTTTGCATGTCACCTCCTACACCTATCATGTTCCTGGTTTAGTTTTTGGGCTCCTGGAAAGGCGTTGGGATCATCTTTTCGTTGACCCACACCCCAGCGCTGTCACTGAGTCAGTCCTGTTGGAACAAGGTTCCCTGTTCTCTAGGAGTGTGCATGAACCCCTAGGGAAGTCCTGGCAACCACCTGATGTGCCCTGGGTAATATGGCAAGGACATGGCTTACTTTTTTTTTTTTTTTTTTTTTTTGGCTGCACTGTGCAGCTTGCAAACCTTAGCTCCCCAACCAGGGATTGAACCCAGGCCAACGCAGTGAAAGCACTGAGTGCTAACCACTAGACCACCAGCAAAGTCCTGGACACGGTTTACTTCCTTTCAGATTTCTGTTTCATACCAGCTAGCGAACTTATTGTAGCCTGACAGATTTCGGGTAGAAACAGTCATTCCTTTTTTAACACCAAAGCCAATTACCTGTCCTGTTAATTGATACAGCAAACTTTAAATTAATTAATATAAGAAGAAAATTCCTAACTACCTTTTTTTTAACTGAAGTATAGCTGACTTACAATATTATATTAGTTTCAGGTATACAACACAGTGATTCAGTATTTTGATAGATTACACACCAAAGTTATGATAAAATATTGGCTATATTTCCTGTGCTGTACATTACAACCTTGTGACTCATCTATTGTATAACTAGTACTTTGTTCCTCTTAATCCCCTTCACCTATTTCATCACCCCTCCCTCTACCCCCTCTCTTCTGGCAACCACTATTTTGTTCTCTGTATCTGTGAGCCTATTTCTGTTTCATTATATTTGTTTGTTTTGTTTTTTAGATGTTGTCATAAAAATGATAACATGCAGTATTGGTCTTTCTCTGTCTGACTTATTTCACTTAGCATAACGCCCTCCAGGTTCATCCATGTTGTTGCAAATGGGAAGATTTCATTTTTTTTTAATCTAACTACCTTGTGATAGTTGCAAAATTCTCTCTTAACTATTCACTTCCTGAATTAATGTGAGGGTCACTAGATTGGCCCTAAACATCACTCATGGCACAATCCTGCAGCCTGTGGAAAAAAAACACATTCACAGAAAGACAGAAAAGATGAAAAGGCAAAGGGCTATGTACCAGATGAAGGAACAAGATAAAACCCCAGAAAAACTAAATGAAGTGGAGAAAGGCAACCTTCCAGAAAAAGAATTTAGAATAACGATAGTGAAGATGATCCAGGACCTCAGAAAAAGAATGGAGGCAAAGATCGAGAAGATGCAAGAAATGTTTAACAAAGACTTAGTAGAATTAAAGAACAAACAAACAGAGATGAACAATACAATAACTGAAATGAAAAATACACTAGAAGGAATCAATAGCAGAATAACTGAGGCAGAAGAACAGATATCTGACCTGGAAGACAGAATGGTGGAATTCACTGCCGCAGAACAGACTAAAGAAAAAAGAAAGAAAAGAAATTAAGACAGCCTAAAAGACCTCTGGGACAACATTAAACACAACAACATTCGCATTGTAGGGGTCCCAGAAGGAGAAGAGAGAGAGAAAGGACCAGAGAAAATATTTGAAGAGATTATAGTCGAAAACGTCCCTAACGTGGGAAAGGAAATAGCTACCCAAGTCCAGGAAGCGTGGCAAGTCCCATACAGGATAAACCCAAGGAGAAACATGCCGAGACACACAGTAATCAAACTGGCAAAAATTAAAGACAAAGAAAAATTATTGAAAGCAGCAAGGGAAAAACGACAAATAATATACAAGGGAACTCCCATAAGGTTAACAGATGATTTCTCAGCAGAAACTCTACAAGCCAGAAGGGAGTGGCATGATATACTTAAAGTGGTGAAAGGGAAGAACCTACAACCAAGATTACTCTACCCAGCAAGGATCTCATTCAGATTTGATGGAGAAATCAAAAGCTTTACAGACAAGCAAAAGCTAAGAGAATTCAGCACCACCAAACCAGCTCAACAACAAATGCTAAAGGAACTTCTCTAAGTGGGAATCACAAGAGAAGAAAAGGACCTACAAAAAACAAACCCAAAACAATTAAGAATATGGTAATAGGAACATACATATCAATAATTACCTTAAACATGAATGGATTAAATGCTCCAACCAGAAGACACAGGCTTGCTGAATGGATACAAAAACAAGACCCATAAATATGTTGTCTACAAGAGACCCACTTCAGACTGAGGGACACATACATACTGAAAGTGAGGGGATGGAAAAAGATATTCCATGCAAATGGAAATCAAACGAAAGCTGGAGTAGCTATACTCATATCAGATAAAATAGACTTTAAAATAAAGAATGTTACAAGAGACAAGGAAGGACACTACATAATGATCAAGGGATCAATCCAAGAAGAAGATATAACAATTATAAATATATATGCACCCAACACAGGAGAACCTCAATACATAAGGCAACTGCTAACAGCTATAAAAGAGGAAATCGACAGTAACACAATAACAGTGGGGGACTTTAACACCTCACTTACACCAATGGACAGATCATCCAAAAGGAAAATAAATAAGGAAACAGAAGCTTTCAATGACACAAGAGACCAGATAGATTTAATTGATATTTATAGGACATTCCATCCAAAAACAGCAGATTACACTTGCTTCTCAAGTGTGCACGCAACATGCTCCAGGATAGATCATATCTTGGGTCACAAATCAAGTCTCAGTAAATTTAAGAAAACTGAAATCATATCAAGCATCTTTTCTGACCACAACGCTATGAGATTAGAAATCAATTACAGGGAAAAAAACATAAAAAACACAAACACATGGAGGCTAAACAATATGTTACTAAATAACCAAGAGATCACTGAAGAAATCAAAGAGGAAATCAAAAATTCCCTAGAAACAAATGACAATGAAAACACGACGATCCAAAACCTATGGGATGCAGCAAAAGCAGTTCTAAGAGGGAAGTTTATAGCTATACAAGCCTACCTCGAGAAACAAGAAAAATTACAAATAAACAATCTAACCTTACACCTAAAGGAACTAGAGAAAGAAGAACAAACAAAACCCAAAGTTAGCAGAAGGAAAGAAATCATAAAGATCAGAGCAGAAATAAATGAAATAGAAACAAAGAAAACAATAGCAAAGATCAATAAAACTAAAAGTTGGTTCTTTGAGAAGATAAACAAAATCGATAAACCATTAGCCAGATTCATCAAGAAAAAGAGACAGAGGACACAAATCAATAAAATTAAAAATGAAAAAGGAGAAGTTACAACAGACACTGCAAAAATACAAAGCATCCTAAGAAACTACTACAAGCAACTCTATACCAATAAAATGGACAACCTGGAAGAAATGGACAAATTCTTAGAAAGGTATAACCTTCCAAGACTTAACCAGGAAGAAACAGAAAAGATGAACAGACCAATCACACCTAATGAAATTGAAACTGTGATTTAAAATCTTCTAACAAACAAAAGTCCAGGACCAGGTGGCTTCACAGGTGAATTCTATCAAACATTTAGAGAAGAGCTAACACCCATCCTTCTCAAACTCTTCCAAAAAACTGCAGAGGAAGGAACACTCCAAAACTCATTCTATGAGGCCACCATCACCCTGATACCAAAACCAAAGATACTACAGAAAAAGAAAATTACAGACCAATATCACTGATGAATATAGATGCAAAAATCCTCAAAAAAAAATACTAGCAAACAGAATCCAACAACACATTAAAAGGATCATACACCACGATCAGGTGGGATTTATCCCAGGGATGCAAGGATTCTTCAATATATGCAAATCAATGAATGTGATACACCATATTAACAAATGGAAGAATAAAAACCATATGATCATCTCAATAGATGCAGAAAAAGCTTTTGACAAAATTGAACACCCATTTATGATAAAAACTCTCCAGAAAGTGGGCACAGAGGGAACCGACTGCAACATAATAAAGGCCATATATGACAAACCCACAGCAATCTTCCTTCTCAAAGGTGAAAAACTGAAAGCATTTCCTCTAAGATCAGGAACGAGACAAGGATGTCCACTCTCACCACCATTATTCAACATAGTTTTGGAAGTCCTAGCCATGGCAATCAGAGAAGAAAAAGAAATAAAAGGAATACAAATTGGAAAAGAAGTAAAACTCTCACTGTTTGCAGATGACATGACACTATACATACAGAATCCTTAGAATGCCACCAGAAAACTACTAGAGGTAATCAATGAATTTGGTAAAGTTGCAGGATTCAAAATTAATGCACATAAATCTCTTGCAGTCCTATAGAGTAATGATGAAAAAGCTCAAAGAGAAATTATGGAAACACTCCCATTTACCATTGCAACAAAAAGAATAACATACCTAGGAATAAACCTACCTAGGGAGACAAAAGACCTGTATGCAGAAAACTATAAGACACTGCTGAAAGAAATTAAAGATGATACCAACAGATGGAGAGATATACCATGCTCTTGGATTGGAAGAATCAATATTGTGAAAATGACTATACTACCCAAAGCAATCTACAGATTCAACGCAATCCCTATCAAATTACCAATGGCATTTTTTATAGAACTAGAAGAAATCATCTTAAAATCTGTATGGAGAAGCAAAAGACCCCGAATAGCCAAAGCAGTCTTGAGAACGAAAAACGGAGCTGGAGGAATCAGACTCCCTGACTTCAGACTATACTGCAAAGCTACAGTAATCAAGACAATATGGTACTGGCACAAACACAGAAACATAGATCAATGGAACAAGATAGAAAGCCCAGAGATAAACCCAGACACCTATGGTCAACTAATCTATGACAAAGGAGGCAAAGATATACAATGGAGAAAAGACAGTCTCTTCAATAAGTGATGCTGGGAAAACTGGACGGCTACATGTAAAAGAATGAAATTAGAACACTCCCTAACACCATACACAAAAATAAACTCAAAATGGATTCAAGACCTAAATGTAAGACCAGACACTATAAAACTCTTAGAGGAAAACATAGGAAGAACACACTTTGACATAAATCACAGCAAGATCTTTTTTGATCCACCTCCTAGAGTAATGGAAATAAAAACAAAAATAAACAAATGGGACCTAATGAAACTTCAAAGCTTTTGCACAGCAAAGGAAACCATAAACAAGACGAAAAGACAACCCTCAGAATGGGAGAAAATATTTGCAAACGAATCAACAAAGGATTAATCTCCAAAACATATAAACAGCTCATGCAGCTCAATATTAAAGAAACAAACAACCCAATACAAAAATGAGCAGAAGACCTAAATAGACATTTTTCCAAAGAAGATATACAGATGGCCAAGAAGCACATGAAAAGCTTCTCAGCATCACTAATTATTAGAGAAAATGCAAATCAAAACTGCAATAAGGTATCACCTCACACCAGTTAGAATGGGCATCATCAGAAAATCTACAAACAACAAATGCTGGAGAGGTTGTGGAGAAAAGGGAACCCTCTTACACTGTTGGTGGGAATGTAAATTGATACAGCCACTATGGAGAACAATATGGAGTTTCCTTAAAAAACTAAAAATAGAATTACCATATGATCCAGCAATCCCACGACTGGGCATATACCCAGAGAAAACCATAATTTAAAAAGACACATGCACCCCAATGTCCATTGCAGCACTATTTACAATAGCCAGGTCATGGAAGCAACCTACATGCCCATCAACAGATGAATGGATAAAGAAGATGTGGTATATATACACAATGGAATATTACTCAGCCTTAAAAAGGAATGAAATTGGGTCATTTGTTGAGACTTGGATGGATCTAGAGACTGTCATACAGAGTGAAGTAAGTCAGAAAGAGAAAAACAAATATCGTACATTAACGCATGTATGTGGAACCTAGAAAAATGGTACAGATGAACCGGTTTGCAGGGCAGAAGTTGAGACACAGATGTAGAGAACAAGCGTATGGACACCAAGTGGGGAAAACCCCAGTGGGGTGGGGATGGAAAAAAAAAAAATCACTCATGGCATAATTATTGCCAGTTCATTGGTTTATTTTTCTGTGAGACTATGTTCATTGGCTACTCATCAGTTTATTCATTTGGCAAATACTTTTGCCAAGCACTTACTAGTGCCAGGCACTGTAGTAGTTGATGGTAATAAATTGCTTAATAAGAATGAAATAAGGAGCTTACAAAAAGCTAGTGGGCGCAAATTCTTAGATTCCCCCAGCTGAAAAAAAAAATGCATTTATTAAATGCCAATTATATGTTGCTCTGTGCTATTTTACTCCTTCTCAATTAATCCTCATTTCTTTGCCTGTTTGACAAATGAGGAAACTGAAAGATTAGTTAGAAAGAGTAAGGAATTTACAAGAGAGAGAACCAGAAAGGTTCACATTTGAACCCATGTCTCCTGACTTTAAATCAATCATACAGTCTTTTTATACTAAGGCATATTGCTCATGGCATCTGTCAAAAGGAATATCATGGGGCAGTTAGAAGTTCCAATCTCAAGCAGATTTGTGTTGTGTCAGTTTGAGCATTGTTGTGTCATTAATGGAAACCTGGAGCACAAGTTACTAGCAGCTGAGCATAGTACCAGAGCTATAGTACTCTGAACACTATTATGTCTTACAATTAAATAGACAAGACGCCCTCACATTTATTTTCATTGGAAAGACAAATACCATGGTCCCATATTTCATCATACAAGTGCTGTACACATTCCCTCTGTAGTGAGCAAGTCTTATTCTTTCCAGGGAAAAGTTAAGCTACTAATATTTCTCAGCCTTTGTACGTGTTAAAGTTATAATGTAGTCATTGGAATCTTATTATAATGAATTCTAGGTTCATAACAAAGGATTGTTCCAAAGGTGACTTACTCTTACCGTGAGATAATACTTGGTGCCAATAACTAAATCCCCCTGGATCAGAGTCAGCTATGTAGCAAAGCATTTGCCCTACTTGCTTACTTTCCTTTTCTCTCTGTACCCTGTCCCACTATAAGAGGGATTTGAGGCTGTTTTTTTCAGGCATTTTAGTTAAATGTGTACCATTAAGACACATACTTGCCAAGCATTTTAAAGAGTGAAAGCCTTTATTTCTCACAAGGAAGTTCCAGGCATTAACTTAGATCTCCCTTGGACCTTCTAAAGAAAGGCTGAATCACTCAAGTATGAACAACACTTCAACATGTGATAATTTCATCAATAACATGTTCCCATAGAATATGCTTGGTCCTCTATTCTAACTCTCATTCTGTTATACTGAAGTTATTTCCGGTAACTCCCCCTTCCCCCCCACTCCCAACACACACACACACACACACACACACACACACACACACACAACACACACACGAAGACTCTATAAGATTATATGGTCCTTGAGGGCAAAAAGTTCTAACCACCTCTATGCTTTCAATATAATGTCTGGACACAGTCACTCATTAGTATTTATTGACTGAATATGCCAAAGGACCCATGTCAAAGCCACTGGTCTGGCTAAGGACACAAAAGCCTCAAGAGTCCTGCTTCCCCACAGATGAGGATGGATCGGTCAGTGCAAACCCTGAGAACAGCATAACTGAGAAATGCAGTAGATCTGGATCCCTGCTCGAACAGTTTCTTGGCTGATAAGATAAATGCTGTGGTGAGAATAAGCTATTCTACTGAATCAATCATTGTTAATACAACCCTATATCACCTGTGAAGCAGCGTCAACTATGCATTCTGAAATAGGAAGGAAAAATAATCATTTTCACTCTGTTCTTCCACCTCCCCTTTCCTAAAGAAACCAGAATCACTATCATACTAGAATTGACGAATTTGTCAGCAGTCTCAATCTGTCTTTATCTTACTGAGCATCAGGATACATAAGAAAAATGCATCAAGAGAAGAGCACAAAGCCTGTAATTCCCCCACAGCACTCAACTACCACTGGCATCACTAATCAACAACTATAATTAAGCCTAATTATAAATTACAAGCATCTAATTTTAGAAGACCTTTGCTTTATAAAGCCTAGACATTAGAGATGTTGTTAACTTAGCTATTTCAAATTATTCCCGAGCCAGAAACATCCTTCATGCATTCTTGCCTCATGAATCTGGCCTAGAAACACTACACTAGTCAGGATCCTTTCCTCAGGTCTATAGGGATCCTGGGCAGCAATCCATTTGGTATTCAGAGTTGAGCATCTCTGAGAAGGTAACTGTATGCTACCCACCCAAATCTCTCTTCTACTTATAACTGTAACATCCCCATGGGTTTCAGATTTTCTTTTACTTGTTCCCCTGTGGTCTTGGTGTGATTTTTGATGTGAATAGTCTCAGGAAATGTGGCAAACCCAAGCTCTGTTAGTTTAACAAAAACCTGAGTGGGGGACAGCCCTGAAATGGGAAAAGTGTCAGGGAAAAGGAAGAAACAAGTCCACTACAGAATATATACAAGCGCATGACAGAGTACTTAAACCCCTTACTACCAGCTCTGAAGCACCATCATTTATGTTTTGGTTGGGTTTTGGACATCTCCAACTAGAATTAAGATGCCGAAAGTATTATCTTTGCCAGGTATAAGGACTGGTGGAAAAAAAAAAAGGAAGGAGAAACAATTGCAGTCATTCTGGATGTGACAGCCCAGTCAAGTCCTGCTGA
>NW_006776635.1:851383-908965 GCF_000442215.2 Lipotes vexillifer
CTGCTGAATTTTCTGACTTAGAAAACGAAGGGCTGCATGGCACATGGGGACCTCTGTGCTCCCTCCAGCCCCGACACTATTGGTCTAGGGTACATCATGTTGTGAACTTCCCTGACAGTGTGACGGCTCACACTTCCCACATGGGCAGGTTATACAGATACGATGGTGACAGCTATCAACTGATTCAAGGCACAGTGTCCACAAATCCCTGACCTCTAGAGATACTAGATGGCTAAGAGTGGCGAGCAGCAAGCTAAATAAGGGGGCAGATGTTTTGCCCCTCTGTCTACTGCTTGAAAGACCTTTTACAGGAAACTGCAAATCATTAACAGGAGCCACAGGATAGCAGCTTTAGCCACTAGTGTTACTCTTTTTCCTGGAACACAGGTGGTGGTGGTGGTGACACTTAGCCATTCCTGACAATCCCAGGATGCTGAACATGCATCAAAGACAATGGCCAGTACGTCTGGTCTTCCTGTTGAGAGAAAGCGGGCACAGCAGGGACTTGCTTTGGAAAAGGAAGCTGGTATTAGGGGTTTATCTTACTGTTTAGAGTCGACTTTATCTCAAAGGATAGCAGCGGCATGTATCACATGACGGTGCTTTGATCATGACCTCTCTTCTAAAGGCGGTCCATCACAGCATCTGCCATGCCCACTACCCTGCCCACAATCCCTAGAAAAGAAGTAACTAATCCTAGACAGCCATTCTCTACAGCATCCATGTCCAGCCGGAACGAGCTAATGACTCACCTAGCGATCAGTGTGAAAAACAGTGCCTTCAGGAGATCTGGTTTCCAGAACTGATGTGAATGCTAATTATCTCTGTGACTTTGTGCATGGCACCTTTTCTATGCCTCAGTTTCCTCACCATATAAAGAAAAGGTTAGTTAGATCACAGGGGGCCTCAGATCCCTTCTACCTTTAGTCCTTCTGTGATAATGACATAAATCATCTAAATAGTACCTTTTCTTTGGCCATGCTTCGAGGTTTGCGGGATCTTAGTTCCCCAACCAGGGATCGAACCTGGGCCCCTGCAGTGAAAGCACCAAGTCCTAACCACTGGACCATCAGGGAATTCTCAGTAGTACCATTTATTATGCTTGCTTACTGTGTGCCATGCACCCTACTAAGTGCTTTTCATACATCCTCTACTTTAATCCTTCCAACAATATGTGATGACAATTTCACCCCCACTTTATAGGTAAAACAAAACAAAACAAAGACTCAAAGACAGGATTTACAAAGGGTTCTATCCTGCTTATACCTTTTTATGTCTTTTTAGTAAAAAGATGTGCTTTATTTAAAAATCACACAAATTCACGGTGGGCAAACCCCCCAAAATTCACATAAAACTAGATTAAAAATAAAATGAAATAGACTTTTTACAACCTCTCTATTTTATCAATTGATGGCTTTGCTTTTTACTCTGCTTTTTAAACTGCCAAATCGAGTGAACAGATTCATTATTTTCAACACAATATTGCATAAATCTGGATGATTCCTCTGACAAGCCTCTGAGGAGATGTATGACCGTAGTACTCTGGTACTCAAATCAAAAACAGCCTTAAGAAAACGATTCTTCTAGATCTGGGGCCTCGCGTTAAAAATGCCTTCACCAGGAGTGACCCCAGAGCCAAATGTTTTCCATCCACATGTCATTTCCATTAAGCATTAATATGAAGAGGCAATATTCTTACCAGTTACCAAAATGAGGTGAACTTTTAGCTTTAATTTGATTGCCACCTGCTGGCTAAAAGACAAAAATATTCCCTCTGCAGCACAGGAAGCTTGGAAGCACAGAAGGACAAACGGAAACAAATGAATTCTTTATCATCAGCAAAGCAAGTTTGGGTGACATCAGGTTAATTTCTAAAGCAGAAGGGAAATAGTATTTACTGTGTCTATTTTTTGCCAGGTACTGCGTTAGGTACTTCATATATACCATTACATTTTTTTTTTTTTTTTTTTTTTTTTGCGGTACGCGGGCCTCTCACTGTTGTGGCCTCTCCCGTTGCGGAGCACAGGCTCCGGACGCACAGGCTCAGCGGCCATGGCTCACAGGCCCAGCCGCTCCGCAGCATGTGGGATCCTCCCGGACCGGGGCACGAACCCGCGTACCCTGCATCGGCAGGCGGACTCTCAACCACTGCGCCACCAGGGAAGCCTACCATTACATTTAATCAGCCCCAAACAATGTGACTGGCCTAAATATCAGTAACACCATTTTAACTGGCTTCAGACTTCACAACCAAAAAGTGGCTACAAATTCAAAACCAGGTTTCACCCAGACCTGGTTCATCATCATCAATGTATACTCTTTCCATTACTCCATGATTCTTCTCAACCATGATATGTCCGAGTAATCTTACACTGCACAGAAGAGACTGCGGGACTGAGGCTTAGGAGCAGAGCTACAACTCACCAAGGAGAGTCACAAAGCCTTTCTGGTAGTTCACAAGTTACGCAGAGACAAGCCAGATAAATACTTCATAAATTTGGCAAGAAGAGCATCAATGATTAGTCAAAATAGGGGAAAATGAGAATACCGTGACAGCCATCAATAAAAACAATTTCAGGGGTTCAGAAAAAATAATACATTTTATATTAAAATTTCAAACATTCAGCCCTTCAGCAAAAATGTCTGAAAAAAGGAGGGTTGGGGGCTTCCCTGGTGGTGCAGTGGTTGAGGGTCGGCCTGCCGATGCAGGGGACGCAGGTTCATGCCCTGGTCCGGGAGGATCCCACATGCTGCGGAGCAGCTGGGCCTGTGAGCCATGGTCACTGAGCCTGCGCGTCGGAGCCTGTGCTCCGCAACAGGAGAGGCCACAACAGTGAGAGGCCCGCGTACCGCAAAAAAAAAAAAAAAAAGGAGGGTTGGGGGCTTCCCTGGTGGTGCAGTGGTTGAGGGTCGGCCTGCCGATGCAGGGGATGCAGGTTCATGCCCTGGTCCGGGAGGATCCCACATGCTGCGGAGCGGCTGGGCCTGTGAGCCATGGTCACTGAGCCTGCGCGTCGGAGCCTGTGCTCCGCAACGGGAGAGGCCACAACAGTGAGAGGCCCGCGTACCGCAAAAAAAAAAAAAAAAAGGAGGGTTGGGGGCTTCCCTGGTGGTGCAGTGGTTGAGGGTCGGCCTGCCGATGCAGGGGATGCAGGTTCATGCCCTGGTCCGGGAGGATCCCACATGCTGCGGAGCGGCTGGGCCTGTGAGCCATGGTCACTGAGCCTGCGCGTCGGAGCCTGTGCTCCGCAACGGGAGAGGCCACAACAGTGAGAGGCCCGCGTACCGCAAAAAAAAAAAAAAAAAGGAGGGTTGGGGGCTTCCCTGGTGGTGCAGTGGTTGAGGGTCGGCCTGCCGATGCAGGGGATGCAGGTTCATGCCCTGGTCCGGGAGGATCCCACATGCTGCGGAGCGGCTGGGCCTGTGAGCCATGGTCACTGAGCCTGCGCGTCGGAGCCTGTGCTCCGCAACGGGAGAGGCCACAACAGTGAGAGGCCCGCGTACCGCAAAAAAAAAAAAAAAAAGGAGGGTTGGGGGCTTCCCTGGTGGTGCAGTGGTTGAGGGTCGGCCTGCCGATGCAGGGGATGCAGGTTCATGCCCTGGTCCGGGAGGATCCCACATGCTGCGGAGCGGCTGGGCCTGTGAGCCATGGTCACTGAGCCTGCGCGTCGGAGCCTGTGCTCCGCAACGGGAGAGGCCACAACAGTGAGAGGCCCGCGTACCGCAAAAAAAAAAAAAAAAAGGAGGGTTGGGGGCTTCCCTGGTGGTGCAGTGGTTGAGGGTCGGCCTGCCGATGCAGGGGATGCAGGTTCATGCCCTGGTCCGGGAGGATCCCACATGCTGCGGAGCGGCTGGGCCTGTGAGCCATGGTCACTGAGCCTGCGCGTCGGAGCCTGTGCTCCGCAACGGGAGAGGCCACAACAGTGAGAGGCCCGCGTACCGCAAAAAAAAAAAAAAAAAGGAGGGTTGGGGGCTTCCCTGGTGGTGCAGTGGTTGAGGGTCGGCCTGCCGATGCAGGGGATGCAGGTTCATGCCCTGGTCCGGGAGGATCCCACATGCTGCGGAGCGGCTGGGCCTGTGAGCCATGGTCACTGAGCCTGCGCGTCGGAGCCTGTGCTCCGCAACGGGAGAGGCCACAACAGTGAGAGGCCCGCGTACCGCAAAAAAAAAAAAAAAAAGGAGGGTTGGGGGCTTCCCTGGTGGTGCAGTGGTTGAGGGTCGGCCTGCCGATGCAGGGGATGCAGGTTCATGCCCTGGTCCGGGAGGATCCCACATGCTGCGGAGCGGCTGGGCCTGTGAGCCATGGTCACTGAGCCTGCGCGTCGGAGCCTGTGCTCCGCAACGGGAGAGGCCACAACAGTGAGAGGCCCGCGTACCGCAAAAAAAAAAAAAAAAAGGAGGGTTGGGGGCTTCCCTGGTGGTGCAGTGGTTGAGGGTCGGCCTGCCGATGCAGGGGATGCAGGTTCATGCCCTGGTCCGGGAGGATCCCACATGCTGCGGAGCGGCTGGGCCTGTGAGCCATGGTCACTGAGCCTGCGCGTCGGAGCCTGTGCTCCGCAACGGGAGAGGCCACAACAGTGAGAGGCCCGCGTACCGCAAAAAAAAAAAAAAAAAGGAGGGTTGGGGGCTTCCCTGGTGGTGCAGTGGTTGAGGGTCGGCCTGCCGATGCAGGGGATGCAGGTTCATGCCCTGGTCCGGGAGGATCCCACATGCTGCGGAGCGGCTGGGCCTGTGAGCCATGGTCACTGAGCCTGCGCGTCGGAGCCTGTGCTCCGCAACGGGAGAGGCCACAACAGTGAGAGGCCCGCGTACCGCAAAAAAAAAAAAAAAAAGGAGGGTTGGGGGCTTCCCTGGTGGTGCAGTGGTTGAGGGTCGGCCTGCCGATGCAGGGGATGCAGGTTCATGCCCTGGTCCGGGAGGATCCCACATGCTGCGGAGCGGCTGGGCCTGTGAGCCATGGTCACTGAGCCTGCGCGTCGGAGCCTGTGCTCCGCAACGGGAGAGGCCACAACAGTGAGAGGCCCGCGTACCGCAAAAAAAAAAAAAAAAAGGAGGGTTGGGGGCTTCCCTGGTGGTGCAGTGGTTGAGGGTCGGCCTGCCGATGCAGGGGATGCAGGTTCATGCCCTGGTCCGGGAGGATCCCACATGCTGCGGAGCGGCTGGGCCTGTGAGCCATGGTCACTGAGCCTGCGCGTCGGAGCCTGTGCTCCGCAACGGGAGAGGCCACAACAGTGAGAGGCCCGCGTACCGCAAAAAAAAAAAAAAAAAGGAGGGTTGGGGGCTTCCCTGGTGGTGCAGTGGTTGAGGGTCGGCCTGCCGATGCAGGGGATGCAGGTTCATGCCCTGGTCCGGGAGGATCCCACATGCTGCGGAGCGGCTGGGCCTGTGAGCCATGGTCACTGAGCCTGCGCGTCGGAGCCTGTGCTCCGCAACGGGAGAGGCCACAACAGTGAGAGGCCCGCGTACCGCAAAAAAAAAAAAAAAAAAAAAAAAAGGAGGGTTGGGTATTTGTTTTTGGTCCATTTAGGAAACACTCACCTGAGCTCCCATCTCTTCATGGCCACCAGTGTACTGGGTGCCCGTGTGGCACAGACACAGCCGAGCTCCTGGCCTCAAGGAGCCCACAATCTAGTTGGCCAGATACCAATATAAAAGCAAAAGCTTCAGTACTCAAAGCCCCTTTCTCATCCACCATCTTCTTTTGTCTCTGAGAGGCACTACCATTGAAAAGAACAATGGCTAGTGTTTGAGTGATAACTGTGTACTGGACACTGTTCTAAGTTAGTTAATATACGTAAAGTGCTCAATCTTCATATAATGGTATGAGATAACTGGTCTCTTTAATCTCCCTTTTATCCATCATGCAAGGGTAAACAATTTGCCTAAAACCACACAGATCTCTTAAGTGATTAAACTGGTGGTGTTCAAACCCATGCACTTTGCTCCACAGTTCAGATAAAGACCAGGCTGTGCAGCCTCTAAGAGAAGTATGATTGCCCTCATTTCAAAGAAGCGCAGGAACAGAAAGGTCAGTTAACTTATCAGATGTTGCACGGTCAAGTAGCCAGAAGTGGAACTTGCTCTCTAACCAGTAGTCCAGTTCTCAACTACTACCATCATGTTGCTTCTGAAAATAACAATGATGATACAACATCAAGCATAAAGAATACAACAAACATAAAGAATATTCATCCGTGCCACCTAAGGAAGTTCAAGGTCAGGTTATTGGGAACAGAACCTGTAGCAGCGATGACTACAGAGCGGGCGTATTCCCAGTGAGGCTGCTTAGAGGCTCTGAGTTACTTCCAGACCCGTCCATCTGTGAACTAACTCCTCTTCTGTCTTGGATGCCCAGCCTCCAAGAGAGGCCTGACACAAAGTAACAATTCTGTAGGTGAGGAGAGTGACTAACTAGACATCTCAGCCTCTGTGCTCTGAAGAAGCATGTGAACTCCCATTTACAGGATGTACACGGTTTATCAAATTAGAATGATCATCAATTTCTGGGGCAAATTCAAAGGGCAGTTTTACATTCTGGAGTCAACTGGAAAGATACACGAGTCACAATCCACTCCATACATCCCACGGAATTAACACCTACACAAAATCATTATCCTCAGATGAAGTTTTACCTAGAAGTTTTAGGAGGAATCACCATTATTATTTAATAAGCACATCTCACATTCATCTAAAACAGCCATAATTGGAAAATATAACTAGTATTTACCACTAATCAAACAAAATGTTGACACTAAGGTAGTGGGAATAATGAGATAGACAGATCTGGAAATTACCCTGTCCAGAATGAGAAAGACACAAAATCATGGCTAATGGTCACCCATGAATAGACCTAAAAAATTTTGACAAATTTTTTTCTTTGATTCTTTTTACTCCATTTCTCAGGACATTAATACTTGTATGGCTCCATGTTTTCCTTTCTCTTTCTTTTTTTTTTTTAAACCAGAGCATGATGTGTTTGTTTTCCTTTATTAGGACTATGAAAAGAAGAAAAAGAAAAATGCAAGTGGAGAAAGGAAAAGCATACACTGGGAAATGTAGGCGACTCCACAGAGAATTTTACAAGTGAGTTATAATTTTCATTGTTCTAAAATTTTTCTTTTTTTTTTTGCGGTACGTGGGCCTCTCACTGTTGTGGCCTCTCCCGTTGCGGAGCACAGGCTCCAGACACGCAGGCTCAGCGGCCATGGCTCACGGGCCCAGCCACTCCGCAGCATGTGGGATCTTCCCGGACCGGGTCACGAACCCGTGTCCCCTGCATCGGCAGGCGGACTCTCAACCACTGCGCCACCAGAGAAGCCCTAAAATATTTTATAATCATTGCCAGTAGCTTAAAGACTTAAAGATAGATACATCGTGCTTTGTCCCTGAGCTAAATAAACTGTATTTGTTTTAAGCTCTAATATCATATTTCAAGAGAAATGTGTATCTAGAGAGGATTGGGATGGTATGAAATTCCCAAAATAGATCATACAAGAAAATGTGGAAGGAAATAGGGATGCTTGTCCTCAGGACAAAAACATCCAGAAATAGCAGTCATTACGCTGTACACCTTAAACTTCCACAATGCTATATGTCAATTTTATCTCAATAAAACAAAAAAATAATAATGGCATTTACTAAATGTGTATTATACACCAGGCACTGTGCTAAATAATTTATGTGCATTATCTCATTTAATCTTTACAACCACCATTTGAGGCAAGTAATATTATATTTCACAGACAAAGAAACCAAAGACTGGAAATACTCACCCAAGATTATTAGTTGACAATGGGGAAGGTAAAACCATTCTGCAGGTCTGCCTTACATTTAAAGGCATAACACCTTATTCAGTCTGCTCCAATGGTCTCAGTGTAAGAGACTACAGCCCAGCCTCTATTGTAGAGGCTGGGGTTCTGGCAGCAATTGGCTGCCACCACCTGAGAATATGATTTTAGGTAAAATATCATCTCAATGCATCACTCTTCTGTCATCTGCAAAACAAGGGTTGGGATGACCACTAAATTTTCTTATAGCTCAAATTACATAACTCCAAATATTTGAAAGTTTATTGAACAGAGAATTAATTTTGTGTTGCTCTAGATGACAGAACTAGAATGAATGTGATTACTGAGAGACTGTCTATAATATATGGATTTTTATGGCACTGCTCAAGAATAAAATGGAGATTTACAGAATAAAAGAGCATGTGAATGAAAACATAGATCTCAAACTCATTCATTCAATGTTGAATACATCTACATTTTAGCTGTATTTTGATATACTACTACTAATGGTAGAGTAGGGCCAAAAGTAGACTCAGAATTCAACTTTTATAATAAAATAAAATTCTAAAATTATACTCTGTGTACTTTCGGTTCTTTCCCCCACCCCATATTCAAGGCAGTGTCCTTCAAAAGAACTAGTAAAATTCTGAGTCCCCTAAACACTAAAATAATTTTAGTGATTTCAAATAGTTTACACTATAATTTGACAGTGCTAATGAAAAATGTTTTAAAACATCCATAACCAACAAAAAATTTCATGGTAACAATATTAGAATAATCCATTCTCAAATATAAAAGTTTTAGATGGCAAATTGTTTTTCTGTCAAACTAAGATTACGATTTTAAAAAGTTAAAGACACTGATAGAAAATCCATGTTGTAGCCATTCTACTCTAATATTTAAATCATCACTTCTGTAAAGATGACATGCAGTCTTGATTTCTAGTCTCAATTTCTCTCCATTTTAATATGCCAGTCTTGCATTATGGCTACTGCTGGATATCTCTTTGGGGCATCCCTTCAACATCTTAACTCCATGTGCCAATGCTATCAGTCTGTGATTACAGAAAGGTATCTCAAAGGACTTTAAAAAATGACATCAACAAGAAGTCTGCTGATCCAAAGTAACCTCAGGACAGCAGGACCCTGCCAGTGGGACAAATTTATAATCCTATTAACATATCTAAAGAATGATCAAAGGAGTGAGAGAGGAGAGGCTTGAGCAAAGCAGGTGGAGCTGACAGATGCATAGGAAATGGCAGTTTCTATCCAAATGATATTCAGGGGGCCTAGAGCCTTACCAACTGACCGTGGCTAGACCTCATCACATAGAGAGACATCCCGAGCCTAATGCTTCTAGCACCCCTTGTTTTTGCTGACGAACCTTTTCGCATGGCTTCACATGTTGGTCTGCCCAGGAGACACTGTGTTAATCAGACTTTCAAGAATTTCCTATTTCTGTGTCACCGATCCCTAATAACATGCCAGTTAAATGGCTTCTGAGTTGACTTTACAGAGTATGAATTGATCATGTCTACTAAAAACTCCAGTTCCTGTAACAAGTCAAATATAATACACAAGAAGAAAAATATACTCAACTGAAATGTGTTCACAAGTGAACCAGGAGACATACAAGAATATCCGTAGACATTATTTGTATGGGTAAAAATTGAAAACAGCCCTAACTTCTATTTACAGTAGATAGGATAAATTATGTTTTTCCATAAAACGGAACACTATACATCAATGAAAATGAATAAACCTCACTTATTTGAACAATGTGGATGAATCTGTTGAGCATAAATTATAAGCAAAAAAAAAAAAAAAGCCAGGCAGTACAGAATACATATTGCATCTTTACATTCATAGAAAGTTCAGAAGAAAAGGTAAAACTGTACCATGGTTTTAAGGATGTGTGCTTAGATGGCAGTTCTACCCAAAAAAAAGCAATGAATTGGTTATAAGTTTAGCAAGTAGCAGGTGGTGAGTGAGAAGGAAAGGGCTCAGGGTTTCTGGGGGCCAGCAGTATCCTGTTTATTAACCGCGATAGCGGTTACTTGAATGTTTTGCATTATGATAAATCACAGAGAAATAGATTTTTGTTTTGTATATTTTTCTGGGTCACGGACATGCATATCTTCAACTTAGATAATGTCAAACAAACAGTTCACCAAAGGTCTTCTGCCTCTACCTTCCCTCAGCAGTATAGGTGAGTTCCCACTGTTCCACACTATCGTGAACACTTGGTATGGTAGTCATCTGGACTCTGCTAGGTGAAAAAAACTTTTAAAATCATAGAGTTGAGTTTTACCAAATATAGGCAATCAAATTTTCTCCTTTTTTCTGTTAATGTAGTAAGTTATAATGATTGACTGTTTTTAAATGGTAAACCAATGTTACATCTCTAGAGTAAGCCCAACTTGATTGTTACACGTTATCCTTTTCATATGTTGCCAGACTTGGTGTGCTAGCATTTTTGTCAAGGACGTTTGTATCGAGTGTCATAAATCAGATAAGAATGTATGCGGTGGTGGGTAGAAGAACGTCCTCCTCCTAAAAAGTCTGTGTCCTAATCCTTGGAATCTGGGAATATGTTACATTACACGGCAAAGGGAAATTAAGGCTGCAGATGGAATTAAACTTGCTAATCAGCTGACCTTCAAATACGGAGAATATCCTTGATTATCTAGGTAGGCCCACTGGAGCCACAAAGGTCCTTAACAGTGGAAGAAGGAGGCATAAGAGGAGGTCAGAATGACACAGTGGATAATGATTCTATGGCTGTTGTTGACCGGCTTTGGAGCAGCAGGAACAGAGCCAAGAGCTAAGGAATGCTGACAGCCTCCAGAAGCTGGAAAAGACAGTTTCTCCCCTAGAGCTTGGGAAAGCAATGTAGCCACTAACGCATTGACTGTAAGCTAGTGAGACCTGTAATGGATTTCTAACCTACAGAACTGTAAGATAATAAATCTGTATTGTTTAAGCCACTAAACTCATTGTAATTAGTTACAGTCACAGTAGAAAACTATCACACGTGCTTAGGTGGCAATTCTACAAAGAAAAGCGAAGAAATTATCATATCAATTTCTTGTAATAAACTCAGCATTTGATATCAAGGTAATTCTGATCTAATAAAAAATGTCAAGTGTTCCCTCCTTTTCTACTGTCTCAAGAGTTAAGAAAAAAAGTTACACGAGAATTTTTCTAAGTGTTTTGTAGAATTCATCAATGAAGCTATCTGGGCTAAAGGTATACTTTGTGTAAAGGTTTTAGTTGCAAATTCAACTTATTTAATAATTATAGGATGATGACAATATCCTATTTCTTTTGTGAAGTTACATTTACTAGGAATATGTTAATTTCAACTAAATTTTCATATTTGTATAATTTTCAACTTGTATGTTATTCATGATATCCCCTTATATTTATAATACCTTTAAGATTTATAGTTATGTTATGTTTTCTTTGATATTGATTATCTGTGCCTTCTCTTTTCTTAATCTTAGACTCACCAAGAGGTTATCCATTTCATTTGTCCTTTAAAGAATCTGCTTTAGGATATATGATTGTTGTTTATTGTATTTTTCTATTTTTTGTCATTAATTTCTGTTATCCTCTATTTTTTCTTCTATGTTTTTAGGCTAAATTTGCTAGTCTTTTTCCAGTATCTCACATGGGATGCTTAGCTCATTGAAATTCAGACTTTCTTCTATTCTAACATATGCATACCAAGCCATACGTTGCCTTCTAAACAGGCCTTAGGTTTAACTGCATCTCACAAATAGTAATATGCAGTATTTTTATTATTATTCAGTACAAAGTATTACCTGATTTTATATTAGATCCAAGAATTAATTAGAAGTGTATTTATTTCCAACCATAGGAATTTTTCTAGTATTTTTTTTGAATTTTATTTTATTTATTATTTTATACAGCAGGTTCTTATTAGTCAACCATTTTATTCCCATCAGTGCATACATGTCAATCCCAATCTCCCAATTCATCACATCACCACCCCCACCTGCCGCTGCTTTCTCCCCGTGTCCATACGTTTGTTCTCTACATCTGTGTCTCAATTTCTGCCCTGCAAACCGGTTCATCTGTACTAGTTTTCTAGGTTCCACATACATGCGTTAATATGTGCTATTTGTTTTTCTCTTTCTGACTTACTTCACTCTGTATGACAGTCTCTAGATTCATCCACGTCTCTACAAATGACCCAATTTCGTTCCTTTTTATGGCTGAGTAATATTCCATTGTATATGTGTACCACAACTTCTTTACCCATTTGTCTGTCGATGGGCATGTAGGTTGCTTCCATGACCTGGTTATTGTAAATAGTGCTGCAATGAACACTGGGGTGCATGTATCTTTTTGAATTATGGTTTTCTCTGGGTATATGCCCAGTAGTGGGATTGCTGGGTCATATGGTAATTCTATTTTTAGTTTTTTAAGGAACCTCCATACTGTTCTCCATAGTGGCTGTATCAATTTATATTCCCACCAACAGTGTAGGAGGGTACACTTTTTTGTTGTTAATTTCTAGCTTATTTGAATTGTGATTAGAGAACTTACTCTGTAGGATTTCAATCCTTTGAAATTTGTTGAAACGTCTCCTTTACCCAGTATATAGTCAGTTTTAACAAATGTTTTGCATATGCTGAGAAGAAGGTGTATGCTGTTCTTGCTGGGCACCATATACGCTTGTTCAGGCAGGTTTGCTAATCATGCTGTTCAAAGTCTCTACATTTTTACTCGGTTTTCTGGTTTGTTTTTTGTTTTTTCTCTCTCTGCTTATTCTATTAGTTACCCAGAGAGATACGTTCAAATCTCCCACAATGGTTGTAGATTTGTGCATTTCTCCTTGTAACCCTGTAAATTTTACATGGTAGTTATCCCTTATTGCAAATTAATGAACCGGCATTCTGATCTTTACTTCAGTCTTCCATGAGTGGCATTTAGAGTAAATTAGGCTCTGAAAGTACAATGGCCTCTAAGTACCCACAAGGAATGGTCTCTGAATCAGAGGTCCTCAAACTTTGTACCCTTGAACCCCTCTGTCAGTATGATGAAATCTCTGGATACTGTCTCAGAATAATGTTTTTAAATACATAAAATAAACAGGATAACAAATGAAATCAATCCCTTTAAAAGATCATTATCAAAATGTTAAAAACAATTGTGATATTGTAACAATTGTTTCTTTATCAGTACATTCAATAACAAGATCTAATGATGGTTCTTACAATCTCCATAATTTAAAAGTAATGATAAGCACAAAAAGCTTTGAGATATTTGCAACAGTTATGTGATATGAAAATACCTGCCATATCTACTGGTGACAAAATAACAGGTTCTACTAACACTACTATAATTTATTACTTCCATTCTTAATTAAAAGAACCATTCG
Source organism: Lipotes vexillifer (assembly GCF_000442215.2). NCBI lineage: Eukaryota > Metazoa > Chordata > Mammalia > Artiodactyla > Lipotidae > Lipotes > Lipotes vexillifer. Next base: position 864,580 of record NW_006776635.1, read on the forward strand.
GACTTCCCTGGTGGCACAGCGGTTAAGAATCCACCTGCCAATGCAGGAGACACGGGTTCGAGCCCTGGTCCGGGAAGATCCCACATGCCACGGAGCAAATAAGCCCGTGTGCCATAACTACTGAGCCTGTGCTCTGGAGCTCGCGAGCCACAACTACTGAGCCTGTATGTCACAACTACTGAAGCCCGCATGCCTAGAGCCCGTGCTCCGCAACAAGAGAAGTCACTGCAATGACAAGCCCGCGCACCACAACGAAGAGTAGCCCCCGCTCACCGCAACTAGAGAAAGCCCCCACACAGCAACAAAGACCCAACACAGCCAAAAATAAAAAATATAAAGTAATAAATTTTTTAAAAAATCATTCAATTTCAGTGAGACATTAGTGAAACTAAATTTGTAATTTTTTCTGTCCATGTTCACAGACACACTGAATTCCATCCATTAAAGGGTTCAGGTTTCTGGACCATATGCTAAGATAGTCCAATCAGAGATCAACCTTTCAGAAGGTGCTATGATGCTGTTCTCACCTCTAGCTCACTAACTCCTGTTTACTCAATTCTTATTCTTATGTTTTCTTCTCCCCCCACCTCACTCTTGCTCTTTCTCACTCTATTTTATAATAAAAACAAATTAATAATCTTCTCCCTATTCCCCATTTTCCCCCAACTTCACCATCTTAGTAAATGATATAACCATTTTCTTAAGAAATATGATTGTTTCTTTCTCTAAATCCTTAACGGAATATGTTTCTTTTATTGCATTTATCATGCATTTTACATTAGGGATGTTTGGTATACTAGCCTTATCTATACTAGACAATAAATTTGTATAAAGTTTTCATGCAGTATGAAAATAGTTTCTCAAAAAATATTTGTTGAAATTATATAATTCACTTTGTATCCAAAAAACCTTACCCTCTAAAACTACATTCCTCCTTGATAAATCAGCTGAGTGAATGAAAAAATTTTTGCCTCTGATATTTCCTTTTGATTGTCTTTTTTCTTTCTTAAATAATCTAAATCTGGATGAGACCCTCATTTTATTTATATCAGTCGAAACCTGGAAACCATCCAAATGCCCAGTTATAGAAAAATGGACAAACTGTGGTATTTCCATATGATGAACAGTAAAAAAAAAAAAAAAAAAAAAAAAAAAAAAAAAATTTAGTCATTGATACATGAAACAATACAGGTGAATCTCAAAAGCAACATATACTAGCCAGATACAAAAAAAGCCAGATACAGAAAACAAGCCAGACACAAAAGCATACATGTATTCCATTTTAAATAAAGTTTAATAATAGACAAAAATAATATATGGTGATAGAAGTCAGAATAGCAGGGATATGGGACCAGGATCTGAAAAAGACACAGGGGAACTTGCTGGGATGATGGGTATATACTTTATCTTGATCCAGATTGATGGGTACACAGGTGTATGTATACACGTGTATACATTCATCAAGCTGTGCACTTAACACATTTACATTTTGCCATAGATAAATTATGCCTTAAAAAGTTAAAAGAAAAAAACCTGCAGCATTTTTGTAAGGAAGTCTACCGTCAGGTACTGAAGATAAAACATTAAATAAAACACTGTGTGATAAAGAGTAAAATGAATAACATACTGTGATTGCAAACTTCTTTTGACCGAAGTAAAATATATGACGAGTGACATAATCTGAATGGCAACCTTGCAGAAACACTCCTTGTTGACTTCTAGTTTTTATTACAGCTTAATGTGTATTAATACACATGCAGTAACCGTTCATTGTAGAAAATGTAGAAATTCCAAATAAGCACAAAAAAATTAATTATCCATAATCCAACCACAGAGAATATTTTCTTTGTATATTGGCTAAATAACTTATTTGTTTTACTTTTGAGCTGTATCCAACTTAACAAGGAGTTTCTAAGCATAAATTCTAGGATCACTTTAACAAAGAAAATATTCCACTCTAATCAATTTATCTTTCATTAAAAAACAAAATGAACAATAAAACAAGAAACTCAACTGAGACACATTTTTTTGATGACTTTTTTCAAGAAATAAAGGGAATATGGATCTGTGCAACAATTATAAAGTACATTTCAATCACATTGAAAAATATAACTAAGTCTGATGGGGGTGTTTAGCCTTGAGCATCCCTGATTTTAGTCACTGGTTTTTGGAAACAGTCAATACATAAAGGATCCATAGCCTTACAGAGGAAGTAGGGTGGAAACAGATTCAGTCTAAATAATGAAGTGTTCTAATGGGTCCCCAAGGACTACAGCAGCATTTCCCAATGAAGGGTCGGGGAGAGGTCAGTTGTTCTATGGTCTGTGTATTTAGGAAAGAGGCCATGCCATTTCTCACCCTAGGAAAATCAGAATTCACATAGTAAAGTAATGCTCTAAGTCCTAAAATGGAAAACAAAAACCTTGTTTTTTACCGAACATTTCCCAAACTGATTTGGCTACCTAAGCCCCTCTCCTTCTACTCCCAACTCAAGCAACAACTAAGAACATCTCAAACTAAGACCACTCTTTGGAAACACCAGCAGATCAGCTGATCAACGCCCTTCATGACGGTCCCCATCAGCCCTCTAATCCTACCTCTACGTTCTGCCACAGACACACCTGTCTGCCACCACAGCAAGCCCACTGCCATCCCCATAGATGCCCTGGTGGCTCGCGGGCTCCACGCCGTGGCACATGCTGTTTCCTCAGCATAAATACCCTGCTGTCTTTGGCCTCCCTAGCTGGTCAGTGCCTACTCATCCTTTACGTTAGAGCTGTGCTGGGGAAGCTTGACCAAACCTGCCTCTAGGGCTTCCATTTACATTCCAATCTTTTCCATTCTCGACATTTCTTCAATATGTTCTGAGTGGCTTCTTCTGTGACTCCCTACACACAGGTCTAAGTGAGATCTCTGGAGGGTAGGACTTTTTCCTTTTGGTCTTGCACTAAGGTAGACTGGCAGATGGGAGATTCTTAACAAATAATGGTTAAATGAATGAATAAATAATATAGGCACTTCTCAGGGAGGTGAGCCAAAACGGAATAGCCGTTAAATTAAGATACCTATTTTCTTATTTTATCCACAAATCTATGGTATTAGAATTCTTACTAAAAGTGTACTTCTGAATGACTCCAGATTTCCCCATTTGTTACCAGGTGAAAAAGCAAATGGACTTAATACCCCTGAATTGTACACTTAAAAATGTTTAAAATGATAAATTTTATATTATGTATATTTTCCCACAATTTTTAAAAAGCAAATGGAAACAAGAAACATTTAGAAGGTTTTTTTGTTTTTTTTCTGATTGCTGGGGGGTGGGGGGAGGAACAGTAGAGTAATGCAGTACCTACAATCGTTTTTAACCAATTTCTTTGAACAGACCAGCAATTTTAAAATGTGCTGAGCTGAAACTGAAAACAAAACTGAGCGTAAAAAGAAGTAAACAAGTGAAAAAAGTTATAAAAGACACGTGTTTTTATTATGAAATTGAAACACAAAGAGCCCCTTAATTAGAGATAATAGAGAAGCACTGCTGCAAATTACATCCCCATTAGTACCACTTAAATTGCAAGGGACAGCTTACAGCTCACAAGTGACTATAAAGTTAGTTAACTGGTTTTACAATAAAACACATTCTCATACCACATAAGAACTGTCTGTGAGAGAGATTTTTATGTAGCTCATAAGCCTATTCCTAAAGATATCCCAGTAGAGGGGTTCCTAGTGGATTTTGATCCATGAGAGATGCTTGTAACAACAGATCCCTAAGGCGTTTACTCCTCATAAGTTTTCTTCAAAGGGGACAACATTTCTGGCTTGTTTTAGAATAATCTGTAGTCGTAACTTTATAGGCAAGCTGCTTCTTTATTCTAGATCCTCAATCAAAAGCTCTGGTATTTATAAGATATGCCGAAAGACCAATTACATTTAAACTTGATCCATCATTCACATGACTTATAAATACATGGACCAGTACATTCTGGTACTTTTATCTTTGTCACCCTTAAAATTAAAGCATTTTTTAAAATTGGCTTAACTAAGATTTTCCAGGTTTCCCTTGTAAGTAAGGCAGCATGTAACTATGATGAAAAATGATCAAAGAAGAAGAAATTAATACCTAAAACAGAAAAGATACTTTCCTAGAAACAGGTACAGCATAGCAGGTAAACAGCATTAATAACAACTTTCTAAAACAAACACAAAAAAATCCTCCTACAATTTTCTCTGTTCATATCTTATAGCTATTGTTTTTGTTAATCAAATGTGAAAAAGATAAAGAATAAAGTATTATCCATTTACTATCATGATTTGGCAGGAGACAATAAATGTAGCATTTTCTATCACCTTATTTTTATTGAAACTAAGGCCAGGAATTTTTGTACTTTTAAACTTTACCCCACGATCTGTTATAGGCTACACCGAGTTAATGGATCTATTTTTTTTCCCTTACTTTTTGTAGACAGATAATCCAGGATCATAAATTAGAAGAAGCCAGTTCATCTAGCATGAGTGAGTGGGGCTGAGCAGCCATCAGCTGCTTCCTCTTTATCCCACTGAGCAGTTACTAAACAGTCGAGCTACAGAGACATTAACGGACATCAACACACCTCTCACTTCCGTTTCTTGCTTCCTTTTCCTGTAAAGATTTGGACCAAATAGATAAATTCTGCTGGTACCTAAATGACTAAGGAGAGGAGTATAAAGTAAAATCTATTTAAACAATTCTGCATGATTTGCCATGCCCTGTCATTCATTATGAGGGCATAATTTTCTCCAAATGAATAAAGTACCAAATGCCGTTATTTCGCTGCTACTTGATTTACTACTAAGGCCGAGTGTTTAGATTCTGACAAAATGGACTCATTAAAATGATCTTCTAGCTTTCTCACTGCAGTTTTCTTCGCCTGGGTCCATGACTGTCCCTCCACAGGATTCTAAACTCGAATTTCTGACTCATCCTTCTGTTGATTTCTTGGAGTTGACAGTGTCCCTGCCTGTCCCTCACAACTTAGCCCAATTCCCCCAAACTTCACTTCTGACATGCCAGATTTAGATACCAACCAGCCTACCTTCTAGCTGACCCAATTCCAGACACTGGCACCCCTGGCCTGCCACTTTAATTGTAATTTCTAGACTGGATAATCCACAAAATAATGGGTAAGAAGTTACTTTGCAGTAATGCTTCAAGCTATTTTGGGAGGTAGGAGAAGAGACTCATGTGCCATAGCCAAAGACTCAGACTAGATCATAAGGACTCTGATTCAGTGAGTGACATATACCAAGGGGAAGATAGACCTTATTAGCAAATTATGAAACACGCAAGAGATTCAACCGAACTATAATATATGATCCACTGAATAAGGTTTATCATCAAAACATAAGTGAAGAGAAATTGGTTACTGGTATCAGATCATTATACATTATTTAAAGAACACTGTATATTATTTAAAGTATGCGAAAACAGTAAATAGAGTGTGTTTGGTCGTTCTCAACAAATCTTGTTCATATAATCACAAATTTAAAAGAACCTCTGGATAATACCACAGGGGTGAGGGTTGGGGGAGAGACACAGAATAGCATGTATGGTCTCTTGTCATTTCAGCAAAAGCCAAACATGTTGGGAGAATAGGAGTTCTCCCAGGTCTATGTAAAATCCACTGGTAGAAGCAGAATGTTTGAAACTTGTAGGCTTCTGTCTGTGCTGATGGAGTTCTTCTCTCACCATTTGAATGATATATGTTTACTAAGAATAAGGAAGCTATTCAGGCTAATGGGACCTATTATATTAAGTAATTTAACTATATATTATTCAAACTGACAAAATATGAGTTCAAAAATAATTGTTTCTATGAGAACTAAGTTGAAAGCCTTGGGAATCTTTTATAAAGGCAAATTGCCAAGAAAAATGCTGTTGAATTGGGTGCAAGTGAGGCAACTATAAAAAATTAAAGAGAAATGTATAAAAATCTAGCATTCTATACTCATGTCTGGAGAGGTTTTAAGCTCTAGGATTACAAGATTTTTATTTTTTATAAAACAATACACTTCAAAATACATTATGCCCATTATGTTTCTATATGATTAGATGAGCATGAAGACAGACATGGAAAGGTACACAGCAGGCTGTAAATATGGGTTTCCTGTTTTTGTATTATTTTGTTTCAAAAGCAGTTAGGCTTGGGGGAGAGGTGAGGGAAAAAAGGTTATCCATGAGAAAAAAGTTACACAACAAGTAACATCAGATATAAAGAGAATCATGAAAGGATGGTCACTCAAATAGTAATGGTGGTTATCTTGGAACAATTTTAGCTTTCATACATTTCTTTACGTTTGAATATTTTACAATGAGCAGTATTTTACATAATCACAAGAAAAACGAAACTAGTTTTTTCATGTTGGATTTTTTTACTATTAAAAAAAGAGAGAAAGACCATGGGACTAATTTTAGGGAAAAATCAATGACTAGACATTGCATGAAAATGACTTTTGATCCTTGATGACCTGCTCTTACACAAGAGGGGAGTGACTGCAGTGAATCACCAGTGCTCCACCCAATTTCTATAACCAAAAGTTTCATTCTTCAGGGAGTCAAAGGATCTGCCGTTTTCAAACCTCATACTCTCAGTTGGCAACACTTGGCCTTATTTCCATACTTTCTTCTCCATCTTTGTCTGCACTGTTTTAATAGAAAATTAGCATCACCTTTTATATATCTATGTCCCGTAGACCTACTTATAATTCCTAGTCAGCCTGCCTACTGGTGGATTTTCAATATTTAACTCTGGGCCAGTGCTTCATTCAAGCAATGCTTGTCACAGGTTATGGTTTATTTGTAAGGGCAACACATTAGCCTTTGGCTTCCCAATAGATAGGGGACATCAGATGGGAAGGTGTTAATTGCAAGGGTTAGGGGACTTTAAGTTCCAATGATATAGTCCCAAATATACAAGGGGAAAAAAATCCTACAGAAATCGTGAATTTTTAAGAAAGTCTTCTTAACTTAAGGAAAAATTTCATAGGGAACAAATTCTTGAAAAAGAAATGATAACTCTGCTACAGCGCAAACTAGTAATTCAACAAGATCTGGGACCTGAAAGAATCCAGCTCTTCTCACTATGTTCCAGCAGTTCTTTGGAGATCTTGAGAAGTGAACATTCACATATTCTTGAACACTTTTTTCTAACATTTTCCCTTTTCCAATAAAGCTCATTCCTTAGACTTCAGTACTGCTTTAAAAAAAAAAAAAAAAAAAAGGTCATCCTCTACACAGCCTATTCTTTCTTCTCTACTAATTCAATTATTCATTAGACAGGTTTACATTTATGGTGTGCATCAGGTACGCTACCTAATGCTAACTCATACGTAGGGGCAATTCAGGCTCACAGAAGTTACCAAACACGTGGGTATTTCTATATGGAGAGTATGTGGTAAAATTGGAATTGAGACACATCTGGAACCTCCTGGATTCCAGGTGAGAGCAGGTACAATGTGTCCAAGACAGGGACATGAATCCTCCAACCCTCCATTTTTGCTAATTGCTTAGTTAATGAAAATCTAGCTTTAGGGTCGATTCCATGAGATGAGGTTTACCTTGCAGTGGTTCCATCACCTTGGCTGGGATCTAGAACTGTTTGTCTATAAATTTCCCCAGGATGATTTGAGAGGTAAAAATAGAGTATTCTCACACTATTGCAGACTGACACCAATGTACCAGGTCCACTGCAAAAACTCATCCATCCACTCTGAGTTAAAAACATGGTGACTAAGAAGAAGCCTTCCTCATGTGGTCTTATAGTTCATACCAGACTATAACGGACGCTGTTTCCCGTTTCATTAAAGGTTGCCTGGAGGTAGAAATCGGAGTGCATCTCAGCACTGCTGGCTTTGGCTTATGCTAGAGTCCTGACACTGAGCCCGCCTCTCTCACTTCATGGCTGTCCTCATCCTGTCTTAATAATTCATTTGGTTTTACTTTCACTTACACACAAACACACATACCACACAAATGTATCACTAGAAGTTATTACTCTATTTAATATTAATGTCAACATCAAGTATTCTAAGTCTAAAAATGCAATTATTTCTCACGAGGAAGAAAATATGGTTAATTCCATACATCGTTTCTCCTGAAAGTAATAATTAGATTACTCAGATGCTATACACACTGTAATGCACAAAACCAGACCTTTAAGTCTTATGGTTTTGAAAGCAGCAATCAAACACGAAAATCATCTAGTTAAGCAGGATTAAAGAGTTTGCAGATCATCTGCTTTCCATTTTTCTTCTCTGTATCCAGTTACTGCAAAGACAGTCAATATAGTGTGGAAGGGGATTTATCAACTTTGGTGTCAGGAATCCCAGGTTCTCGTTCTGGCTCTAACACTAACCTGTCATGTGACCACAAACAAATGCCTAACTTCTCTGGTCTTAGTTTCCTTATATGTGAAAAGAAAAAAGATGAACAAATAACCGCTAAGACCTCTTCTAGTCCAATCCCCTCTCATTCTAGTTTCCATTTTGGACCCACTGATCCAGCTTATGATGATGCTGCTCTACTTAAAACTTTTACTGGGATTAAGTGTGAATTTTTGTTGTCATTGTCTAGCACCCCCATTACAAAAAGAAGATCACATTGTTATAAGACTGAGCAAACAACTGCTCTAATTTGTCCCTGGTTTTATTGAGATAGAACCAACATACAACATTGTATTAGTTTATGGTATACAACATAATGAATTGATACACGTATATACAGTAAATGATCACCATAATAAGTTAACATCCACTGCCTCACATAGTTACAATTTTTTTCTTAAGATGAGAACTTTTAAGATCTACTCTCCTAGCAACTTTAAAATATACAATACAGTATTATTAAGCATAGGCACCATGCTGCATATTACATCTCTAGGACTTACTTATCTTATACCGGGAAGTTAGTACATTTTGACCCCCTTCAGCCATTTCCCTCACCTCTGGCAACCACAAATCTGGTCTGTTTCTATGAGTTCCATCTTTTTTAGATTCCACGTAAAAGTGAGATCATACAGACGCCATAAAGAACTGAGGAAGCAGGAGAGATGGAGTACTACCAACTTCTCTGTGAAATGAAATTTGTGGTTGTTTGACACTGTTGACAAAGGATGTTATTAGACTGTTCAGAATTACAAATGAGGTTAGAAGGACTGTTAGATATTAAGCAGATTCTACTTCACAATAATTAACAAGGATAGAAGACTACACATGCTAAATCATGTCAGAAATTTCCTTCGGCTCTTTCAGGCATGCCAGGAAGAATTTGAGTCACTTTTATTGCTTATCCTATTCCTGTGCCCCTGAAGGGGAAGGAGAGCGGGAGGCAGAGCGTTAGTCACCTGCAATTAATTACTCATTGAATTTGCTAAACCATAATCATTTTTCCTTTTGAGCTTTCATCTAAGTATCTTTAAGAACTTCTGAATATTAATTATAACAACACTGTCCTGAAATAATTTGGGGCTTTGATTAAAATCGCGTGCCCTACTTTTGATTACTCTCTTCAAGTGTGGAGCCTAAAAAAATCCTAGAAGGTTAGAGCTTAGAAAGATGTTTAAGCACATCAAACCCCACACCTCACCTTTTACTGATGAGGTTCTCAGACTACAGAGGTTAAGAGACTTGCATGATTTCACCTAGCTAATCTCAAAGCAGATTTAGCATACAATGAACCACATCCTGTTCTCCGAGGCCTCCCTTGAGCTTGCGCCAGAATAACATATTTCATAATAATCTTCCACCCATTCACCCCCTAAGTTACTAAAAAAACTTTAATTTATGGATAACTTTCTTAGACACAAGGCCAGCATGTTGGTGGGCATGCCTCTGCTGCCATATCATGGGCGATCTGGGAGCCTAAGCAAAATATATTTTCCTTCCTGAGATTTTTTTATATTTATGTCATCCTCTCAAAATTAAGGTAATCAAGATTAGGTTAATCACCAATACATGAGAGTTGCATACAATTTAGGAGTTGAATAAAATGAACAGTGTGTGCTTCCCTGCTGGCGCAGTGGTTAAGAATCCGCCTGCCAATGCAGGGGACACGGGTTCGAGCCCTGATTCGGGAAGATCCCACATGCCGCAGAGCAACTAAGCCCGCGACCCACAACTACGGAGCCCACACGCCACAACTACTGAAGCCTGCACGCCCTAGAGCCCGTGCTCCTCAACAAGAGAAGCCACCGCAATGAGAGGTCCGCGCACCACCGCAATGAAGAGTAGCCCCCACTTGCCGCAGCTAGAGAAAGCCTGCACGCAGCAACGAAGACCCAACACAGCCAAAAATAAATAAAATAAATGAATAATAAAATAAATCTTTCATTTAAAATAAATAAAATAAAATGAACTGTGTTCAAATCCAAGAAAGCAGCCCCTAAACATCAAAAGGAAGTTACTTTATGTGGCTAGCAACATTAGAACCTGAATTCAAGCATCATGTTACCTGCAAGGGATCACAGTCACTGGTGAAATAGTTTTGAAGTGACCCATGGTGCCTAAGCTTCTCTGGGAGACAGTGGGCCTGTGCTGGCGGGGGTGGGGGGTGGTGAAGACACTGGAGTATGACTGAGAAAGACGAGAACATGGAGAGGATATCTAAAGAATATTTCAATTAATTCACAATATGGCATAAGTCTGGCTCTCATGCCACACTTTTCTCAAGGGAAGACCATACTAACATGTTTAGATGGTATATTAGCAGCATGAAATAATTACATCATAGTTCCGAAGCAGAGGCAGTCTATTGCAAGGACTTTCTTTGCTACCAGTTACCATAGGCTGTTTTAAGTTAGAAACTGAATAACAACACTGAATACTGTAGAAATGCACTTTGCTTATAATACTTGAGTTGTTACAATATTTGATTATCCATTTGGTTGTTACAGAAAAATTCTTAACTGTAATTGATGGCTGTTGCTGTAGTAGTATATTGCCTCTATTTCTACCTCTACTAATGGGCTTTATGTGCTAGATTTTAATATCTTTGAGCCTGGGCAAGTGCACAAGTCTTTTTAAAAGAAACATGGTTTACTTGCACAAAACTGATCAGTTCTGAGAGATCGTAAATGCCCTTGAAGTGTGAGTGTGAAACAAATGGTGAGAATTTGAATTGGTCCCTCTTATTGCAGTATTGAAATTAAGTCTACTTAATTTATCAAGTCATGTTCATGCCCTGATTTTATATACTTGTATCTATCATTTTTATATATATATAAATTTATTATTTTATTTAGTTAGTTTTGGCTGCGTTGGGTCTTCCTTGCTGCGCGTGGGCTTTCTCTAGTTGCGGTGAGCAGGGGCTACTCTTGGTTGCGGTGACTCCTCTTGTTGTGAAGCACGGGCTCTAGGTGCACTGGCTTCAGTAGTTGCAGCACGCAGGCTCAGTAGTTGTGGCTTGCAGGCTCTAGAGCGCAGGCTCAGTAGTTGTGGTGCATGGGCTTAGTTGCTCCACATCACATGGGATCTTCCCGGACCAGGGATCGAACTCATGTCCCCTGCATTGGCAGGCGGATCCTTAACCACTGTGCCACCAGGGAAGCACAAAGTTGGACCTTAAGAATCAGACAGACCAGGCTCCTCCCATCAGTAGCCACAAGACCCTGGGCTTATTACCTTACCCCCTTAAGCCTCAGTCTTTTCATCCCCAAAGTGAGGATAATAAATGAATCCCCCCTCAAAGAACAGTTGGGAAAATTAAATGAGATAATACAAATAAACAGCAGCAAATGTTAAGCACACAGTAAGCACTCAATCAATTAACTCTTAAGCTTGCTTCAAAACAACTGACCTGTCTTTGCATCAGCTGGTTAGCTCTTAATGGTTTATGCAGTTGTGAAGAGCGAAGATACTCATGAGGCATTTCCTTAAGGATGCTATTTTCTTCTCTCCTGGAAAGCTGTTTTTAAAAATTAACATAGGCTAGTGTGTCGCTTTCAATTTTTTTTTTTTTTTAATTTGAAAGTACTGGGCTTAAACTAACACATCTATCCACCATTATTTTTTAGTTTTTTCAGAGACATTCAGAAAATGATGTGAAATTATATTGACCTGGGTTGCATTAGAGCTTCTCATCTGAATACTGAATCCTTTGTCTCCACCCTTGTAGTTTCTTTCCTTTGTTTTCTACCTTTTGCTTTACTCTGTCTCACTAGGCTCTGTAACTCCTCAAAGCACAATGACCAGAAAAAGATATTAAAAAAAAAAGATTATGAATAATAGTTGAAAACAAATAAATTGAGTTAATAGAGCCCAAAGTATGGAAGTTTCATGACCTAAAAACAAATACCTCTAGAAAATAAATGTGTACCCTTTTTGGCTACTTTCTTTGTGTCTTGCATAATGTCACAAGCCTGCATTCCTGGTAACATACATTGCAACGTCCAAGAAAGCATAAACATTCATTTTATAGAGCTCATAGGAATATTCCTTGACTGTATCATCTCTTTCAGATATTCAATTTACTTTAATTTGCTATGGTAGGGCCAGAATTACTTTATAGAAACAATGCCAGGAGATCTGTTTGGTTAATGTTCTGCCGAAAATAAAGAATTGGCTTTCTGCTTAGATTTATCAAAGTTCTACTCCAAATTTTAGACAAGGTAGAGTGTTATACTGGCAGAATATCAGGTCAGGTGTTTCTTACATTAGGCATCGGTAGACTGAAATCATCAATGATTCACTTCAGAAAATAAATTCTGTTCTATTTCAAAATAAGGATTACATGCATCCTATAAATGGCTCCCAACTCTTTTGTTCTCATGCGCCGTCTAGTGTTACTTAAGGGAATACTTAGCTAAATTCTCATCCTGGCTGGGAAGATGAAAGGCTTACTCTGGAAAGAGATCATCTAGTCCAAAGCCCTGCCCTCATTTTTCATATGAAGCCAACTCGTTGTTTTCTGGAGGTAACACAGATAATTACTGAATATCCTTAGATATTCGATTATATATTATTCTGAGATAGTGGGGGACATTCTCCATAACACCCTGTTGACTTACTCTATTTACTGTTCATAATCATCATCATTTACTAACAGTTTCAGGGACATAGAACTGAGGTATACACAATATTCATCATGGAAACTTAAGTATTACAGTGGCTTTGGAGTAAGACAAATAGCTGTGATTTGGAGAAAGTTACATACTTCACTCAGACACTGTTTCATCATCTGTAAAATGGACATCATCACATGTATCATCATCATATCTATCTCAGGGGGCTGTTATGGATTAAAAAAAAAGAAATATGTAAAGTCCCTATTAGAGTTTATGATGCGTGTAAGCAGTCAATTAATGGCAGCCACTTTTAACATTGTATGAGTATCCCCACAGAATGGAGCTCTCAGAAGTCAATACTTGGTTGGATAAGAACCCACGTGGGCAAATCAAACACAGATTTGTACAATAACTGGAGTACCCTTGCTTTCTCCTTACTAGCAATCCTCGTCCTGTGATGTGCTCACAGTGTGATGGGTGAGAGTAGTGACTCTAGTGCCAATGGGTGGGGCTCAAACCCCAGCTTCTCCACACAGAGCCGAGTGACCCCAGACTTCCCGCTTGACTTCTCTGTGGTGAAGTTTCAACATCTGTCACATAGGGATCGTGATAATTACCTATCTCACTGGGGTTTTTTTGTGGGAATTAAATATGTTGATATATGTACCTGGCACACAGCAAATGCTATATAATTTATCTGTTATTTAAGTATTAGCTGTAATTTAAAGCAAAAGTCAACCACTTGGCCTAAGTACTAATAACACTTGTAGATTTACTAACTGATATTCAAATAAACCTAAATTTTCAAGAAAAAGATTGCTACAATATAAGTTGATTTCCTTAATCAGAAAGAACTAGGAAAACGTCTATATCTTAGGTGTTTCTAACATATATTGTTTTAAAATGTCACCTTTCAGAAAGATCCTTTTTGATAGAAGTATTTCTGTTTTAGTTTAACCAATAACAACAATTTCCCCTGATTTCTTTCTCTAAGCCCCGTACTGTGCTGTGTGCTTGTGGTCATTCTGTCACCTAATCCCAAGGAAGGAGGAGGGCATGCCCCATTTTTCCCAACTATACAGATGAGGAACTGAAGCCTTAGAGAAATTAAGTAACTTACCCAAGTTCACAGAGCTAGCATGTATGAAAAAACAACAATAACCAGAATCCCAATCCAGGAATGTTTATAACTACTATATTAAATGGCCTCTCCACTTACAAATGGTTGAAACCATGTCCTGTAAACACTTCAAAGTGAAATAGTCCCCAGATCCTAAATTGTTTAACCTAAGTCTCAGTTTTCCCTAGATATAAAATGAGAGTGATCAGATCAGATGGTCCAAGATACTAAAAGCTCTAGAATTTAAAACAAATATTTCCACTTCATGAATCTTGTTGGTAAATCTAGGGATTTTTTAAGAATTTAAAATACATCTACTTATGATTTTTCTGTTGGATTCTCTCATTATTTAGTGTTCTAAAAATTATAAATCATCCATATCATCTATAATTTTTAAAATTATAAAGAAATCATTTACATATAAACAAAAGTTTGCTTTGGTATTATCTAATTCTCTATTCAAGAGCTATAAAAAATATCTCTTCTTATGCACATATTAATTCTATTTGGTCATTTTAATGATGCTTAAATTTTCTACAAGTCTAAAGAAAAAAAAAATCATCCCACGGGGTCTAACTTCTCAGTAAAAGTATACAATGCTTTAAACCTATAACAAAAATATCCAATATTATAAAACTCGCTTGTTAATTCTACGTATTCTTCTCTTAGCCTATAATATTTAAATATTTAATGTTAAAAATGTCATCACTTTAACCATTTACTCATTGGCCAGTCTCAATTTCTGTATTTCAGTAAATATAAAACAAGAGAGAAATCTGCCAAAAGTCAGCCTAAATATTAGCAGACAAAAACATCACCTGCTTGGCATTTTGTTTTTATTTTCCTCAAGTCAGCCAGACATATTTATTAGAAACAGGAAGACAGTAATATTAGTTCACTTTTTCATTCTCAGCACTCAATTAACACACATCCAACAACTGGAAAGGTACTTGTTATTATAGTACTGACATGATAGACAGCACTAAAGTCAGTCTAAGCCCCCATGAATCATCCTGTACAACCAAACTGTTCAATGGCCCGGCCACTGAAGGTGAATTCCATCTTAGTTCCTAAGATAAGGGAACTGAGCTCTTGACAAGTTAACACACTAGTGTAGCAACTACATTTGGCATGGAAGGGAGAGGAGGACACACCCACATCCCTGCCCACCCATTGTGAGGTCCATAATCTTCCACCCACACCATTCACTTTCTCTTCACAGCACTCATAACGCTGACATGTTTAGTAACTGTCTCTCTTATCCCATCAAAATTCAGGTTCCATGACATCAAGAATTAACGCTTCTTCTCACTCCTGTATCCTAGTGCCAGGAATAGTATCTGACACAAAATAGGTGCTGGGAAAATATATTTACTAAGTAATAAAAATAAATTATGCAGGTAGTTGAAAAATGACTTTCTCTTTCTGGATAATTTTTATCCCTAATCCCTTGCTGTTAGTTGTTGTCTTGTCCACCGCTCCACCCACTATAACCAACCTCCTCCTGCCTCAGCTAACAAGTATCTCTTAATCTGAAAACTCTTCATAGTCAAGGGCAGACAGGGACGGTTTGATGTTGAGCTGTTAAGGGTCTCCCTTGAGTTCTGAGGATGCTTGCTCTTAAAGGGCACCACTTTCCTCCTGGGCAGGAGACACTTCACCTTTTACCTCTCCTCTTGAAACTTCTTTCTTAGGAGTTTTTTCATACACTAGATGCTCTCATTCAGCAACATGAGCTTTGTACATCTCCATCACGTCTGGAGTTACAAGGTTCTTTACGTATTGAGAGACTTGTGTCTTGTAAGCAACTTCATCTTTCATTACGAGATGCACATCATCTGTCCCATTCTAAATTTATTTATTTATTTATTTTTGGCTGCGTTAGATCTGCGTTGCTGTGCGTGGGCTTTTCTCTAATTGTGGTGAGCGGGGGCTACTCTTTGTTGTGGTGTGCGGGCTTCTCATTGCAGTGGCTTCTCTTGTTGTGGAGCACGGGCTCTAGGTGCATGGGCTTCAGTAGTTGTGGCTCACGGGCTCAATAGTTGTGGCTCGCGGGCTCTAGAGCGCAGGCTCAGTAGTTGTGGAGCACGGGCTTAGTTGCTCTGCGGCATGTGGGATCTTCCCAAACCAGGGCTCGAACCCATGTCCCCTGCATTGGCTGGCGGATTCTTAACCACTGCACCACCAGGGAAGCCCATCTGCCCCATTCTGATCACGACATCCACAAGATGCACTCTTGCACTGAAGCCTTGCCTTCTAAATAAAAACCTGGGTATCATTTAATACTGTGAGGGAGGGACAAGCCTACATCCACAGCTCCCTTTAGACACCCTCTGCTCCACCCCTACAACCCCTTCCCCAGAGCTACAGTACTTCTGGGCAGGCCCACGTCCAAATTGCACATGAAGGCACTAGACTGACCATTTCTTTGGCCTTTCCATACTGCATTCACCTGGTTACCTCTACTTGGAAGTAGATCTCATCTTGCCAAACCTGAGAGGCCAGCAGGCTGTAGCAGGCTGGTCCTTTACGCTACGGCATGGTTTGTAATGCCAACCTTCACCTCACGCTTTGGGAGCTGGTGAGCATAAACTGCACAGACTCTCACGCCCCTTCCGATGGGGGCATAAGCAATGGGACAAATGGTAGCCCTGCTGCTATCACACAGTATCATTCTGAGCTTGGGTGTGTTGTGCTAATTCTTAGCCTGGTTTATCCTCCACTGTCTCCTACATTGTATTGATACTTGATGTCACTTGAAACAGGCCTTTTTCTTGACAGGCTTGACAAACCAGAAACCCACATCCACGACTGGGCACAGACCTACAGGCCTTGCAGAGCCTTGGGAAAAGAGCACAGTCCAGGCTAGGTATGAGAGGACCTGAGTTTTTTAAATGCACAGATTCCTGGCCTTTATTCTCAGGAAATCTTGATTTAGGAAGATGAAGAGTAAGGCCAGAGAATCTGTATTCTTTAAAAGTTTATTCACTACTGCCACTTCTGCCAACCCCTCAAACATCCCCCTCACAATGTCTGAAGCAGATTCACTTTGGAACTGACTTACCTAAACCACATTCCTATGAGCAATGCAAAAAGAAACAAGAACTACTTTGTTTTCCTCTCAGAACAAAGGGAGCACTCATTCATTCATTCATTTACTCATCTGTGCACCCAGCACAATGCTGAAAATCTGCAGGGAAATAAAAGATGAATAAGATACAGTTCCTGTTGCCAGGACTGAATATGTTAGTTATGGGATGCAGTGCAAAATAAAAACATGGGGCCCCTTGCTCAGAAAATAATAAGCACTTCAAGACGGTGACAGCAGAGCATTAAACCAAGCACAGGGCCCATCTAAGCGTGGGCAAAGCATGTTCATTTTGGGAGCCGACTGACCTAAACAACATTCCTATGAACAAGAACAAAAAGCAACAAGAAGTATTTTGTTTTGCTCTCAAAACAAGGAGAGCCCTCAGCTACGCCCATGACAGTGGCCCTGCTTATGTATAAAGCAGGAATCTAGAACATTTCCACTTGAGAAATGAAGTTCAAAAAGGCAAAAAGTCATGAGGTAATAAAAAAATTATCATCATTAAGAAAAGTTATTATCATTAAGAGTCTCTATTTCAATCAATTTTTCTAGTTGAATAACTAGCCCTTGCTCTTCCAATGACTGTGCTTAAATAATAACAACACAGAATAACGAATTAACATTCTTTATTACTTTGGGGTTCTCCTGGATACCACTGCCTTCTAGAGGCTGTAACAATGAGTCCTTACAGATAAAAGCCCACTTTGTAGAGCTGACTTTGGCATAAGCAAGTGACATCCATGGGTTCATGAAAAGGAAAGAATAAAAGTTCTTCGTTTCTACATAACTCACAATGGCTCCTAAGTATCCTAATCTTCTAATGAAATGGAAAAAAAAAAGTGTGAAAATTTTCACTTAAGACAGCTGACTTCAAACTTGAATTAATCCAAATGCCCTTAATAAATGAGCTCTTCCATACCTCAGAACATGATTCTTGCTAAGCCATTTGTCAAATTCATATTCTGACACTTCATGTTCATAATCATGACTCCATAATATAGAATTATGTAATTTAGGAAGTTGACTGCACCCAGACAAAACTATAATTCAAAAAGATACATGCATCCCTATGTTCATAGCAGCACTGTTCACAATAGCCAAAACACGGAAACAACCTAAATGTCCATCAACAGAAAAAAATTATTTATCCATTCATCGACAGATGAATGGATAAAGAAGATGTGGGGTGTGTGTGTGTATATATATATATATATATATATATATATATATATATATATATACACACACACAATGGAATACCACTCAGCCATAAAAAAGAATGAAATAATGCCATTTGCAGCAACATGGATGCAACTAGAGATTATCATACTAAGTGAAATAAATCATTTCTGACTTATTTTCTTTTATTTCCCTTCTCTTTCGAGAAAGACAAATACCATATGATATCACTTATATGTGGAATCTAAAATATGGCACAAATGAACCTACCTACAAAACAGAAACAGACTCATAGACACAGAGATCAGACTTGTGGTTGCCAGGGGGTGAGCGGGGAGAGGGGTGGACTGGGAGTTTGGGGTTCGTAGATGCAAACTATTACACTTAGAGTGGATAAACAACAAGGTCCTACTGTAGAGCACTGGAAAATGTATTCAGTATCCTGTGATAAACCGTAATGGAAAAGAATACAAAGAAAGAATGTATG
Organism: Lipotes vexillifer; assembly: GCF_000442215.2. Lineage (NCBI taxonomy): Eukaryota > Metazoa > Chordata > Mammalia > Artiodactyla > Lipotidae > Lipotes > Lipotes vexillifer. The sequence goes on from NW_006776635.1 coordinate 883,491, forward strand.
TGTATGACTGAGTCAATTTGCTGTACAGCAGAAATTGGTACAACATTGTGAATCAATTATACTTCAATAAAAAAAAAGAAGTTGATGGCTATTTCGTTGTATGTATTTGGGGATCTATAAATCCGAATCTTGGTATTTATTCCTATCTTTTTAAGGCCAAAGAATTTTTTTTTTTTTTAAGTGCAGGCCAAAAGCATGACTGAAATGCTCCCCCTTCCTAAACACAGGGCTTAAGAGTTCTTTGTGTGGCTCCTGATTGTCGAGACTACTACATTAGCAGCCAAAGGGCCAAAGATGTGGTTCTTAGACATTTACTATTTCATGGTTGTTTTGCCTTATTTGTATTCTGACATAATACTCAGCTTCAGAACATTACAAATAGCAATCAACAAAATTAACATGAACACAGCTCTAGAGTATGCGGAAATGGCAGTAGAGGGGAATCGAAATCTCTAAACAAAAGCATGTACAGAGCAACAAGGCTTTATTTTGTTTAAAAGATACCTACCTAGATGGTAAGGGATGTTTTCTCTCTGAAGACAGAGGAGGAAAAGCCAGGAAAGGAGACCTCTCTTGTGCTTTTTCTAGCCATTTTTAGAAGGCGCTTGAACATTCAAATTTGCTACAGTGAAACCATGGAAGGAATGGCAGAATGTGAGCTGTTCAGGACTCCCCACCCAAAATCGAAGTATTAGTTGATTTACAATGTTGTGTTAGTTTCAGGTGTACAGCAAACTGACTCAGTCTTATATACAAAGTGTTTCTCATATATATATATATATATATATATTCTTTTTCAGATTCTTTTTCCTTATAGGTTATTAAAATATTGAGTATAGTTCTCTGTGCTATACAGTAGGTCCTTGCTGGTTATCCCCACTCACTTTTAAGAAAAGTGAAAAGGGAGATTATCAAGTATAGAATTACGATTAATTTTACACAGTGAAAAAACAAAATTTACAAATACTTTCCAAATTTACTATGAAAAAAATAGTTTTGCTGAATTCAGTGTACATTTTGGACTATAGTTTTTCTGCAGTCCACTGACAAATGTAATACATATACAACATTCCAGTTTATGGTTTTACTTAAAACTAAGAATGTAACATCTATATCTAATTGCTGTTTTAAACTTACTGTCAAATAAGTTTATGTTATTATCAAAACACCTCATGTACACCTTAACCAGCAAAGTCCATATGACAGTTCTAAAAGAAAGACGATTAAGTAGTCTTCAGAATTATTCTTTTTGAAATACAGACCAGCTCTGGAAATTCTGACTTGCTAAGTCTGGGGTGAGGCCCAAGCATGTTTTGTTTTTAAGATAAAAATCTCTAAACTCCCTAGGTGGTTCTGAGATGCAACTAAGGCTCAGAACCATATTGCTCTAAACTAATGGTTCTCCAAGTATGGTCCCCAGACCAGCAGCATTAGCAACATCTGGGCACCTGTTTCATCGCAGTTTCTGGAACATCACCCAGACCTAATGAATTAGGAATTCACTGGGGGAGGGGAAACACTCTGCAGTTTAATAAGCCCTCCAGGTGATTCTGATTCATGTTAAAGTTTAAGGATAGCTGTTTAATCCAAAAATTGCTTAGGTCAAAATCATCTGTCTTGTGATTACTAAAAGCTACCAGACCTATCACCAGACTACTTTTTTTTTTTTTTTTAACAGTTTCTACCTTCAACACACAAGTCGAAATAAATCTCAGAAACATATTACTCCATATAAGGATCTAACAGCTGATACTTTGGAAAAGTTCCTACAAGCAATCACTTTTGCCACCCTGATCTCAGCCACCAGCTCCTTCCCGGGTGAGCGCAGAGGTCAGAGAACTTTTGCTATACAGGCCAGATAGTAAATGTTTTTTGCACAGCAGGTCAAATGGTCTCTGTCTCAACCACTCCTCTGCCATTCACAATACACAAATGAATGGGTGTGGTTGGGTTCCATTAAAACTTTATTTACAAAAACGGGTGTCAGGCCAGATTTGGCCCAAGAGCTGTACTTTGCTGACTGCTGGGTTTAAGAAGTGATGGCAGACTAGGTGAGAAAAAACAGAATGAAATGCACTCTCTCCCAAGAACACAAACTTATCCACTCTGAAAGCTGCTTCCAGGTGAAGGACAGACTATGAGGAAAAGGAGAGAAAGAGGAAAGTGTTGTGCCTATCCCTTATTCACACAGTAACCATTAATTAGGTGCATACTATGTGCCTGGAACCAAACATCAAAGCCCTCGCCCCCAGAGACTCAAGTCCAACAGAAGAAAAAAATAAAAATAATTAGAAAGAAACAATGCACTACGGTACAGCCAGACAATGGAATATTATTCATCACTAAAAAGAATGAGCTGTTAGGTCATGAAAAGACAATGGGAAACAAATGCATATTACTAAATGAAAGAAGCCAATCTGAAAAGACTACATACTATATGATTCCAACTATATGACATTCTGGAAAAGGCAAAATTCTGGAGACAGTAAAAGCATCAGTGGTTGCCAGGGGTTGGTGGGAGGGAAGAAAGGGATGAATAAGCAGAACACAGAGTACTTTTAGGGCTGCGAAAATACTCTGTATGATATCATAATAAGATATGTGTCATTATACATTGTCCAGACCCATAGAAAGTAGAACATCAAGAGTGAACTCTATTGTAAAGTATGGACTCTGGGTGATTATGATGTATCAGTGTAGGTTCATCAATTGTAACAAATGTATCACTCTGATGGGGGATGTTGATAATGGGAGAGGCTGCATATGTGCCAGGGCAGGAAGTACATGGGAAATAAATGGCTGTATCATCATCTCAATTTTGCTATGAACCTAAAAGTACTCTAAAAGAAAGTCTATTAAAACAAACAAACAAAAACAGTATTCCCTATGCAGGTAATGAGAAAAGAGATCCGATAGGACTATTGGTTGAGCAATCTTAGAATGTAAAAATAATGCCAGTGAGACATCTGATACTATATTGCTGTTCCAATCATGATAGTTCTATTCCAATAAGTCACACTATCTGGCCCTTTAATTCATTGACCTCTGCAAACGGTTTCAGGATTAAGTGGACTAATTGCCTACAGGGCTGAAGAAAGAAGCCTGGTCTAAAGAAGGACCAAACTCTGTAATAACAATAGTAATAATGACCCCCAACAGCATCCTCCTTTGACCCTGTCAAGTCTCTCACTTTGGAGGTGTCTTGCCATTAGACTGTATATTCATGGAGAGCAAATCCATATCTTTTTTCATTCCTGTATCTTCAAGAACTAATGTAGTATCTGGCAAGTGGAAGGCACACAATATATATTACGTATTAACACGAAATGAATAAACTACCATTAATTGAGTGGCTACTGAAAAACAAGAAACGGCTTTAATATTAATCAGATTGTTTCAGGAGAAGCTAAGAAACAGATAAATTAGGTCTGGATCTTCAGGAATGAATAGGATACAACACTTGGAGAGAAAGGAGAAAGATACTGCAGTAGAGGACACAGCAGGTGCAGAGGTATAAGGCTCAAGATTATCACATTAAAGAAACAAAATATCAACATAGCTAGACCATGGGGTAAAACAATGAGATAAGGGAAGGTGACAAACTTAGAAAATGAAGGCAAACTGAGATGTACCTTGTATGTCTGAGAAATTCACAGATGATCCAGATATGTAGCACTGTATCATACAATCTGGAAACCATCATGGTCAAACCCCTAAATTTTAAAAAAGCCCCACTAGATCACTCTGGCTGCAGCACAGAGGACCAAAGAGGGGAGTATTACAGGAGAATGCTTAACAGACCCAAGGAAAGATGGAAGGAGTTGATTGAACCAAAACAGAGACCAGTAGAATGGATGGGAGGAAAAGATTTGAGAGGCTTTTCTGAACTTGCATAGACATTAGTTCCGATCAGATGGAGAAGAAAGAGCTAAAGGAGATTCTCCCCTTTCTCATTTGGGAGACTGTAGACTAGATAAAGTCAGGAATTACAGCAGGAGAAGCAAGCTTGGAATGCAAAGATAAACGTTAGTCTGTTGTGTCTATGTTGAATTTCAGGTGTTTGGGATAAGATAAGTATAGTTCTCAAATGTTTAATAGAGTAACCTATATGACAGCACCCTGAAAGTTTGAAAATACAATGCAAACAAAAAGTACTAATAGTTTTAATAACTGAGATATGACACACCTATAAAATGTATTCTGAAACCAGAGTAAGAGGTGCAATGAGAACATTCTCAGGGATTCACTGGAGACCACTGCAAGATCTCTCCCTTTCATGTTTCTGGTGTCCACTGCCTGGAGGAAGCCCAGTTCTTCTCTTACTGATAAGTACCTCTGTGAAGTTGAAAGCCTAAGGGCAAAACTTAGAAAAAATAAATGTTTGGTCCTCTCGGCCCCAAGGTTTCTCTAGGTCCTCTCCAGGCCAGGGCAAGCCTATCAGTTTTAGCCTTTCACTGGGCTACCCTTAGTGAAAGACTCCAAAAATGACACAAGAGAGATCTAGTACCCAAGTCTTTGTAAAAGCAGGTATAGTGAACAGTACAATGCACATATTAGGTCGGAGGGTTAAATGCAGCCTTGCTAACCCCAAGGAATGTAGTGGTACACATATGGGATATGGGAAGGGACAGTTTATTCAGAGAGCATACACCACAGGTCATAAAGCCCCAGTGTCTGATGTACAGGAAAATATTTAATGAATTAATAAGGTGACCCTGTGGCACATGAACTTGTTTTTCCATCCAGACTTAAAGCAGACATTTTCTGGTTGATTAAAGCCAAAAGAGATGTTTTTGCCAGCATATCCAGAATAAACTAGTTTTCTAAAAATAATATATTGGCTTCAAAAAGAGTTCGTAGGATACCAAAAATATTATCTGTAAACTTAAGTGATAAGATTATGGAATATTTTATTTTTTCTGGGGACAGGTCCCTGTATTTTCTAAGTTTTCTATTGGACAAATACCAAAAATATTAAAGTGATTAAGTTTGGGTGGTGGGATTATGATTTACTATCTTTGGGGACATGAGTATCACATGAGTATCCTGAGTATCACTCATCATATAGGTGATCAATAAACCTTTCGTGAGGGAGGAGGAAAAAAGTTATCAGCTGGAAAGCTTTTATCTGAACATTGCCTTCAAGTTTATTTTATAATGTGCTTGAGGAAGTGATTAAGATTGTGCATTTTCCTTCTCAGCATACCATGGCATCACCACTGCCAGTTTGTGTGATATACAGTAGAAGCAGCAGAAAATGGGGATTTAGTTACATCTCTTCTTTTGAACGCCTTTATTGGGTGACTTCTTAGAACTGAAGGTTTCTAAGAGATTCATCAGGTTAACTCTGCAACAGCTTACAGCTTTTTAAAAATTGATAAAAGCAAGACATTCAAACACAATAATATAAGCAACTTAAAGATGTAGGAGGAGGGAGTGGAAAATAGACTGATTTGTTCCAAGAAATGCAGATATTCAGAGGCCAACTAGGCTTGCACCTTTGAAAAGATATCAGCAGAGACTCTCCCCTTACCTGCTCCCTGCCCATCCTCCCCCCACATTGCTGAGCAATTCCGCAAAAAATATGTCACAGAGAAACAATATTACCCTCAAACCTTAGGAGGTACCTATGTTCCCAAATTGAATTTCTAGAAGTGACAATCTGAAAGTTGCTGGCTGGGCTGAAAACTAACTATGCCCTTGAAGACGACACAGAATCCCTGGAATTTTGGACACGAATATATCAGCTCCAGAAGTTTGATATTTCTGGCTTCCTGCCCAGACTCCAGTTACTGTTTGAGTATTTCTAGTTCTGTATAGGTACAATTTTCCTCTCCTTAAGATGCTAAAACCAAAGCTAAGAGTCATCCTAATTAATGGAATTCATTTATTACATCAAAAGTAACCAGTGACCAGGACTAACACCTTTTACGCTATACAAGATAGTTGATTAGCTCTTTTTAGACTGCTACAAAAAAATCTGATGGGGGATAGATGGAAAAGTTCTATAATATTATTAAAATAAAACATTTCTGATCATGTAGTCCCTCTATTGAAAAATATGTGGGGTATATACTGATCTAGGCTTTGAGAATGAACTACAGCTGAGCCATGCTCTAATCCTAAACACTAGTTGAGCCTACCTCAAAAACAGTGGTAGAAATAGAGGCAGACATATGTTCTTCCTTAATAATGGAAAAGACAAGGAAACATACGTATTAGGGCTGAAGTTCTAGAACTATTCAACTGTTAAAAGGGGAAATGAAATTTATTCTATTTCAAGCATTTGCTTCACAGACCAACTCACTCTAAGGCAGTTTGTAAAACATTTTTTTTTTTCTATCTCATATGAAGAGACACCAGTGGTGGATAGTGGGGCTGGGACAGGATAGTGACAGACACAGAGGATGCCATGGCCCCAGCACCATCCTCACTTTGCACTGGAAGAGACTTTTACTCCTTATTGTGTGTCATAATTGGATGCGAGGGGAGAGAAGCGGACAAAGGAACAGAACTGTCTCCTTATTCCTCAAAATCCAAATGCTGGAATGACTTTCCTCCTGTTTTCTTCTTCAAACTGTTCCATCATTAAGGCATCATTCTAGGCAGCTGCTGATTGGGGTTCTTAGCATTAGAACAAACTTAATGTCTAACTAGAACAGGAATAATCACTGCTGATAATGGGGGAGGGGGGAACTTCCCAGAAACCATCCTTTGAAAGAGACCAAAAACAGCGGTAGGCCTTAGGAGACAGTTTTTCTCAGTAAAATCCTGGGTCCTTGGGAGCTTCTAAAAATGGTGCTTCTTATGTTAATTCCACCGAGGGACCCCTGGGTTGAAGATCTGCAAACTCAGCTAGCATGAACAGCTAAAGGTCAGAAACCAGACTATTACCATCAGAGTTCCCAGGTAGATTATGTCTTGTCACAGGTCAGCTGAGAGCTCAGAACTTGGGGTACTAGGAATGCATACAGTCAGGATATTCACACCAAAATGGGAGGAAGGAATGGATTTCTCCCAGCTCCCAGGCTAATAAGGAGACTTTAAAGAACCTGGTTCCATCTGTAGAACAAAGTCAGTTGACTGAATGCAGCTGGGTTCGTGTCCCTCCAGAATAAACCAGAAATCGAAATTTTTAGCTCTGCCCAAGCCTGAATCCTCACCCTTTCTTCCTAGAGGCTGCTTACTTGTTCAAAGTTAAATGGGCCCACAAGGGAATGCATCACAAACGCTAAGCTATGTTAAAGAGAAGACTTTATAAGCAATAATCAGTCCAGAGATTCCAACTATTTTTCAGTTAAGCATTTACCACTCAATACCAAGTATTTCCTTGTCTTTTCTTCCTCTTTATCACTGCAAGATTTGTAATTTGGGGGTTTTGGTTTTGATAAGAAAAAAGTCCTTTGATGTCTTAGAAAAATAGCATACACTGTTTTAAATGAATTGTTATTAATGTTTATCTTTAGATTAAGCAGGAAATAAAGAAATCTGACACCAGATTATAAAGAAAACATTCTTCTGCCCCATTTGATTATAATTGCTAAATGTTAGGCAATACTTGTAGACCTACTATTAACTTATTAATTTGGGATTGACTTGGAAAAGTGATCCTTTCTCTCAAAACCTCCAGCTAAATTAACATAAATTGAAACTAGCTATTATTACATGGCATTTTGGATAGTTTTTCTTTGGTAGCACTGAGTTAAATACATTTATTTGAATGTTTTCGGTTTACATTTGAAAACCTCTATTTTTTCTTTATATGAAGAGCCATCTGAAGATGTTGGCTCCACAGTTTCCAGCAAAAATGTTAATTTGCAACCACAAAGCTACACTTTGAAAATGTTTCTTTACTTTTGAACTGGCGATTCTGTAGAGACGCTCTCCTGCTCAACACTCAAAGAATAGGAGGGGTGCTAATTTTTTGTTTTTCTTTAAATTTGTGGGCTATTTATTTCTCAAGCGTAAACCCCAAACACTTGTTTTGTTTTTACAAATAACCAGGTGACTGTGCATAGTATGAATATTTCCTCTAGTCAGCTTAAGTTCAATGCTTATCAAAGTTGATGTTCAATTTTAATATTATTAATTATCCTCTCTTGGCTGTAACTGAAATCATAATCATCCCGAAAAGACTACCAATTAAAATATCCGTTTGCCTATATGGAAAGTACCCTTCCCTAGAATATCCCAGGCATCTTTAAAAGGAAAAAAATGTACCCTTAATCTCATCTTGCAAATAGAAGCTTAAATTTTACCAACAGGTCAGGGACAGGGTCAAGAATAACAGAACACTAATGCTTATTTTCAACCTCAACCCGAAAGGATTTTTTAAATCACACAAAAACTCTTTTTTCCCAGACTTCGTTAAAAACAAACTTGTAACATGAGAACAAGGCTAGTAGTTAAAAGACCTTTCCCAGCTGTGGGTTTCGGAGCTAATACTAAATGCAGTGGAAAGAGAAAAGCACTCAAAGCTGCTCTCCTTACCTGAGATGAAAGCAGTGCACCAGCTTCGTTACTATTATAACCATCTTTCCCAGGTCAAGAGCACGGAACGCCTGGATGACAAGAAGTGTAAAAGGAAGCGATGATGTTGAGCCGCGGCGAGAATCTTCCCAGGGGGCTGGTGCCCTGACACACCTCCTCTCTCTGGCTCCGAAGAGAAGCAGCTCTCACTCTCCCTTCACGGTGAACCACAGCCTGTCATTTCTGCTCAACCATCCAGCAGCTGCTAGAAGCATCGGGCTGAAGCGCGGGCACGAGGACCAGGAACACGAGACCAGCGCTGCTGAGCCGGCAGAGCGGCTGCGGCCGGGACTCCCAGGGAGCCCGCGGCTGCGCGGCCGCAGCTGAGGCTAGGACAGCCGCACGTTACGGGGCAGAGGTCAGCCTTTCAGGAGCAAGGATCAGCTGCCGCAAGAGCCTCCACGCCCCCGCCAGCCCAGCGCGAGCCAGACGCGGCTCTGAGCGCAGAGCGGTCCCAGCTACTGAGCATGCTCGGCTGCCGAGGCTCCGACTAGGCCTTGCACGTGGTAACTTCTTTTCCTGATCTGAGAAAGGGAGAACCGAGAGGTGGGCCGAGGGTGAGATTTAATGGAGGTAATTTCTAGAACAGGGAGGTGACCTCTTCCCCACCTTCCCCCTTCAAAAAAAAAAAAAAAGAAAGAAAGAAAAACACATCGCACTGCACTTAGCAAATATTTTTGATTGATAGGTTGATGGAGATGTTTGAATGCTATCAGTAATGTTTAGTCTTTAACTCTCTCCCTGCACAATTAAGTTGACTCTGGGGTCAAGTATGTGGTCTAGGTAGTAAAAGGGTTTTAATCTCAGCAAATCGCTGTAGCTCAAAAATTGGGTATGGATTTGCCAATATTTGAAAGTCTAGCAAAGTGCTATGAATTAATTGATCTCTACACAAGTGAAATTTGCCTAGAGATAATTACTTTAAGGAAAACAAGTCTTTTATAAAACTGTGGAACTTTCAAAATTTAAATGTTAACCTATATTATAATAACATTTTGAAATTTAAATCTTTCAGATGGCAAGCTCAGTGAAAGCACGAACGTTGCTTATTCGTGAATTGTAAAGCCAAATCGTTTTTCCTGGGCTTGGTGAATGGCAAGTGCTTATAAATGCTGGTGTGACAGTGAATTGTGGGTTTGTTAGTTAATCTGTAAATAGCATTTTTGAAGTTCTTGAATTTTGATAGGAACCTTCATTCTAACTTGACCTCAGCTTTGCATTTTGGGCCCAATGACTCTAATTGTTTGTCATTAGTGTCCAGTGCATAAGCAAATTGGCTTTTAAATAGGATTTTCATTTTTGTGTGCTGTGTGTGTATCCATCCCCTTTTGCTCTCTTGCAGCCCTCCTAAGATGCTCTTTGCCAAGGTGAGCCAAATCCAGATCATGTTCTCTCTGCTACTGTTGAAATCAGGGATATTGACTCTCCATGGTTTGCAGATAACACAGTTATTTCGTTTTGAAAAACTTCTAGCAAGTCAATTCTCCCAAGTCTGTGGAGGATGAATCCAAGAGGATTTCATGGCTGAAATGGAGCTATAGCCTGAAAGCTGGGCCTGTGACAGTCCGGACAGGAAACATGGGTGAGCTAGGAGTCAGGCGTTTCTTGAATCCTTACCAGGTGCCACCTTGGCCCGTTGATCCAATCCCTTAGGTCAGGAAAGTTCTTTCTCTCCCCACCACCCCATATCTGTCTCTCTCCCTGTCTTTCTTCGTCTTTCCCTTCCTCTCCCTCTCCCTCTCTTACTCCATCCTCTGACTACCCTCCACACTCCCTTGAAGACTCAGGTGCTGCTGGAATCCAGAGCCCTTCCTGGCTCCCCTCCCCCATGCCTCTCCAGAGCATACTTTTATCATTACACTTTCTGGATTGTCTTTAACTAAATCAGGTCCTACTTACCACCAGCTGTGAATTCCTTAAGCATACAGACAACACTGGCTATACAATTGTATACATCTGCACAATTACTGGTTTTCACTTGTTTTCAGCTTAGATTAAGGCACAGGTGGGAGTCCTAATTGGGGTGGCCAATTAGAAAATTGGTGGAGTTAATTTAGGGACATTTCCTAAGGGAAGTGATTCCAGAATGAAAAATAAAATTTTCAATATAACCAAATCAAATATTTCATAACTGGAAAGGAAGATGTAGACCTTTTTGTACAAACCTGATAAGTATAAATAAGTACAAATAAGTACAAATAATCAGGGTGGAGCAAACAGATGGTCTTTAATCCCTGCATCTTTGTCCCGAATAGAAATAGAAGCAGAAAAGGAAGCGCATCTGCCCTTGCCATGGGCCCTTTGGACCCACTCATTTTATCTCATAGCAGAGATTCCTTATACCATTGCCCTTATTCACCTCCTACAAACTTTTGCTATTCATTAATTGCAGTAAAGCTGGTTCTCACAGGTTACCCAGGATGTCCAAATCATCAAAGCCAAGGATTTCTGTTTTGATGACAAAATCATAGCTATCATTTCTTTGGCACCTTATTCTCTGCCAGGCACAGCTAGATTCTTTACAAATACTGCATTTCATTGCCATAAGAAGCATCTTTTAATAGCACTTATCACAATTTTATACTTTGAATTTATAATATGTATAAAACATATGTATAATATGTTTGCTGACATCAAAAGAAAACAGGCACAAACAATAATTGGTCATGGATATGGATAGAATATTATCATGTCTGATGATGAAACCAAGGCTTTGAGAGCTCAAGATAATAGAGCTAATGGTGGAGCTAGGTTTGAAGCCTGACGGTCAAGTGTCAAAGTTCATCAGTGCTTCACCAGTGGAGATTGCAGCCACTCCTCTGGAGCCCTCACGCCCTGTTAAGATAGCAGAGCCCAAAAGGAAGCAGAAAGACTCCACCTTGAGAAGATCAGCCTTTGTTGTACAAAGCCAATGTTGTACAAAGTGAAAAGCGGAGATGGAAAACCTGAGTCTTTGGTGAATATCATTGAATTGACGCATTTACCCAGATGCCTATCTTACCTCACTTTTTGGAATGTGAGCTAATGAAATCTGATTAAAGTCACTTTAAATTGGGTTTTCCTAGGACTTTCCTGGTGACACAGTGGTTAGGAATCCACCTGCCAATGCAGGGACACGGGTTCAATCCCTGGTCCGGGAAGATCCCACATGCCACAAAGCAGCTAAGCCTGTGTGCCACAACTGCTGAGCCTGCGCGCTAGGGCCCGTGCTCTGCAACAAGAGAAGCCGCCACAATGAGAAGGCCTAGCACCGCAATGAAGAGTAGTCCCTGCTCGCCACAGCTAGAGAAAGCCCGTGTTCAGCAACGAAGACCCAATAAGCTTTTTTCACTTTCTTAATCAAAATGTTAAAATGATTAAGAATTAACTCAATTTCTGTTTTTTTAAATATATTTATTTATTATTTTATTTTTGGCTGCATTGGGTCTTCATTGCCACACGCAGGCTTTCTCTAGTTGCGGCGAGCGGGGACTACTATTCGTTGTGGTGTGTGGGCTTCTCACTGCAGTGGCTCCTCTTGTTGTGGAGCATGAGCTCTAGGCACGCGGGCTTCAGTAGTTGTGGCACCTGGGCTCAGTAGTTGTGGCTCACGGGCTCTAGAGCGCAGGCTCAGTAGTTGTGGTGCACGGGCTTAGATGCTCCACTGGCATATGGGATCTTCCCGGACAAGGGATTGAACCTGTCTCCTGCATTGGCAGGCCGATTCTTAACCACTGTGGCACCAGGGAAGTCCATGAATTAACTCAATTTCTTAGCATTACACTTGAGAACTTTCTCCTGACCCATTTGTGTTTGTACCTTTGCCTCCCATTATACTCTGCCATGCATTTTACATCTGGCTGAGCTGGACTCCTTGCTCTAACTGTATCCTTTGCTCTCCCACAGTCCACTCTGCCCTCATCCTGCATTTTTCTCCTATTTGTCATATATGTGAGTTTCTTCCTTACTGATGATAAACTCCTTAAACGCAGGAATTGGATTCGTCTTTGTGTCCCACTGTATGTTTCACATTGTAGGATCCAAGTGGAGATTTGCTGTGTTACTGAGCTGAATTCTGGAATGTGTGACCTCAAACTTTTGTATTAGTAACTCCTTACAAAAGTAATAGAGATAATGCCCTCCTCAATTCCATGAGAACTTGCTTCTGGAAGATGTAAAGTGCTATTCCATGATTCATATTTTTTAAAGAATTTTTTAAAAATAATTTTTAAAAGAATTAATTCCATCTCACTCCTGTGGGCCTGTGTGTTTCCACACAGAAGTTCTATTCTGAAGCTTCGGTGTCCAGTGTCAGGCAGTAAAGTTGAGCATTGGCTGTTTAATACTCCATTTTCCACAAACTTAATCCCCAAGGCTAGTGAATTATCGAGGTTTTGAGTTAAATTTATAATGTACTTCAGTTCTTGACAGGGAAAATAATTTTCTCTTGCATGATACACTATTTTCTCAGCATTCATTTTCAGGTGATATGTGTTGACCTAAAACAAACGGACTGCCAGATATTTCTCCAGCAAAGATGAGCTTTATTCAGTATCAGCAAGAATTGCTATGGATCGTTGTTAAAGTCAATCAGTGTATTTATGGGTAAGATATAATAATAGTGTTTATAAGTCAGAGCCCGGCAAGGAGATGGAAACCCCAGAGCAATTTGAAAAGAGATGGCTTAATATAAAGAATTATTAACTATTTTCAGAGAAAACTACCAAAAGGGAATAAAGAGAACTCTAAAGAATACCCCAAGGCTGAAGAAATATCCAAGGAAGGAGGCTCTCCCCAGGGCTGGGACTCAGCCCTCTTTGAAGTGGTTGCTGCCCACTGGATGGTGGAGAAGTTTACAGCACTGGTCCACAGTCAGCAAGCTGAGGCTTGCAGGCATGGACTTTGGGGGGCTGTGACTTACAAGGCGGAAGGCTTCTGCAGTGATGCTAGTGGGCTGAGGCTAGTTGATAGGACATTGCCTGCTGGGGTGCTGATGAGATTTGCTGGGAGGCTGCCTGTGGAAGCTGCTGTTGTACTGGCTGGGAAGCTGGCTGGATACTGGCTGGACTCACTGAAAAATTGCCAGGGAGTCACGTGCAAGAGGTATTGTTGAAAGAATCTAAAAAAGAGTGGATATATGTATGTGTATAACAGATTCACTTTGCTGTACACCTGAAACTAACACAACATTGTATATCAATTATACCCCAATACATTTTTTTTTTTTTAAAGAGGTTTTGTTGAACTCTCTGGACACCCACAGATCCCAGCTGAATCCAGCCGTGAGGATGTGCCACTGAACTTACTGATGTGAAGCTGGAGTGACTGTAGAACTCTCCAGATGCTGCTGCCTGGAGATGGGAAGATGCGTGAACTCAGCTAAGATGACTCCAGAACTCACCTGCAAACTGCCTTGTGGGGTACTGCTGCACTTACTGCTGGAAATCCTATTGGGGCACTTTTGGAACTCACTGAAGACTTCTACAGGGGTGTGGCTGAAACTCACTGAAGGTGAGCTGCACTGAACATCCTGCACATTAGCCCAGCATCGCAGGAGCACAGATGCTGGAATGCACACAGGAACCAGGAAGAGGCATCCCTACCTCCTGCAGTGTCCCTCTAGCGCCCTCTACTGACAAAGCTTAACATCATGCCATCTGGAAAGAAAGATTTCAGTATCACAAGCAGGCAAAGAACGATGGATTTGGAGCTGAGAGGCAATAAATTAATAACTGACAGGCACAGCGCTTTTGTCAAAATAACTACTTTATATTAAAATTATCTCTTTACTCATTCGTCTCTTCCACTAGCAGATGATATGTGTTTCAAAGGTAAGGATAATCTTTATATTTTATGTGTAGCATAGTGTTTGGCTCATACTATGTATTTAACAAACATTTATCAAAATGTGGTACTGCATGTACATAAATATTGCATCCTGCACTGAAAGAACTCACTTGGTCTGCAAGCCCTAGGTGTGCCCAAATTTAGTTGGCATGAAGGGAGTTATTTCTGTTATTTTCATCATTTGCACAAAGAAGGAAAATTGCAACAGTGGCAATTGACACATTGTACATCTGTAGAGTCACTATTTTCTAAAAATGAACTTTTTGTAGTCCCTTGGAATTTTGCTTGGGGTTGACTGACTGGAAATCCTCCATGAATCACTAGGGCAAAATATCCTCCCTTCTTTTGAGAGAAAGAATATTCTACTCAGAAATACATTGAGGAAAAAAAGCAATTATCCTAGTAAGCTGAATGATGCCCATTTCACATAGATTTTAGTAAAATGAAAAAACAAAACAAAATAAAAATGACTCAGATATATAACAGGAGGTGTGTGCTTCACTATGCATCCACAAGATCCATTTCTGTGACATTCTGACAAAGACTGAATTTCATCTCTTGGTGAAGGTATTATCTGTGCTGAATGAGTTTGGGAGTTGAATAAAGAGATGAATTTATTTAGTCGATATCAAGTATCAAATCAATACTTCATGAAGAAGAGAAATCAAAGTATAAAGTATAGGCTTAGCTACTACAACAATAAGACCCCAAAATACAGTGGCTCAAAAAAGATATAAATCGATTTCTTTCTCATGTTACATCTGTGAGGTAGGCTCTGCTTCATAAAGTCTTCCAGGGACTCAGGTTTCTGCTTTCTTGTTGCTTGGGCATTCCTTAGAGTGTCCTCTTGTCCCCACGGTAGAAGACAGCTCACTAGCAAAATTTAGCCCAAACTCTGCTGTAGCAGTGGCTTAGGGATAAGGGGAAGAAATGGCAGCTTTGGTCATGAGTTTGTCTGAAGCTGTGAATCATCTGTCCAAAGTGAGTGTTTTAATCAAATCCAATGGCAAAGCAAGGACATCTTTATCTTCCTGGAGTGGTCATCTTTTAAAATTTCAACAAAGACACTCTATGCTAGTTTTGCCTGGAGCAGCACCTCTCAGTTCCAGCCCATATAAAAAAAGGAAGAAAGCAGAGGGTAATTCCCTTTGCAGGAAATGAGGTTGCACTTCCACTCAATCCCATTGGCTAGAACATAGTCACGTGGGCACAACTTACTGCATGTTAAAATGGGACATGTAGCCTCTAACTGATAGGGGTTTTTATTATTAAAAAAGAGGAAGAAGAGATACTGAGGGAAAGTTAGCAGTCTCTACTACACAAAGATTCTCTAATCTGAGATATTTAATAGTAAGCAAAAATTTTAATTATTTTTTAATTAGGAATATGCTGAATATTCTATAATAATAATATTGATTAACATTGACTATAAAATAGTGTTAACTATTCTGAATATGTTAAGTGGTTAGAGGATCAAGGTCAGCCTTCACAGGTTCTATTACCTTGTTTTATTAAATTAATATATAGGCTGCTAAAAGATGAAAACCATTCACCTTTAAAAAAACGAATTGGTAGCTAATATGCCAAGAAACAAACATACACATGAAAAACAATGGGGAAAAAAAATGAAGGAAACAAAAGAAATTTCTGGAGAAATACAGCTGAGTAGGAACAGAGGTGCAAAACTTAATTTGAAACACAAAAATTATTAAACAATAGCAAAAAGTATACCAACAGCCTTGGAGGAAGGACAGTAACATCATTAATGTTTGAAAGATGTCATCTGGGGTAAACCAAAGATATGAAGAGCAGGAACAGAGATGCAAGTTGAAATTATTTAGAAATCACACTGTGATACACTCATTTTGAAGGGGTAAAGTAATGACAGAAATAACCACAATTGAAAAGAAAGCATAAGATATTGTACGACAATATTTTCCATAACTATGCAAACAAATTTGAAAACCTGAAATAGATGATTTTACAGAAATTTAAAAATAATTGACTCCAGAAGAGATATAAAACCTAAACAGATGAACAGCCACATAAGAAACCCCAGAAGTAATCAGAGAAACCCCAAATAAAAAGTGGTTTTTTGGATGATTTTTTTTCAAATTTTCAGAACACAGAGAATTTCAGTGTAATTTAAATTGTTTCAGAGCATAGCGAAAGAAGAAAGGCATCTGCATCAGGGTTCTCCAGAGAAACAGAACCAATAGGATGTGTATATTAGTCAGCTCATACTGCCATAACAAAATACCATAGACTGGATGGCTTAACTAACAGGAGGCTAGAAGGCAGAGATCAGGGTGCCAGCATGGTCAGGTTTTGGTGAGGGCTGTCATCCTAGCTTGCAGATGGCCACCTTCTCACTGTGTTCTCACATGATAGAGAGAGCAAGTTCTCTGGTGTCTCTTGTTATAAGGGCACTAATCTCATCATGAGGGCCTCACCCTAATTACTTTCCAAAGGCTTCATCTTCAAATACCATGATACTGAGAGTTGGTGCTTAGACATATGAACTTTGGGGGTCCATTTTCAATCCATAGTAGTTTGTGTGTGTGTATTGAGAGAGAGAAAATATTAATGCAAAAATCCTAAAGAAAATATTAACATGTTGAATTTAACAGTATTAATGCTATAAAATATCATGACCAGGTAGAGTTCATTGGATGAATACAAAAATAGGTCAATATTAGGAAATATGTTTAATTCCAATAATAGGTCAAAGGACAAAAAGATAAAACAAACATGTGATTGTCTTGTAGAAGCATAGTAGAGCCATCTTTTCTGGCCAAAGGAACTGAGAGAGAGGAACCTTAGGAGCCTGAGAATATGGGAGAAATCCCTGAAATGAGAGAGCTGGGGAAGGGGACTCCCTAATTATATGTGTGACCTGACACAAACCAAGCTTACACCTGATCTGTGCATGTACAGAACAGGAAAAAGAAGCATGGCAAAGAGTTTGAGAACTTAACTATAATATAAAACATACACAATTCCAAGAATGGCCCATGAGAGGTGCATGTGCAGTTCAGACACAACACAGCATAGCAAAGCTTTGAAAATTGAACTGACAATGCAACCACAGTCAACTGATTGCAAGATAGAACTTTCCGTTTGAATGTTGCCTGATTGCTAACATCAGTCAACATTCGCCACAAGATTTTAACAGGACCCAAATTCTTACAACATAATATTCAAAATGCCCATGGTACATTTGAATTTACAAAAAAATACCAGAAAAATATGACCAGTACTTAACGGAAAAGATAATCAACAGATGCTAACCCTGAGTCAACCAGATGTTGGAATTATCAAAACTACTACTCAGGAATAAAAAAGACTGGAAGAATGATGTATGCAACAATGTGGATGAATCTCAATTGTATATGTTACATACACAATAGGGTACATTCTCTGTGATTCCATTTATATGGAAGTCTGGAAGAGGCAAAACTACAGGGATGGTGAACAGATCTATGGTTGCCAGTGGATAGGAGTATGGGGAAGAACGGACTACAAAGGAGGGTCATGATGGAATTTTTTGAGAAATGGAACTCTTCTGTTCCATCTTGATAGTAGCTTGGCTGCATGACTCCATGTGTTTGTCAAAACTCATAATATACAGCAAATAGAGTGAATTTGTTGTGTAAATTAAAAATAAATATTTAAAATACTTTTAAAACTTATTCTTTCCTCCTCCTGAAGAATGATTTAACTACAACAATCCACCTCATATCTTACATGCTAATATTGCCCGGTATATTCGTATCACCTTGGTTTTATAGCTACAAATTGGTCATCATATTTCTTATTCTTTTTTATATTCAGTCTCCACTTTTTAAGGTTTACCAATATGTAAAAAAGTTTTTTTCCTTCTCACCTCTTATTTCTACAATTACTGTTCTCCCTGTAGTACTTTCCTTAATAGTTCATTCAGCAGTATTTGCTAACTAAATTTCCTCTTGATTATCCTAATAGACCATATTTAAATGATAGTTTATCTGGGTGTAAAATCTAGAGTCTCAGTTATTTTTTCTGAACATTTTGACTACATTATTCCATTGTCTTCTTGCTGTTATCGATGCTATTTATAAGTCTGGGTTTTTTTGTGCCCCATTGCTTAATATCTCCTTTTTATTTCTGAGATTCAGTAGTTTATGTAGTTTTGTTATCCTCCTGACTACTTGCTTTGACTTTGAATCTTAGATTCCTACCTTTATTAAATTCTAAAGAGTTCCATGTTCATATCATTTACAAAATTTGTCTCTCTTCTATTCTCACTAATGTCTTCCCATGGTGTACCAGTTACACATATGTTGAACCTCCTCATTCTATCCTTCATGTCTGTTCATTTCTCTTTCACATTATTTTTTATCATGTTGCCCTCAGGATAGTTTTCTTATTAAAATCTACCAATTCACTAATACTCTATGTTCATATAATCTTATGTTTAATATATTCAACAACTATTAAATTCTAGTGACGATATATTTCTTTTCTACAAATCTACTTTTTCTTTTCAAAATTTGCTTGGCAATTTTCATAGTAACATATCTTTCTCATGTTCTTGTTTGTTTAGTTTATACTATTTTAATCGTTTAACATGTTTATTTTATTCCTGTGTCTGATAATCCTGTTCTTGGGGGTGGGGTCTAGTCATATCTTTTTTCTCTGCTGATCTTTTTCATGGTAGACTTTTTCCATGTGTGTCTTATAATTTTAGAACGTGAGCTTATCTTCCTAGGATTTATGTATGGCAATCATATGTGATTTGATTTCAGTTATCCTAGGATTATAACAAGTCTAGGAGCATATTTATGTTAATTTATTGTTATGTAGTTCCCAGACTACAGAGATGATGTCAATTTAAACCTCAAAATTGTGTGATCAGGTCCATGATTATAAATTTACAAGGAATTATTAACTATTTTCAACTAGAGCCTTGGCCGAGACCAAAAAGTTTCATTGTCACCTACCTATGTTAGCGACAGATAACTTTTAGTCTACTCTTTCCCATATATGTATATAATTTCTAACTTCTTATCTTTTTGCAGGCTCAATTCCCTACTTGCCATATCAGCCTGGATTTATGCTCAGTTAATTTCCAAGCCTCTGGTTCATCAGGATTCACATACCCCTCTAAGAAAGCTGAAGTATCAACTTACATTCTTTTTGTATTGTTTCCTTCCTTTCCTTTTTGTCCTCTGGAGGCTTCCCTCACTTTCTTGTGGGTACAGCTGTGTGTGTTAAAATGATGTTTGCTATCTTCTATTTATCATTTCTATAATTTTGTATCAAAAAGATTTTCAGTTACTGCCCTATTTTAAGAAAACCTTTTCTTTTTTAAGGTGATATTAAAACACATTAATTTATCCACATCTTTGCAAACTCTAAAAATATTTTGATATTAATCTTGAAGGTATTTTAATAGCTTCAGATCAGGACAAAATTATACAACGTGGCCAATAAATGGTTCATGTGAAAAGACTAAAAACCTGAGAAAAGGTTAATAAACAATGTAGTAATCTAGAATTTTTGCAAATGGTTTCTTTTAAAGAAAACAATGAATACAGAAATGGTCAGAGTGGTATAATTGTGTAAATAACTTGAATTCTTCTCAGGCAAAATCCTGTATTAAGAGATCTTAATTCCAACAAGAAAACTGGCATAGAAATTTGAAGGTCTAGTGTGCAAATTAATGGTTCTGGATGTTTACTTTTCATCAGTTCTTAGAGACATAAAAATGATTTAGCTCAGTGTTGGCAGGGCTGCAAGGAAAAGGGTAAATGCTTTTATGGTTGATGGTAATGTAAATGGGTGCCATTTTTCTAACAATCAAAAAGGAAATATGTAACAAGATCTGAAAAATACACTTATATCATCTGACAAAAGAATGCTATTCCTGATTATATAGCTTTCTTCTGTTTTCATAGAAGGGGTCAGTGGTGTCTGGGTGTAAAAATCAGAAATGTATAATAAATGCATTAAAAACTCATAAAATTCAGTAGAACCCAATTATTTTTATTAATAAAATTGATATAAGTTTTAAAAGAGTAGAACTTAGATATAGACAACAAATGCAGCTAAAGTCGAGAACAGAGATAGTGTACTGGCCCTCAACACCATCATGACCTGACTTTTTTCCTTTTTAAAAAAAAAATATGTAATTTGATTTCTATGATTTTTTGTTTGGCTGAAATAAGTATTATAACTGAGTTATTGAACACTTACAAAATTAGCACATTTCTATTCATTAACAGATGTTTAAATAAACTTCTCTAAAGTAGGTGAAATGAGATAATTATTTATTAGGGCATTATGTGCTAAATGGTAGACAAGGCATTGGCTCGTCATGCTAAAGTAATATAGTATAAGAAAATAGCAACCGACATTTTATGGCTATGAGTCCAAAGACAAATTGCCCTCAAACTGAGGTGGTGCAAGGTCCTATGTGAAGAATTTCCCTGTGCCTGCAGGTGAGAGTTTTCTGGTGCCTTAGGAAACCATTTAGGGTGTCCTTCCCATCTAATGTCATGTGTAACATCAGGGAAGGAGAGCGAATTTCACAAATACATTTCCTTCAGGCCCTTGACAACTATTATCTAGAATATGACTTGCAAATAAAGCACAGAAACACTGGCTTGAGATGACTCAGAGTTTCTAGTAGTAATTAAGAGAATTCCCATCTAAAAGAAAACACAGTCGTAGCCCTTTTTAAAAAATTTACATTTTTATTTTTTATTTACATTTTATTGATGTTACATTTTTAGGTGTGAATCCATGTATGGAGCATTAGGGTGCATATTATGATTACTATTACTACTATTTTTGTTGTTGTTGTTATTATTATTATTATTATTATTTGGGGAACTACCTTTTTTTTGGTGGGCACTGAAACCCAAACTATCTAGCCTTTCCCTGCCTGGGGTTTGAATCTGCAGTGGAGATACAACACATAGGAAGAGAAGCACCATGATTCATTTCAGATACAGATGTCCATGAGTTCCCACTAAAATGTATTATTAGTATCTGTTTCCAGGAGCACATATCTCCCTTCATAAATACTTTCCAGATGTGTTCCTCTTGGTTGTAATATAAAAATATGCTCATTTCCAAAAAAAAAAAATATGAATAGGGTAACATCTTAACTAAAAATGATATAATACTACAATTTATTAAAAACCCCAAATGTAAAACAGGCTGTAGACGCGATCTATAACTATCACACACTCCTCCAAAGTAGATATATGACCCTTCTTGCAGCAGAATGCAAATACTTAACCCATTCCACGTATTGAGTCTTAGGACATTCTCTCTCCCCATCTGACAAACTTGCTATTCATCCTGTAACTTTGTCCCTGTGTTTCTCAATCAGTTTCATCTCTCCTGACTCAGAACTTTGGCACACCTTTATATTTTGCTGTCATAAGTTTGTCTTGATTTATTATGTTCTCCTCAGGGTTACCCCTCCCAGTTCAGGCTAGCCCTTTGCTGTACTTTCCCTAACTGCAAGTGGCATTTGTTCCTTCAATAAACTGAAGGACTAGTCTAACATCTATGTAAGAAGCCGTCAAATCCACTCCTCCATTTCACATAGCTGGGCAACTGTTTCTCACTCACCCAGGAAAAGACTACAGGCTTGTTCTCTGGAGAGAAGTTTTCTGACTGGGAGACACCCAGGCATGGGTGTCTGGAAGAAGGCCTGACCTACAAAAAATGGGCCAATTAGAAGATGTAAGCAGACTGGATACTGAAACCTGGAGACTTTATTCTCCGCTCCTAGGATGCTGAAAGCCAGGCCTGCCTTTCTTCCTAAGGCAGGAAAGCGTAATGGTTTCCTTTGGGAAAATTCCCAGGCCCAGGGGAAAGTCCTAAAAATACCAACATAAGTGACTCCACAATTAAATGGCCCACTCAGATCACCTGACAGTGAATCTCACAGATAACAAGCTCCACTCACGGACCCAGAGTTTCCAATCATCCCTCCCTTTTCAATACATATGGACAAGCAGGCATTAACAGGTATCTCAGAAGAGCCTCTAATATGAAAGATATAGATCCCCCCAAAAAAAGAAAGAAAAGAAAAACAGAAGCCACTTAGGAAAGATCTATATTAAGTAGGAATAAGAAAAAAATAAACTATCATTAATATCTTCAGCTGTGAATAGTTATATATAGTTTTAATAATGTACAACATTGAATGTCAATCCAACATATCAAGTCAAAATTATTATACAACTATACTGGAAAAAGGGGATGACACAGGCATATATATATAGATAGATAGATAGATAGATATATAGATATAGATATATATATCTATATATATATATAGAGAGAGAGAGAGAGAGAAGGAAAGTCTTCACCGTTTCCAGGGGAAAGTCAATAGGAAACGCCTAAAATTGAAAACATCAAAAAGTAGCAATACAGCTTATTATTTAGTAGGTAAATACCTAAATGATCAGCTAAAATTGTTGATGGTTGCTCCCTCTAGGGTAATGAAGGAAGGATGAGTAGGGGACTAGTGTTTTTCATAACAAATTTTGTGAAATCTTTTGCTACTTTATGTACATGTATAACTTCAACATTTTTTAAATTTAAAAAGGGGGGGGGTAAAAAGGAGCCAAAAATGGCATATCATTTAGAAAACTTTTTTGAAGTCTATGCAAAAATGATGATGTCTTGAATCAGGATCATGGTAGAGGAAATTGAAAGAAGTGGACAGATGAACTATTTAATTGATTTCTGCCATTGTGGTCAGAAAAGATGCTTTGATATGATTTCAACAGATAAACTATTTAAGTCACAGCATCTGAAAATAAGTTAGATATGGATATCCAGCTGGAGAGCATGAGGCATCCAGGATGAACGCTAGGTATCTGGCTTGAGCAAGTGGATAGATGGTGGTGCCATTTGCTGAAGGAGAGGATTGAGGGGGAGGAGAAAATTTTAGGGGAGAAAATACTGAGTTCACTTTTAGAACT
The DNA here is from genome assembly GCF_000442215.2 of Lipotes vexillifer. NCBI lineage: Eukaryota > Metazoa > Chordata > Mammalia > Artiodactyla > Lipotidae > Lipotes > Lipotes vexillifer. The sequence goes on from NW_006776635.1 coordinate 906,836, forward strand.
GTTTCATTTAATTTGCCTATACATTTCCCCGAAAGAGGTAGGCCTGAGAGGTTGTTGCGTATGAAGTTCTAGAGCTCAAGACCCATAATTAAGCTAGGAATTATAGACCAAATAATTGATAAAAAGTGATAAATAAGGCCATGGATATGTATTTTGTTTCCTTGCCCAATAACTCCTTCCCTTCCTCAGAGTTCCTGTGAGGACATTCATGTGTCTTGGCTGGAACTCACTCTGCTCTACTGCCACTGCAAGGATGGGACCCCGATTGACCCTCTAAATACCCCCTCACTATGGCCACAGTGCTTGGTTCAGGATGAACATGTAAACTGAGGTGAGTTTACCAGGCGCCTTTTAGAAAAAGTGGGAATGGATATGAGAAGAATGTTCATCTTTTTCCTTCTAGAATTCTGGGCCAGGAAAGTCTGGAGCTGCCTGTGGCTCTCTTGGCTGTACAGGGAGAGAGCCTGGCTGAGAATGAAGACAACACGGTGTAAAGCAGGGCTAAGGGACAGTGAAAACAGGACAGATTCTTACTATGATTAGTCACCTTCTTGGATTGAGCCAAGTTTCATTCTCTGAATTCCCCACTTATGTGAGCCAATAATTTCCCTTCCTAAGATGGTCTGGATTGCCCCTGACAGTGTTCTGTCTTGTGAGTGGAAGTGGATAAGTTTGCCATGTCAGAGTGTGAGGGGTAAATAGAGAAAGTATCTAGAAGAGTACCTTACATGCCTCACAACTGTGAGTGGAAGAGAAGCCAGCAGGGGAGACAGAGAAGAAACTGTTGGGCATATAGAGAAAGAAAAAAAAAAAAAAAAAGGAAAGGAAAAGCCATGAAAGTCATGAGAAGACTGTGTTCCCAGAAGCAGAAAGGAATCCACAATATTAACACTGCCCAAGGTCAATCAACACCTTGAAAAGTTGGCTGACCTTGAAGTTGGTGAGAGCAGTTTTAGTGAAGTGAAACCTGGTAGAAATGGCTTGGAAAATGTGTGGGAGTTTGAGAAGACTTCCCAGAAGCAGAAAGGAATCCACAATATTAACACTGCCCAAGGTCAATCAACACCTTGAAAAGTTGGCTGACCTTGAAGTTGGTGAGAGCAGTTTTAGTGAAGTGAAACCTGGTAGAAATGGCTTGGAAAATGTGTGGGAGTTGGAGAAACTGAGACAATAAATGGAGACAAATCATTCAAAAAGTAGAGTTTGTAGAAGAGGAGAGATCACATAGAAGCTACCAGGGCACGGGTCTAGGGAAAGTTTCTTTTTCTTTTTTCAGTTTTAAGAAAAGAGAAGCGTGAGTGTAATTAAATACTGATGAAAAGGACCTAGTGAAAAGGGAGAAATTGAAGTAGAGAAGTCTGATAATTTATCCTGGGAAATCCACGAGGGACTGAGGGCAATGGGATCAGGAGCTCAGTGGAGAAGTGCCCTTAAATAGGAAGAGAGAAGGTGGCCATGTCGATGGATACACTGAAATTGACTTTATAGGCTTGGTTGAGAGAGTTCCCATCTTACGAATTTATTTTCACTGTGAAATAAGAAGCAGGGTCATCTGCTGAGAATAAGGAGATGTGGAACATTTGAGTGAGGCAGGCAAGACCTGAAATAGTCACTGGGCCAGCACGTGAAATAACACTGGATTGTTCGGTGGGGTTGAGGGCCTAGATCAGGTTGTGTCCAGGAATTTAAATGGATGTACCCTGCAGAGTTGAAGGAGTTTCTCAAGCAGTGAGGGGATAGCATGGGTGCAGGCAGGGAGGGAAAGCTGAGTTTGTCTAGGATTGACATAGAATGGCAGTCACTGTTTCCTACAGAGTTGGGAGAAACAGAGTGACATTTTTGGGCATAGGATTTCTTTCTTTAGAAAACAACCCATCTAGTTTTCTTATCCGAGGGTATTTCAGGGAGAATTGATGGAGTTTATTGGTTGAACAGTGGGGTGGAGAGTGGAGGGATACATTCTATATTGGGAGTAATAAAAATAGGTAATTATGAGGCAATGGACAATTTATTATTCATCAACGAATCTAATCTTCACAACAACTCTAGGAATTAGTTTTACTGAACTCATTTTATAGCTGAGGAAGCCAAGACTGGAGCATTACTAATTTGTCCGAGGTCTCTCAGCAG
>NW_006776635.1:909188-915977 GCF_000442215.2 Lipotes vexillifer
CAGCAGGAAACAGCAGACAGTTACCATAATAGAAAAAGCATGATTTCTGGTGTGTCAGAGACGCATGTAAACCCAGTCAAGCCCTTTTCACTATGAAACAGCTACTCATGTCATCGCGTCTGTTCCTAAACACTTCCTACGTGATGATTGGTGTATCTCTGGGGGCAGCAGCCCTGACAAAGGCCCTAGAGACACAGTGATGGTTGGGTCAGACCATGGGCACAGGATTCCCAGCCATCCTCCCCTAGGACTTGGGCAAGAAAGGCCTCGGCCTGGCACTTCACAAATTTCTGTGAACGAGCGCATGGGCACTTCTGTCACTTGCCATCTGTGCAGCACTCAGTGCTGACATGGTAGAACCCATAATCCTAAACATCTGCTCTTGGAAGTAACACTTTTTATCCTCAGAGAAACACTGCACATTTCTTTTCCTATATCCTCTAGACAAATGCTGGCTACCACTGAATGCTGTCAAGGTTTGTGGGTCGTGTCGCTGACACTGCTTCTGAGTGCGGGGACGATTTTGTACGTGGAAGCAGGTAGAAAATAGAAAAGGCAAATTAACAAATTTGTTAAATCCTTCCTCTCAAATAAGATTATTGCATTAGACTCTTGCAGAATGAAATAGCCTTTCCCAGTGGCATCAAGCTTCCATGCTCTTGCTTTCCTCATCTTTTACATTCGCTATTGCATGTGGCACCCAGGGAATATTTTGCAGTATTAAACAGTCTATATCACTCTTATATTTGTTTGTGTACATATCTATATCTACATATACATAAGTCTAGACAGAACATGAGTAAAGCATAATCTAAATTTTTTAAATGATGACTAGATGAACATTAAAAGCTGCAATTGCAAATAGTTTGGTTTTTGTGAAAGTATTAAATGCGATTTTATTAATTTTCCCCCAAATAAATAATTTTAGGCTCATTTAAATAATTTTATACTAAACTTTGTATTAATCATTATAATTTTATATTGCATTTTAGTTTTTATATGCCATTTTGAATACTTTATAACATAACTTTTTTTTTTTTTTTTGCGATATGTGGGCCTCTCACTGTCGTGGCCTCTCCCGTTGTCGGACGCGCAAGCTCAGCGGCCATGGCCCACGGGCCTAGCCGCTCCGTGGCACGTGGGATCCTCCCGGACCGGGGCACGAACCCCTATCCCCTGCATCGGCAGGCAGACTCCCAACCACCGCGCCACCAGGGAGGCCCAATATAACATAACATTTTTGAAAACATATAGACAAAATTTTAATTTCCACTTTTAATGAAAACAGGTCAAGCTGAGTTTAGTTTGAATATAATGACATTTTATTTCTTAATCCTTTAGGCTAGTGAGAATGAGTTTATGTGTCTAGTATGCTAGAAATAGAAAATACAAAAGTAGAACTTAGGGAGAAAAAGGTGAAAAGCATAAAGAAATAGAAAATGTCCAGGGACTTCCTTGGTGGTGCAGTGGTTAAAAATCTGCCTGCCAATGCAGGGGACACGGTTCAAGCCCTGGTCCTGGGAGATCCCACATGCCGCAGAGCAACTAAGCCCATGCGCCACAACTACTGAGCCTGCGCTCTACAGCCTGTGAGCCACAACTACTGAAGCCCACGCGCCTAGAGCCCATGCTCTGCAACAAAAGAAGCCACCACAATGAGAAGCCCACGCCACTGCAACGAAGAGTAGTCCTTGTTCACCGCAACTAGAGAAAGTCTGTGTGCAGCAATGAAGACCCAATGCAGCCAAAAATAAACTAAAAAATAAATACATTTTAAAAATAAAATAATAAAAAAGGAAAATGTTCAAAGAGGCAGCTTACTTAAATTTTTAAAAACTCAAAATAAAAGTGAGATTTTATTGACAATGACCCACATAAAATTTGCAAACAGGACATATAAATTCTTTACTAAATAAAGATTTAATTACTGACCAAAACGTTGAAAATGAAATAAAATTATTTTTATTAGATTGACTTTGAACAAATCAAATAAAATCTCAGCAATTATATATAAATTAAGATTTAATGAAAATATTACTCTAAGAGATGGTGAAAGTCATTGCATAAGTTATATGATGAAAATGAAATATTTCATAAAATTTTCTTTAATAATGTTTAAATTTTATAATATTTTTGTTTCATTTCTAAATATGTATATTGTAAATTTTATTATTATTTTTTTTTTGCTATTTTTCAGCTGGGTAGTTTCTCCAAATTTAAATTAATTAAATGTAGTCATGGAACTACAGTGACTCCATTTGACATTGCTGTTAATAGAACACAAATTGTAAGAAAACCCTGATTTTAACAACATAACTGGCATTTTTCTTCCTGAAGTAAAGACATGAAAAATAAATTGTATGGAATAATTGTATAATAATTTATAATTATGGAGCATTTCATTACTCACTGAAACATCACCAGCTCAATCAATGAAGCACCCAAACTTGTACAATAATAATAAAATTACATTTTCTTGAAATCTTGTTCTCTTCAGGTATATAAAAACCATGTTTTACATGTTTGTAAAAATCTTATTGTTAAGATATTTTTGTCAAGATGGGGGATAAACATATTTAACAGTTTGATAGATTTTATTGTTTAAATGTTGAGTTATGTGGTATATGGGTCACCATTTGTTTTCTTCCCACAGACTGTTTAGTAGTTAACCATGGACTAGAGACTAGTCAACAACTGTTAAATCAGAACCCATTAACTTAACCACCCGTAGCCTTAATTTAACCTAGGGATTCCGGAGAACTACCTGATAACCACCCTTAAAACCCCACTGGGATCATTTGGAAAGCAACAATGCAAGCAAATTAACCTAAGAGATTCAACCTGGGTAGAAGAAATCAGAAAGGAAGGGCACATGTAAGTAAAATGATCTCTAAACACTGGCTCACACTGGAAACTTCATGAAACATTGAATAGAGTAGGCAGAGATAGTTAAAAATTTCACCTGGAAAAGGTTTGGGCAAATTATTTTTGATTATATGCAAATCTGGAGTGGTAATGAGTTGCTTATTTATTTTCGTTATTATTTTCCCTAAAAAGTGATAGTGGTGCTGGTGGGTGGAAGCAATTGTAATAAAGCATGCTGTATACGACTTAGCGGCATCATCTTCTCATTGAAAAACACCCCAACCTCATTCTGTCTGTAATGGGAATAGAGTATTTCTTTAGTGCATATAATGGAAAAAAATTACAGCTGTCAAAAATGATAGCCTAGACTACCTTTATAACGCATTTCCTTAAAGCTGTAAATCACCAGTGTTAGTACAATCTCTTAAATTTTCTTCTCATTCTTTTTCTATTCTTCTCCTGTTTGCATTTCTCCCCCTCTTTATTTCTTTGTATTGTCCTTCTTATAACTGTTTATCCATGTTGTCATTTTGAGTAATGCTTCTCGTTAAAAATTTTCACATATTTTTCACATTTTGAACATAATTAAGCCTCAAAAATCTGGGGTCTTTGTGATACAGTGATTTCTGTTTTGATGTCCAACATGTTAGGGAAAAGGACAGTTTTTAATTTTGACATTTGAGAAAGTTTTTACCTGTGTTAAAACATATGTGATAATACTTAATAGGATTTTTATTTTAACATGAAAATATATAAGCAAGAAAGTGAAAACAGGGGCAACAGCTGAGAGCACTGGTTTACGTCGTATAGACCTCAGTTCAGTCTGAGCTCTCCCTTTACTAGCTGTGTGACATTGAACAATTTTCTTAATCTGCATGAGCCTGAATTTCCTCATCTGCCACGTGGGTATAATAATGATTCCTATCTCATAGAGGTGTGAGAATTAAATAAAATGATCTGTGTATGGTGCTTATAACTGTGTGAAGCACATAGACAAGCTTGGCAACATTGTTACTGATTCCACTGTTATTATCATTTATTAGTATTAACTGCCTCTGACCTTCTTTTATGAAATAAAGTAATACATACCCACAAAAGAAAATTTAGTTGGTGGAGAAGCATAAATTGAAGAGCCTTCTTTCCTTGCCTCTGCCATCCCCCCTCTCTATTAGTGATTTCTCTTGTGTTCTGCCTCCAAATTAGTTTGGGAACCAGCATATATACAATCCTTTCTGAAACTACACAGACAGATCAGACTTTGCACCCTGTCTTGCTCTTTTGTCATTTAACTCATCTTGAGTGTCTTTCTCTATGCACACCTGTATATCACCCTCATTCTTTATAATAACTGTGTCATGTCTCATTGTATAAATGTACTATGAGTCATATAACTGATCTTCTTTCGCAGTTTTTGATTTTACTATTATGTCTGTAAGAAAAAGTCCTAGCAGTAGAATTTCTGAATTGAAGTATACATGTGTTTTCTACTTTGATACTTTTTTCCAAATTACCTCCCCAAAAGTTTACACTGATTTACTCTTTATGCATTTGGATATGGTCCTGAAAAATGTGTACGTAAATAAGTTATTTGAAATAGATTCTTTAAGTTAAATTCACTAGAGATGTGACTTATGTTTTAGCAGGGCCCATGACTTTCTTTGATAATTTCTGAAAGATGTAGACTTTCATCTTTCTGACAATGTACAATCCAGAAGATGCATGTGTGCATATCCATTTAGAGGAAGTCCATCTATGATAGACTGAACAATGGCCCTCCAAAGATGTCCAGTGAGACTCATCTCAGACTTCTCACCTCCAGAACCAAGATAATGAATTTGTGTTGTTTTAAACCACTAAGTTTGTGGTAATTTGTTACAGCAGTAACAGGAAACTAATACGTCAACCATGTATCCCAAATGAGGATTCAGCTATATGGGAACATACCCTGTATTGGAATATATGAGAGCATAGCTTTAGAAAACCAAAAATCCTTTAGTACACAAAGCAGTAAAAAGTTGAGCCGGCCACTCCATCTCCCCTGTTCTCCCACTGTCATAGTCCTTAAGCATCTTCATGGAAACCTCAGTGTTCCAAGAAGTAAATTGAAAACTACTCCTTCAGAAAATTTAATAAGCTTTCCTCTGCGATTTGAGAATGTGTTCATAAATTGGATCTTTAAAAAATGTATTTTTCAATTAGTAGTAATTATCGGTACCTATTTAAGGTCACTACTGTACTAGAGTCCAGAACACAGCTATAAACAAGGCAGACTTAGTCCTGCCCTCACAGGTTATAGAATGCTAAGGAAAACAGTCACTTCCAATGGAATGTGACAGATGCTCTGATGGCAAAAGACTAGAGAACTGTGTGGATACACAGAAGGGATACTGTCAGTGATCTGATATGAGGAAGGCATAAAAGAAATCTTTCTGAAGGAACATCCAAGCTCAGACCAAGCAGAGTAAGGAGGAGCCTTCGTAGCTGCCTAGGAAGGGGTGGGGTAAAGATAAGAGGCATGGCCTGTTGAGAATCATTCTGGTAGAAGGAACATCATTTCTAAAGACCTAGAAGTGAGACATTAGGATACATTTGGGAAACTACCATGGATAAAGCACAAAATGCTATGGAAAAATGGAAGGAAATGAGGCTGAAGGTCTTAAGGGGTACTGCTGTTCCTAGGAAGGCATTTTCTCTTTATTCTCCTGTCCAGGCAGAGACACCCCAGTAGCTCTGGGGTGAAGCCCCATTCTCATTTACAAGAATTGCTCTGTACAGAAAGTGGAGGACCAATGAGAAGAAACAACATTGGAGGCTATTGCGGGAATCAAAGCTAGAGCCATCGTGGTAGAATGGCCTGACAAGATGTTTAGCTCCCATGCTTGATAGGGCTGGTGATGAGTGGATCTGTGGGGCAGGGGATGACAAGAAGAGAGAGGAATCCAGAATGACACCTGGATTCCCGGCTTGACAAGGAACACAGGAGGCTTCCATCCTGCAAGTGTTGAGTTTGAGCACTCGTAGGGTGTTCTCTTGGAGAGGTCTAAAAAATAGGTGCATAAATAGATCTGGAGCCCCAGAAAGTAATTTGGAAGAGAGATATTTATGAGTCATTAGCTTATACTCATTAAGTGTGAAGCAAAGTGAGGCGAGAGAATAAAATCCCCCAGGGAGAGAGTGTAGAGTGGGAAGAGGGTGTAGGACAGGACCCTAAAGAAGTCAATACTTACGCAAGGACTAAAAGAAGAGGTGCCCACCATGAGGCTGAAGAGGAGCTGCTGGGGAAGGAACAGGAAAGGCAGCCAAGTGTGAGGACGTGGTCAGCAGCGCCTCTGCCATACCGTGCCATGCCATGCCATGGAGGGCTGAAATAAAACCATCGCTAAAAATGTCTCTTGAGTGTACAACTGAAGGAGGTCTTGAGTTTCCCTAGAATAGTTTCAAGAGTGTGATGCGGGCGGAAGTGTGACCTGAATAGGCTGAAAAGTAACTGGGAACTGAGTCCAGTGGGAAGGGATGAAATTCAGAGGACAAGTGGAAGGGTGAACTGCAGAGGTGGGAAAGGAAACTTGCTCCATTGCAAGAGAAGGAAGGGAGGAAAGGATGGATACATTTATGTTTTCATAAAGAGAAAACTTAGGCTCATCTTCACCTATTAGAGAATGATTTTCTGATATCTAAATGATAAGGAAGAGCAATTCGAATTCTTGAGTTGTCTCAAAGGACAGAGACAGGACCAATGAGGAAACTAGAGGAAGATTAAGTTTGGCTTGACTTTAGGAGGAATTTGTTAATGATGACAGCTCCTCAGAATGGAATGCTTGTGTCAGTAAATTGTGAGATCCCTGTCATAGGTATGACCAAAATGAACACAACAGCTATTGCAAGGGAGAGTAAAAAATAACATGGCGGGGGGGGGGGGGGGGG
>NW_006776635.1:916138-923192 GCF_000442215.2 Lipotes vexillifer
AAAAAAAAAATGCAGGGGGGGGGGGGGGGGGAATGGAGGAGGAAAGGACTGACCATATGTATGTTTTTGACCCCTCCTGTCCTTCACATTGAACTCTGCAAACTACAGCAATCCTATTATATATTGCGTACTGTCCCTCAATTCCTTTTTTCTTGAAGCTCTGCCCAACTACTGGTGGTAAAAATTTTTCTCTAGACACTCAGCTTCCGGATTCAGAGGCAGTTACAAATATATCAGACCCAGGAACTGCATCACCTCCGGAGTGGGGACTGGAATAAGTCTTCTGACCTATGCCTAGTTTCCAAGGTTTCTGAGTTGAGATCCACAGATCCCTAAATGCCCATGATGCTAATCACCACAACTCCCATTATAACTGAACATCTTCTTGTTTATTGCTGAGCACCTACTATGTTCCAGGTACTGTTCTAGGTGCTGAATATGTGATGTTGAAAGTACATTTCATAAGGATGCAGATTTTTGCCTAAAAATTGTTCACTGATGTATTATTCCCAGCACCGAAAACAGTGCCTGGCACAGTGCAGGTCTCAATAGATTTTTGTCCAATGAATGACACAGACTCTGCCTTTAAGTTGCTTGAATCGTGTGTACAAGACAAGCGTATACACTGACACCTGCGGTGCAATGTGGCAAGTACAATTATGAGAAATTGCACAGGAAGCACAGAAGGGGGGACACCTTCCTCAGCCTGGGGTTCTTGGTTTGTATTCTGGTTCCCAAATAGCACTGGGGCGCAGCCTGAGCTCAAACTGCCTGCCAACCTGTCAATCTTTGCTATTCCTCTCTACCTACAGATGAGCCATGTCATTCTATCCCAAACCATTATCTGGAACTCCTCTTCAATCAAGGCACTGCCACCATCATGACCATGAGTGGATATTGCTCCTGATCAGAGGCAGGTACTTCTAGCAGATCAGAGTTCTTAGAAGAATGACAGTCCAACTGTTCCTTATTAGACATCGTATCTCGGACAGCTAGACAAGTTCTCAGAGGCCAAGGCATGCTGCCAAGACAGTGTCTCTAGTACAGGCCACTCTACTGCCTCCTGTGCTGTTTGCCTTAGAATCCCAGCAGGACTTATAGAAGTGTTCAAGAAAGTTCTCTAGGAATCATTCCCTCTTCTAAATGTGCATTACTACAATGTGAAAAAGTTTTCATGGAGAGAGGGAGGTGTGGTGAAAACAGCAGGAGTTTGAACCCCAGACACCTTCTTTGCCTCTTTTGTATGGACAAGTCACTTAAATTCTCGAATTCTCCATCTCTCTCTCTCTCTCTCTTTTTTTTTAAAAATAATTTTTCTCTATTTTGACATATCAGACTTATAGAAAAATGGCTAGCTGTGGGTCACTGTGGTGCCGGGACTGGTGCCCACCCACCAGTGGGTGAAGCTGAGTCCTGGGGCTACTGTCAGCCTACTGGTCAGTGGACCTTGGTCCTGGGGTCTCTGGTTGCAGGGTCTGGGGTTCCCAGGGCTGGCATCAGCCTGATGGTGGGTAGGGCTGGGTCCGAAAAGCTGGCAGCAGGGTCCCAGGGCTAATGCCAGCCCACTGGTAGGTGGGGCTGGGTCCTGGGGTGGCTGGGGGCTCAGGAGATAACAGGGCAGCTGGTGTGCTGATGGGTGGTCTCCGTCCAACTAGCTACTTTAGCTACTTGGTCTGGGGTATCCCCAAACTGCTGCCAACTGGTTAGTGGGCAGGGCCAGATCCTGGCACTAATAAGCTAGAGGGAGGATTCCAAAATGACACTTACCAGCATCGGTGTCCTTGTGGCAGAACAAGTCCCCCCAAATGGCTGCCACCATTTTCTGTGTCTCCAGGGTGAGTTCCAGTTGCCTCCTGCCTCTCTGGGTGGGTGTCCCAGATCAGCAAGTGGGTCTGACCCAGGCTCCTTTTAAATTACTGCATCTGCCCAAGGTCTTAGAGTGTGTGAGATTTTGTGCGAGCCCTTTAAAAGTGGAGTCTCCATTTCCTACATCCCTCTGGTTCTCCTGAAAGTAAACCCCACTGCCTTCAAAGCCAAACGCTCTGGGGGCTCATCTTTCCAGTGCAGGACCCCCAGGCTGAGAAACCTGATACGGGGCTCAGACCCCTTGTTCCTTGGGGAGAACCTCTGCGATTGTAACTATCCTCCCATTTGTGGGTCACCCACCTGGGGACGTGGGTCTTCACTGTACCACATCTCTCTCCTCATACCCATCTCACTGGAGTTCCTTCTTTATATGCTTAGTTGTAGAGGATGTTTTAGGCTAGGCTTCAGGCTGTTCTCATCACTAGCCGCTCTGTAAACAGTTGCAGTTTTGGTGTGTGCCTGTGGGAGGAGGTGAGCTCAGGGTCTTTGGCCACTCCCGGCACTATCTTCTTTGCTGCTAATGTAAATGGGGTTTTTTATACCATTGTGTTCTCTGTCATCACTTTGTAACTAACTGCTATTGATTTCTACATGTTAGTTTTAAGGCCTAGCTACAATACTTTGATTGTTTGAGTTTTATCATTGATTCTCTAGGGTTTTCCACGTATAAGATCACAACGTCTGCAAATAGAGATAATTCTCTTTCTCCTTTTCCAGTTCCTATGCCTCTGATTTCTTTTGTCTAATTGCTTGGTTGACATTGCCAGTACAATGTTGATGGTAATGGAAACAATGGCCAACTTTTGCTTTGTTCCTCTTCTTTAGTGTCTTGCCATTAAGTAAGATACTGGCTTTAGAACTAAGGAATGTATATTTTGTCATGTTAAGAAAGTATCAGTTATTATAATCCTAAGCATTTTTATCAGGAAATGGTGTTGACTTTTTTCAAGAGAATTTTTCCCCGCATTGATGGAGATAATCATGTATACAATTTTTCTTCTTACAGTTTTTAACATGGCATATTATAGTAATTAATTTTTCTACTTTTGAAGTAACCTTGCATTCCTGAAATAAATCTTACTTGGTCATGCTGTATTTTATAAAAAGTGGAATAGATTCTTTTGCTAATATGTACCACTTTTGTATCAATATTCATAAATGAATATTGAATTAAATATTCGAATCCCATATCCGACTACTAAGTACCCTCTCAGAGTCCCATGAGCAAAATTTTGGCTAGGTTTCAGATTAAAATTTTCTTTTTTTCTTTTCTTTTTTTTTTAAAGCATGACTAGCACATTTTCACATTTAAGATCTGTTGATACTAGACACTCATGAAGGGAAGATAAATCAAGTTTCAGTCATAGCTCTAAGATAAAAGTTACATTTTTTTATGTGAAAAAAATAAAGACACCAACACATTGTGCATTACTAGACAATGTACACACAGCCTTTAGGCATCATGGCCGGGATGACAATCTCTGGGTTTTCTATGCACTTTTTCCTTTCCTTGAGGGTGGATCTTTTTGCACTAAGTAACTCAGCCTTGAACTCAGCCTGATGGGCTGAATTATAATATCTGCAGGTGCTACCATGTTTCCCTGGTAAATGAGGAGATCCTCCCCTATTGTCCAATACAGTAGCCGCTATTTTTTTTTTTTTTTTTGCGGTACGCGGGCCTCTCACTGTTGTGGCCTCTCCCGTTGCGGAGCACAGGCTCAGGACTCGCAGGCTCAGCGGCCATGGCTCACGGGTCTAGCCGCTCCGCGGCACGTGGGATCTTCCCGGACCGGGCCACGAACCTGCACCCCCTGCATCGGCAGGCGGACTCTCAACCACTGTGCCACCAGGGAAGCCCAGCTGCTAGTTTTAAATTTAAATTAATTAACGTTAAATTAAAATTCAGTTCCTCAATCATGGTAGCCACATTTCAAGAGCTCAATAGCCACATATAGCTAGTGGCTACTGTATAGGACAGCACAGATACAAAACACTTTAATCATTGCAGAAAGTTCTATTGGATAGAAATGCTCTAGAACATACAAAAAGTTATTTCCATTCCAGTGGCAAAATTTAGCTCTGAGAAGAGACTAGATACCTTTTGTGAGGTAAATATTTTTGGAAAGTCATTTGGGATAGGTTAGGGTGATACCCTGAAGGGACATAATTGGAGAACAAAGAATGGGTGTCCTTCAGGCAATGTAAGGATTTTGTTTAGATTACTAGTATATATTAGCTGTGGTCAGAATCTGATTCGCTGGGAACATATAGGGTATTTTTAGAGGCTGTATGGAGAGAAAGTGAGGAAGAGAACAGAGACCCGGCTGGCGACAGCAGCTAGAGAAGAAAGCCAGGATGTCTAGTGAGGAGATAAGTGTGCTGTGGTGAATGCAATGCAACCCTCTCCTCTATCTCTCCTAAAAATCTTGTGTAAAATATGCATTACTCACCAGTGCTTTGGGAGTTGAAAATGTTTTTGCTGAGTCTGCTCTCAATATGAGTATGATGAAGGTACAGTGTGTCCAATTATATGCAGTTTAACATTTTACTACCTTGTTACTGGGTATCCTCTTTCTCCAGGGGCAAATCTATGCTTCCTCTTTTCCTTATGATACTAAAGACTTTGGTTGGATCAGTACAACAATCAATCCCTTTCCAGGTGTGCCAGGGGAGTCTTCCAATGTGCAACTAATTTGAAGGAGTGTAGCCAATTGCTTTGAAGCAAGAAAAAAAAATGTATTTGCTTTTCCTCCTCATTTGATTGTGAATCTGATATGTCTGATACAACCCAGACACTGTTCTAGGAGCTGGATATATAGCATTGAAAAAAACCATATCCCTGCTTTCAAATAGCTTAAATCCCTTACCCTTTAATGCCCTACCCAGCAACATCTACCCAACAACAGCTAGTTAGAGATAAAACAACTACTAGGTATGATGCTTTACCTATGTTACACTTGAACATTCCTAGTGCCTAGGAGTTGATATGTGCTACAAAATTATCATTTTAATAGATGCATATTAATAGTGTAAAAATGATAGTTCTTAGTGTTGGAGGGTATGGTAAAATGGGTACTCTCATACTTTTGTTGGGTGAATACACTTAGTCAAACATTGTAGACAGCAATTTGGAAATATTTTTCAATAATTGAAAGATATTGATACCATATGACCTAATAATTTCACTTCTAGTGATCCATTTTATCTGAGAATCTGAAGAGCTATCTAATGTCTACCTACTTAATGTGAGAAAAAATTATACAAAACTTTAGCATCAATAAATGGAAATGGTTAAATAAGTTGTAATGCATTTACATTATAGAGATATATACAGCCATTAACAACATGTTTAAACATATTATTGTGATAATCAACCAAATATGATACCAGCTTTGAAAATACTGGCTAGATTAATAAACTGATATTTTGTGCAGTTGTCATTTAAGATAGTTATTGGAATAATATTTCCTTCCTGTTTGAAGTATTGAGCACATGGGGAAGGGTGAATATTCTTCACCAAGAAGAATGTCAGATGGTAATTATCTCTGTTTTTAAAGAAGATTTGGTTAGAGATAGTTTTACTAAACTATCAGGAACATTTAAATAGAATAAAGGAAAATCTAAACGAAAGAGCTAATGTAAGTTAAGGCATACTACTTGGAAAAGTTATAACTGTATTGTCCTCTATTAAAAATGTGGAATATTCCCAAATGTTACATCTTTTATGAGACCTTTTTCTGCAGTAGAAGTCTATAAAAGAATACATTATCTTCATATGAACCAAATTGATAATTTTTACAAAACGCATCTATGGATGCTTTTGTTATAGATTTATTTACCTGGCAATTCAGGTATATAAAGTTTATGAAGCAACAACTTTAGGAAGTACCCTTATTTTACCTTAAGATATTTGTTATAAAATTCTCTATCATACAGTGTATGTGTTCTCACTTCTATAGGATAATCTCTGCAGCTTTACAGTGATACCAAACAGCTTTTGAATTTATCAATTCAGCTACTAAGGTAAATCAGTCGAACAAAACCCATAAAATTTTAGATAGGAGTTTAATCTTTAGACTGCAGATGTGAAAGTGTCCTCATATATATTTTGGGATCACTGTCAGCAAAAGTAAAGATAGTTTCATTCATTTAAGAAATAATTCTTTTAAGTAAAACATTATTTTAAAATATGTGAATTAATTTATAAGATATCACCATGGTATAATAACTTTAGAGCATATTTATGAAAATGTTATAAGAAAATATTGCATTTAAAATATGAAAATAGTATCAGTCTTGCCTGAAAAATATGCATCAAAATATAAGATAGGATTCTACCAACTTACGATTCTATGTGGAACACTGGAGAAGTAAATGAGCATGACTCTTGACCTTTGAGAAATTTATATATAGTATAAAGCAATAAAAACTAAAGTGAATATTTAGTTGATATGTCAGATGCATAGTATTTTTAACTAAAATAAGCATCCTAATTGTATTTTTAATTTTTGTGTGTTAAGTGTTGTTGTCAAATAGATAATGAGAATCATTTTAATGAGTAAAAGAAGAAAACCACAGATTATTCTTGTGATCAGGAGGAAAAAAAAGAGAGAGAGAAAGATTAATATAATAGTAATTACCTGAGCAGATGGATTCCTAATCCTAGAAATAAACATGCTAATTAAGCTACACTACAGAATAACAAGATATTAAGGTCCTCTGAATCTGGAGACATTCTTTTTTTTTTTTTTTTTTTGCGGTACGCGGGCCTCTCACTGCTGTATCCTCTCCCGTTGCGGAGCACAGGCTCCAGACGCGCAGGCTCGGTGGCCATGGCTCACGGGCCCAGCCGCTCCGCGACATGTGGGATCTTCCCGAACCAGGGCACGAACCCCTGTCCCCTGCATCGGCAGGCGGACTCTCAACCACTGTGCCACCAGGGAAGCCCTGGAGACATTCTTATTCTAATTTACTAGTGTAACTTAATTCTCATTATATTAAAAAGTGCTTAATCAACCAAACCTTTTTTAATTATCAAATTTACTTAGGCAGTTTTAATGTTTCTGTAAATTTCTTCCAAGTGTGAGCTAACAGGGGGCAGTCTTTTTCATCAGTGTATTTGTGGTTTGTTCGATACTTGCATTTTTCACAGAGCAAGATTCAGTTTTTTGTATCACTAACAAGACAC
>NW_006776635.1:923206-939601 GCF_000442215.2 Lipotes vexillifer
GCGCTTGTCGATGGTGTTTTAATTGGGGAATGAAATATCATAATGCTGACCATTTCCTAGCTACCCTATCCTGCCTTCCTTTAAAGACGAAAAAAGTCGTTACTGGTAATTGAAATTTATGGTTCCTTGGCTGATTTAAATGAGTTACAGATTTTGATACTTCTATAACCAAACATTTTGAAGGAAATTTACAGGAAGAATGGGAATAATGGATGGAAAACAAAAGTCTGCGTGAATAAGTAAATGTGAGACAGAAGCAAGGGAGACAGCACCATTATTTTCATACTTACATGTGCACGAGAAGCTTAAATTATCTAACCAGTAACTGATCAATACAAAGTAGGTTTTGGAAGGTTACCTGGAATACATACAATTAGCATAACATTTCTTAGTGGTTGAATGCATGCCTTTATGGAGAAATAGACTTTTAGGATAAAAAGATTCATTTTGGAAAAAATTCTAGGGATAGTTTCTAACCGTTTCCCAAAATATTTGTGTGGGAGCGTGTGTGTGCTGTGGGTAGGGTGGGAGGGGAAGGGAGAGTTGCACTTTCCTGTCGTTTTTCCTATACTTACTTATATTTTAGTTGTAACCATGCTGTGCATTTCTTTTATATCTGGAGATATTTTAATTATACTAAAATGTGGGAAATATTTAAGAGAGTTATATAAATTTAACTCACCTCAGTTTTACCACCGTTCAACAGGCATTTATTGAATAACCATGATATAAAAAACATAGGACTGGCAGTACAGAGCTATACAACCTTAAAAAATATATCACTCCAACCACTTAGACCTTGCTACTTAAAGTGTGGTCCGTGGACCAGCAGCACAGGCATTTCCCAGGAACTGTTAGAAATACACCATTTCAGGCTCCACTCCAGCCCTTCTAAACCAAAATCCACATTGTAACAAAATCCCCAGGTGATTCGAGTGCACATTAAATTTTAAGAAATACTATGTTAAAACACCATAATATAAGGAAAGACATAGATACTAATATTTTTTAAAAGGCAATAAGTTCATAAGGAATGCTCTAACAAATACTCTGGGACAATAATAAAATCTAATTCTGGTTACAGGGATTTGCAGTAGTTTTGAATCTGCCCTTTTCTATGTTATAGTTTCCACACGATACATCCATTTTCTAAAGTGGGTCTCTGGTCAAATATGTTTTGAGAAACAGCACATGAGGTATATACTACGGCTCAGAGATGACACATTCACAATAGTATGTTAAAGAGTCTAAGAAGTCCTAAATAAATGTCTGTTTTACTAAAATACTTAGATATATAACTTTTACTTTACATGGCACTGCCAACATTGTTTAGAACTAGGTTTCTATGGAACACACTTTGGGATACACTGTATTTTATGACTTTGCTCATGAATTTTTTACTAGGATTCTTCTGCTCTCCATTAATTCCTCTTGTTTCTTTTTATAGTTAAAATGTATCCAGAATAGGGCTTCCCTGGTGGCGCAGTGGTTGAGAGTCCGCCTGCCGATGCAGGGAACACAGGTTCGTGCCCCGGTCCGGGAAGATCCCACATGCCGCGGAGCGGCTGGGCCCGTGAGCCATGGCCGCTGGGCCTGCGCGTCCGGAGCCTGTGCTCCGCAACGGGAGAGGCCACGACAGTGAGAGGCCCACATACCGCAAAAAAAAAAAAAAATATCCAGAATAAATTCAACCTTGAATATAGGTATGAACAAAAAATACAATTTAGCTTGGATACAATGTATGTAATAACATAGACAGAATCAGCTATTCTGTTAAAAATCATCCAGATCTGGATAGATAAGATTATCTTTGAACAAACAGTATGCTAAAGTCTGGCCTCCACATTATCATTGAAATTAAGCCAAATCCTGCAAGTAATGAAAGGGAAGTTTTGGTTAACTACTAATAATGAATAATTCATCGGTGAGATTATGAATAAGAACAATCGTCATGACTAAAATAATGTTCCTGAAACTGACATAGCATTTGAAATAAGGAGTTTATAGATTCAGCTAAAAGAGAGTAGGTATATATTCTGTGCTGGTAAATTATTGAAATTCAAAATTTCCTTCGGGAATAGCTGCATGTTTCTCTCAAATTAATAGTAAGGAGCTCTTAAAACTCAGAAATTCAAAGGCAAGGAGTCAAAGCACATGCCAAGAAATTTTCAATTCTTTTAGCTCCTGAGACCTGCCATTTGTTTGTGTTGTTGCTATTTTAAAATATTCTTTATAAGGTATTTTCCCCCTCTAATTATAAAAGGAAAACATGCTTACTAATGTGGAAAATATTTTTGAGCATCGAAAAGATTTTGAAAACAAGAATTCCACCTACCTGAGCTATTTGGTTTTATAAAAATGCCTTTAGCTCTGATTTCATTTGCCCAATGATTCTTGTTTGTTTTAAAGTATTAGTCAGGCCTTACAGGGCTTCCATAAATCTGGTGCTCCTTGCATGGTAGTAACTGCATAACTCCCATGAAAGAAAGAAGTCCCTGAGGTAAGAGCCCTTAGTGAATCAGGCCTGACAGGACCACTTCCTCATACAAAGACGCACATCCAATGTGAGACAAGATAGAATTTCCAAGATGTTTAGCCACTATTCTCTTATTTTTAAATTGTTAACTCAAAAAAAAATCAAAGGTGGCTACCTCAGATAGCATTTGGCAACTGTCCTCTGAGGAATCCAAAATTGATTATTGAAACTGAAATTGCTACCCAACTATTTTAGCAAATTCTATTAGCTATTTCATTATGCCAAAGTTGACTCGCCTTGTCATCAGGGTTGCATTTGATATGTGACTTAGTTGGCTAGGCCTCAATAAATTTTGTGGTATTGTAAATAAAACCCAAAAGAGAAGTTCTTGTTTTTCATAGAGAAAAGATGATTTCCACTTGGGCTCATAAAGCATCTCTTTAGTATCATTTTTCTGATTTATTAAAAATCAACATCTTGGGAAGACTTATGCAAAATAAAACATCTACTTTCACAAGTGTTTTCTGTATACACAAAACAATAGTGGAGAATTATGGATATGCAAGGTAAGTGGAGAATTAAACTCGAGTGAAGGGTGCTAGTAAGTAATATAAATAATACTGGTACTAAAAACAGATAACTTGACTTTACGAAAAGAATGTGGTAAAGTGCTGCATTTCCATTACTAAGCATGACAATAATTAGATAAAAACTACTGCCAAGTTTACTGAAAAGAGGAAATCTAAAAATATTTTGTGGTCAGTGTCTGGCTTAATCTAAAGAAAAAGCTTTAGAAAAGCCTACTTTCACTTGGTTAATTTTCTTACTACATATGTGATTGATGAATTCAGTTGTTCAACTGGTGGACAGAAAAGAATTAATGAGATAAAATAGTTTCCCTTCTTCTTGTACTACTATAAAGACAGTAATACTATTCATGTAGAAAGAGAACCAAAAGAATATGCCACAAATATATATCCAGTGTTTTATTCCCTATAATTTTAGAATGATAAAACCCTTGAGAAGTCTTCTGGCCCAATTATCTGACCCACATAAAAATATTTTTAAGCCCCCAGTTTATATATAAATATATATTTATATTATATAAGTATCATATATACATATATATGTATAACACATGGATCTCATATATATATATATATATATATATATATATATATATATATATATATATATATACACCTAAAGCAGCCCACCAATGTGATGTCAAAGGGAATTCCAACAGAACTGCAACAGAAAAAAAAAAAGGTCTTGTTCATTTTCGAAACATATATTATTGTTTTACTCATGAAGAAATACTTAAGTTTGGTCAAATCATATCTCCATAGCAAAGAGAAATCTTACCCATATTTGTGAAATCAAGTAGCTCCAAAGTTGTACCTAAGTTACTGTCTAGAAAGGTCATTTGTTAAGTCAGGTATTTGAAACTCCTCTCCTAGGAATGAGGTCATGAATTGTCAGGTTCTCAGATCAGCTCACAAAGTCGAAGTAATATGCTGCAGGAATAATCCTAACACCGCCCTGAATCCTCAGTGCCTGGCTCTCTTTGGAGCTCTCAGCGACTTCACTCTGCTGTCAGATCTATTGAGCAATATTTGTTAAGCGTTTTCTATGTGCCAGGTGTTAGACAATCAACTTGTAACTTTTCTGGATCCAGAAAACCTACTGCCTATCTTGACCTTGAAGACTGAGCCACAGTAGGCTCCCAAACCTTTTTGCAAATATCCCATGGCTGTCTTCCAGGAATACTTAAGCCCCAAAGTAAAACAGAGAATTTGTGATGGGGTTAAGTGGTTCTCCAAGCTACTAAAAGTGTTTGCATCTGAGGAAATTGATGCTAGGAGATTGATACACCAGCATTTTCTAATAGCATTGATGTTGAGACGTGGCAATTCATTTGAAAACTGTGTGTTAAGTTGGAGACTGATTATACCCATCAATAGATCAAGGCACTGAAAATATGAGTGATATTTA
Organism: Lipotes vexillifer; assembly: GCF_000442215.2. Lineage (NCBI taxonomy): Eukaryota > Metazoa > Chordata > Mammalia > Artiodactyla > Lipotidae > Lipotes > Lipotes vexillifer. The sequence continues at coordinate 927,678 of NW_006776635.1, forward strand.
AGTAGTTAATAAATAATAACTTTGAATTATAACTTGTGCTTGATTACCACCTATAGTTTGACTAGTATTTTTTTTTAATAATGGAATTCAGTAAAGAGAAAAAGTTACAATAGAAGGGTAAATTTTGAATAAATGGATGAGGAATGGATGAAACTACCTGTTAAGTCAGTAATTTTTACAGGCTAGACACCGTGTCAGACACTTTCTCACTCTCATTGAAACTTCACTAGGTATGCCTCAGTTTGTAGAGGAGGTAACTAATGGAAGGGATGCTGTGCCTTGCCTTAGACTACACACCTGATAAAAAGTTAGGACTGCAATTTGAATCCATCTTATTCTGACTCCAAAGATCGCAAGTAGAAACAAAAACGCTTTAGTCTTAGAACCTGATATTCTTGTTAAAATAGTTGTTGGGAAGTTTGCAAGCCTGTAAATACACGTTTCCTCAGGTCCCAGTTCCCAGTCTTTGGCCAATTTCTGCCTCAAGGAAGGATTTGGAGGGAAAGTATTCTAACAGAGGCAAACCCTGTACAACTGATGATGAGTTGAATGAGAAAGGAGAATAGTAAACTGCTACATTTCAGTACACTTTTGAGTTGGAAGCTGTAGCTAATTAAAACCTCTCTGAGGAAATGGTAGAAAAACTTGGTGGGGGAGAAGGAGTGAGGGGAGTAGGTGAAGAACTTTCATCTTTCGTTTTTATTATTTAGCCATCAGAGGACACTATGCATACAACAAAGTTCTACTCTTATGAATCGATTTAGGTACAACATCCAGATTGAGTACACGCATACTACAAACTTCTACTCTTATGAATCGATTTAGATATAACATGCAGATTGAATACATTTTGTTTCCTATTTTATTTTGCTTACCAGTTGAAGTGATGGTAACATGAGGAATAGTTACTGAAATACCATAATCCCAAACCCATTCTTCTACCACCAGAACAAAAAGCAATCCACAAACAAAGTAGGTGACCTCTGATGAGACTAAAAGCAGTGCAAGAAAAGGAAGAATAGAATTATTGGGGATTAGGGCAACTAATAATTCTGAATACAATTAATAACAGAACCACTACAACCTATTCTGCAAAAATATTTTCGTAAGAAATTTTTAATGTTCCATCTCTTAACAGTCCTCATATTTGAATAAGAACTTTTAAAATAGTCCATCTCTGAATAATTGTTGAACTTATAGAAAAATAACAGTATATAATTTCTGTTTTATATTCTTTATACTTAGCATTTTAGAAGGTAAAAGTTACAATGTAATCAATGCACACCGATCTGTAACTAGATTGCAAATCTCATTTGAAGATATATTAAAACCTAATGAAAAATTCAGCTCTGGGTTTTCCGAAAAAAATGTTAAGAGTTTATTGAACAATAATGTTTCTTTGGTACCAGTTATTGCCTAACTTGGAAATGAGTTCCTTTGTGTCTTTGTAATAAAGTGGTATGTTCAGATAGTCATCTGGGAAACATAACGGATAACCATGGATGAAAGAACGTCTCATAAATGACTCATGTGAATGGAGGTACCCTTCTAAATCCACCAGTTGTTTCAGAGTGCTGTCCCTGAACATGTATAAAGAGTTAGTTATTTACAGGTCAATGCCACAGATCTCTAAGAGCCTTGAACATGTGAAGAGTCATGTACTTTGATATGGATCTTTAAGACTATGGTGGTTCCAAAGATGAGATCCATCAAACTTTAAAATGACAAATATATGTGATATACCACCAAGGTCCCTTTATAATGATATCACTTTCCATAAAAATTACCTTTCTTTCCTTTTAAAACACAGTAGGTGATTGGTATGTTCATATAATTTAGGAATTGATCAAGCTAGGCAGGCAAACTCCATATTTTTCAAAGCAAAAAGTAAAACAGTCACATTATGTTTTATTGTGCACAAGTAATTTATGAATGGCATGCCAGCAACTGCCTAGTGGGTGAGTAAGACATGAAGCAAGTAGGCAAGTCTGAGGTGCCAGACTTTTAAAAGACCTCACACTTATTCCTCTTCAATTCTATTTAATTCAACTCAACAGGTTTCAAAAGTTGAATGGAGAACTCATACTCGCTCCTTTTCTACTGTGTGGAAATACAATTTCAGTATGTCCATCCTCTAAAATCAAGGCTGTGGAAGGAATTATAGGCGGTATCATATCGACACCAGCTCTTCCCCTCACATTTCCACTCCTGCTTCCACCAGTGGTTCACAGAGCTTCCACATTATTATAGGGAAATAGAGATGCCTCTTTTACCAGTATTTACAGATTTTATAGGTTAACTTGCAGCTACTTAGAGATAGCGAACAAGTCTTGAACAAGCTGTATTTGCATATATTGATAGAGAAGCATTATGCTTTGTCTATGATATGAGAGACAGCATGATTTAAAGGACGTAGTCCAAAATTTGAAGTCAGGATACCAGTGTTCTAGTCTCACCTTACAGCTTAAGAGTGATATGACCTTGAGCAGGATTTTAACCTTTGGGTTAGTCTGATTCTTCCTCTATAAATTGGGAAATGGAGTACTATCTCATCTACCTCAGAAAATTGTTGAGATGATTTTATTTTAAGATGAAAGCAGTTTTTAATCTATTCTCTGTGATGCACGGGAAAGATATTAGTAGTCAAATGTCTTAACTGGACTCATACTTTCCAGTGTCCTTGCTAAGCCTGATCTCCTGGGTAACAAAATTGTTGAAACAGACAAGAGCCCTGGCCCTCAATACATGCCCAAGGCTTTGAGATTACTCTTACATTTTATCTCCAAGATTAAACAAGTCTGGATTCTCAAAGTAATAACTTTGAAGAGTTATGGCACTTATCTCTTCAAGCCCAAAACTAAAGATCTAATAGGCTACGGGTTTATTGATATCTTTGTACAAATGTTAGTTGTTTTGAGAGAGGAAAGAACGACATAAACTGTGCCAGGCATCCTGAGGATCTTCACTAATCTCTGCTATGTCAAAACACAGCTTTCTCCAATAAGCCTGTGTCATTGTCCTATCTTTCATTGACTGACTCAAAGGCAAGAGTTAAATAATAGCAGTTGGATTTTAAATCTGTCTCCCTACCCCAAACACACACGCAACCCATACTTAACTCTTTCCTGTGATTATTTCTTTATCATTTGTGAATAGGCTTAAAAGGAAAAAGTTAATTCAATCTTCAATAGCGAAATGCATGTTAGAACTCTTGTATCTCATTAGAATGAAAGTTTCTTGTTGTAACATACCTTCGTCTATCCCAAATTGAATCAATAATGGCACAAAACAATGTTACCCATTTGAGGAGGCTGTTCTGAAGCTTTTTATTTAAATTCAGTAGTTTTAGCTGACCAAGTTTCCTATACAAGTCACATTTGGCTTCAGGCAATTTTTGTATATTTGTATATTTGTTCCAAAAAATGATGCCCAGTGGTTTTCTAAAGAATTGCACGGTTTGAAGAATCCACAATTCATTTTAAAAAGGTGGGAAGAAATTTAACGGAATGTTAAGAATAATTATTTCTTCAACAAAAATTGGTAAATTTAAAAAAGGTTAATTTTTTCCTAGTATATTCTTTCTTATTTTTCCTTTGCAACAAGTTTTATACTATTTGGGGGAAGGAAAAAAAAAGTCAAACTAAGCAGAAATATACAAAGCAGAAAATGAAAGTCCTCTGTCATTCCAGCTGGGAGATAACAGTTTGTTGCATAATTCTCCAGATTTCTTACCACTGACATGATGTATTTTACTCTACTCTACAAAAATGAATAATTATACTATACAAACTGTCTTGTAGTCTTCATTTTCCATTTCATATCTCACAAATATCTTTCTACAACAGTATATTAAGCCATTCTTCCTCCTTTCCTTTGAAAAATATTTAATGCACCAAAAATTTACCCATAATATCACCAAATAAAAATTCATATAGTAAAACTATCCACTTATTTCATCCTGTTCCATCTTTTAGGAATAGTCACTTAAAAAATTTTGATGGCACGTTTCCACATTTTTGGAGTCAGATATAGGATACAGATGGCTGAGAAGAAGGCCTGATATTTTTAAAATTTTTATAAAACAAAAACTATTTTGATTTTTGGAGGCATTTAGTTCACTAACTAACAAAGATGGAAAACTAAAACCAATTACCTTTATAATTTGTGTTGAGCCATGAGGGATTTGTTTTGAAGTCCGATGGTGCCAGGACATCCAACACATACACCCTGAAGACGTTACAAATGAACATAGTTTACTCTGGAGGAGGCAGTTCATAACTTTGCACGTCAAGGTTTTGCACATCGAGTCTTCCCACACAAGGGTAAGTCATCAGCTTTAATCACTTTGTGGCACATTTGAAAACTGGCCGACCTGAATGGCAGCCAAATAACCTCTTTAGCCACATTGTCTCCTTCGTCCAATTAAGTCTACTTTGTTCTCCAAGTGGACTTCATTGTATTTGAGGTCTCAGCTGTAATCCTGGAGGGAACTTCTATCAAATGTGGGAGAAAAAAACTAATACTGTGATGAGGGCATAGACTGGGAAGCAACAGGACCCAGGTTCTAATCCTGACAGTGCTGTTAACTATGAACTTGGGCAGGTTGCTTAACCTCTCTGGGCTTCAGTTTCTTATCTATAACTTGAAGCAACTGATCTCTGAGATCCCTTCCTGTTCTAAAATCTGAGTCTACACAGACATAGAAAACAAATTTATAGTTACCAAAGGGGAAAGTGTTGGGGAGGGATAAATTAGGAGCTTGGGATTAGCAGATACACACACTATATATAAAATAAACAACGAGGACCTACTACTGTATAGCACAGGGAACTATATTCAATATCTTGTAATAACCTATATTGGAAAAGTATTTGAAAAAAATATATACATCTGAATCACTTTGCGGTACACAAGAAGCTAACGCAACATTGTGAATCAACTGTATATACTTCAATAAAAAATAAATAAAACGATTTAAGAATAGAGGAAAATGAAAATTAAATCTGAATCTGTAAACTACATATCTCATACCTTGCCTGAGTTTGTAGCTGCGTGCAGCTGGTCAGTCAGCTGCCTCCTGGAGCTTTAAGGCCCGATTACTTCAAATTCCTCACCTCTGATTCCCATTAACTACAAACCCTTGAAATCCCATGTTCAGAGAACCATGAATATTCTTAGCTCCTCCCTGCTCTGGGTACTGTCTTTGCCATCTCCAGTCCCAGGCAATAGCTGAAACTGTGGGTGAAAACCAGACTCCTCCTTAGTGGGTTTGCCTGCAAGCAAGCTTCATAACATTATTCCCATTGTGAAAGTCAGTATCATCATTTCTGGGCCCTAATTTGCACATTGAAATTGAAAGGCCCCAATTCCCTGCTTACACAATAAAATTCAATTGTATAAACAATCGACTTCTAGGCAACTCTTTGAAGCTATACATAATGTATTTCAAGGAAATCAACATATTGGCAAGCTAAATTTGTAAAGATAAAATTCAACCATAGCAAGACAAGAAAAATTACCTGTAAACATGCCTCACACTTACATAAAAATATCTTTAGAAATACATGTATTACTTTGTCCTCATGATAACCCTCTTTTGGATTATTACCTCCATTTGACAAATGAAGATAACTGAAGTAAGAGAAGCTCTCTGGCTTAGTCACGATAATCCAGGAAATTAGTAAGAACCTGGGCTGGAATGCAGATCTCTTGACTCGCAGTCCAAAGCTATTTCCAATATATATCAGAAAATATTTAAATTGGACGTAGATTATCTCTAAATTCCCTTCTGGTTCAAACGTCCTCTGATTCAACATCAGCCCAGGGAGTAATAGCTTCACTTTCTTTCTATGATCATCCTCCAGAGGTAAGAGGAACAATCCTGCCTGGTTCTATTCACTTCATTTCATGATTGTTACTTTTACCATTTTCAAAGGTGACACATTTGTTTATTTTACTTTAAAAAAATTAAGAAAATATACCATTAAACATTTTTGCATCATTTATTCTATAAAGACATGTTGAGTATTCAGTATGAACTCCTTTCATATTGTATCTGAACTTTTGAATTGCTTGAAGGCGATGTGCTACTTACTTGAGCATCACCCAGTACATGCCCAGAGCCACGTAGTACACAGTGTAGAAGAGGATGACACATATGAGAAGGTTCTGCAAAACAACCTGAAGAGAACACAGGGGTGAGCTCCAATAGCCTGGGCTTTTTCACATGGTTGTTGGTAATGAGTCTGACAAACAAAAGACGATGAATGACTGCTAGATAGCGTTGGCTAGGCTTGTTTTGCTTGGAGACCCACGGGGTGGGAAGGACTTCAAAGTACACAATGAAAGTGTTGCTGATGGGAGAGGCTGGCATAGTACATATTTGTAGCAAGGATTAATGCAGTACATAAACCCACACCACCTGCTCTCCATCTACCACAACCAAGTTCCTAAGTGCCAATACTTATATTTTTACTTGACCAAATGATTCTAAATCTCAGCTGCCATGATAGTAAAAATATGAGAACGGCTAAGAAATTTTGAAAAGTATAAACATAAAATTACACAGCAACAGTTAAACTCCTGGGCAAGAATTTACAGAGTAATTGGCTAAAACACAATAGATGGTCCTGAAATGGATCTTACCACATATGAGACTTAAGAAGGAGACCTCGCAGATGAATGGGGAACAGAGGAATTATTCAACAAATAGTGTTGTGAAAATTGTTTAACTTCTAGATAGAAAATCCCATTAGATTCCAGTCTTGCACGAGACACCAAAATAAACCTCAAATGAATTTAAGGCTTAAATGCCAAGAAACAGAACAGGAGAAAATATCTGCAACATATATCACAGGCAAAGGACTGATATCTATTCAATACAATATATAAATACATACGAATATAAAAGAGACAGACAAACCAATGAAAAAAGTGACAAAGTATATAAATAGGCAGTTCATGCGAATAAACATTTTAAAAGCCAATGAGCAATTGAAAATGTGCTGGACCTCACTATTAATCTTTTAAAATACAGTCTTGTGAATATAATAAATACGTTAGCATTTCACATCGGAATTTTTCAGTTTATTCTTTTTCCTTTTGAATCTTTTAAAAAGTCATCTTGTTTAGTCAACACTTTACGATTATTCATTTTCTCCGAATAACCAATTCACCAACTTTACCAAGTCTTTTAATTGGCTGGGGTACAGAAGGAGCCCTCCACTAAAGGCCAGAAGAGAAGAAAGTTAGCACAGAGTACACCACAACCAACTGGCTGAATGGACTAAATTTACAGATTTACCAAGAACTCACTTCTTCCAACTATCTAAAAATGGGTTGTCTCTTAGGCCTAAGAGGGCCATAAGAAATCCAGACTCCAGGGTTCTGAGACCTTCAGAACCCCACTCCCATCTCCCCATCCCCGCGTCATTCTTAGCCCCTCCTACCCTTTGCCTGTAGACTCCCCTTTGCTCAGCAAGTCCCTTCTCTCTCTGCCCATCATTCTCATCCTCCCTTTGCTCTTTAGTATTTCCCACTCCTTGTCCCTATTCCTTTCTCCCTCATGATCCTTAGTCTCCTCTTACCCTCATTCTTTCCTTTAAAAATTTATTTTACTATTATTTTTCTTGAAATATATTTGACATTTAACCGTGTGTACATTTAAGGTGTATACATGTTGATTTGATACATTTACATACTGTAATGTGATTGCCATTGTAGTGATAATCAGCACCTCTATCATGTTAGATAATTATCAGTTCTGTGGGTGTAGCTGGAATAATTAATATCTGGTCTCTTTTCAAGTATGACAATTATAATACAATATGATTCTATATTCACTATCCTGCACATTAGATCTCTAGGACTTATTTACTATTAGCTGTAAATGTGTACCCTTAAACAACACCCCATTTATTTTTTAAGACCTGTATAGCCTTGTGGTTTCATGATAGCTGACACAACGCTTAAGGGAAGAAGTAAAAGAATGAGTGTAAAGGAGACCTTCTTTCCACAGCTCTCTGTCTTTCATTAGAGGATAAAAAATCTTTCCTAGAAGCCCCCATCAGACGTTCCATGATGTCTCAGTGACCTCCACTTCGTCATGTGCTCACTTCCTGAACTACCACAGGCAAAGGGAAAAACAGTTTACCGTGATAGACTTCGAACATGGGAACTTTGCTCTCAGAGATAGGCACCTACTGCCTTAATACGATAAAAATTATTTCTTTTAGCAAAGAAGAAAGAAGAGAGGGGTCTGCTGTGGGGTGGGCAACTAACAGTGTCCTCCAGGCAGGAGGAAATAACAAAAGGAGGAATAATGGAAATAACAAAAAGCCCTCACTTGTAGAGAAGATGATTTAGGGGTCAAGAGAAAATATGAAAGCTTTACCTGAGTTGGAAGTCCAGATACTGTGCCCATATTTAAGTTGGATGAATTCCTGCCCAATTATTGAGGTGAGAATCTGCTGAAGGAATATGGTATTATGACAGGGAGCAACCTTGGGGCTTTTGCAGCCTCATAATTTTCTGGAGGGTCACATGTCTTTGGTTTTCTTTACTCTTTATTCTGTACATTAACATCAATTTGTTTTTCTTTTAATTTGGGCATTAATAGCCTCTAGTTGAAATATTTCTAGATGATTGCTTACTGCATTTCCATGCAAAATAAGATAAATAATACATAATCTCTATACTAATATATGGTCAAACAAACATGAAACTATTCTTATTTCTATGTTAATACTGAAATTTAAATAACATTTTAAGTTTTAAATATACTCACTTGCTATAGAATTTTGCTTTCACAATCCAAGCAGAGGATTGTACTACATACTGTGAAAACCCACAAATACTAAATATGTGTAAGATATTTGGAACTATTTTTTTAAATGAAATCATAATTTGTGGGAGAACGTATTTATTGACAAATTCAACATATAGATATACCTACTTTTCCCAACAAATTTATAAAAGACTACATATAAATAGAATGATATAATAATGCATTTTAAAATTGTTTTGAAAGGAATATTTTGAAAAAAAAGGCACTCTTTTTGTAAATAATTATTTTTTCTGCCTGAATAATAAATCTAGATTTTCAAATCATAATTTTCCTATAAGCAAATTCAATTGCCTCTGGTTACTTCTGCCTATAATCTGTACTCTGCACAGCCTACAAAAGTAACTTTCTAAAAGGCAATCAGACCATGACATTCCCCTGCTGGCTATCCTCCGATGGCTTCAGCCTGTCATCAGGATTCATTCATCCATTTTTTCATTTGACAAATAGTCACTGGACTGGGTGGCAATGTAAGATGAATTGGATGTGGTCCTAGGCATACATACCCAGTGTAGCAGTGTTTTTCAAATGTATAAATATCAGACTCACCTTGAGGGCCTGTTAAAACAGATTTCTGGGTCTAGCCCCCGAGTTTCTGAGTCGGTAGTTCTGGGGTGGGCTCCAGGAATTTGCATTTCTAACAACTTCCCAGGGGATGCTAGCACTGCTGCTTCTAAGATGAAGTTTTGAGGACCACTGATCTAGAGGCAAGAATGGTGAACAGCTAAAACACTGAGAGAAAAGTTGGGGGTGAGGAGTGTACAGAGTACTGTGGAAACCCCAGGGAGACACTAGTATGTGTGGAGGCGGGGTGGCAAGGAATACTTCTCCAGGAGAAAATGTTCAGCAGTAACGTTCATTGAGGGCTTGCTATGTACCTGGCACCATCTATGCATTCTCATGTAATCCTCATAAAAATTCTGAAAGGCAAGTCTATTCATTTAGTTCAAGTCTATTTTTTTTTTTTTTTAGAGAGAACAATCATGAGGCTCAGAGAGGTCTAGTACTTTTTCAAAGTTTGTCAGTAAATTGCAGAGCTGGGATTCAAAGCCTGCTCTCTAACTCTTCACAATTATGCTGGGATGAGGGTGAGGGGTTTTGCTTGAGGCAGGAGAACAACCTGCAAAGAGGTGGTGGTGGGGAGGGTAGGGAGAGAGTTTAAAGAGTTGGAGTCAGATCATGAAGGGAATTTTATGCTGTGATAAGGAACTTCCAATGTCTCTGAAGGCCAAGGGGAGACTGTGAAAGATTTAAGAAGGAGCAGTATAGACTGGAGAGGGGCCAATAAGCACTGAAAGAAATAACTTTGTGACATGATAGAGGTGTTAGCTAATGCTCCAGTGGTAATCATATTGCAGTATATATCAAATCAACTTGTTGTGCCCCTTAAACTAACACAGTGTTGTATGCCAATTATATCTCGATTAAAAATGCAAAACATAAAATAAAGTAAATGGGTTTGTAATACTCTAAGCCAGTGGGGGAGATGAAGACAAATGTGCGAGCTAGTGAGGAAACAGAATCAACAAGTTTTGGAGGTTGAGGGAGAGGGGCAGTTGATCTAGCCCCATTCTGTCCAACAGATTTCTATAAATAAATCATACATATTCCATAAATAAATAGATATTTATAATGCAAGCCACATGTATGTCATTTAAATTTTTCTATTAGCCACTTTCATAAAAGTAAAAAAAAAAGGATGGAACTAATCTTAATAACATTTTATTTAACCCAATATATTCAACATATAATTTCAACATATTTTAAATATTAAAAGTTATTATTGAGACATTTGTTTGTTCACAGTACATCTTAGAATCCCGGAGTGGATTTTACTTACAACACATCTCAACTTGAACTAGCCACTTTTCAAGTGCTCCATAGCGATGTGTAGCCAGTCGGTACTGTATTAGACAATGTGGCTCTAACCATTGCCTTTCCTTCCAGCCTTATCCCCTCAACACTTGAGAGTCTAACTACACTTACTATTTATTGTGGGATTATTATGTGCCAAGCACTGTACACATAGTTTCTCATTTTTTTTTTTTTGCGGTACGCGGGCTTCTCACTGTTGTGGCCTCTCCTGTTGCGGAGCACAGGCTCCGGATGCGCAGGCTCAGTGGCCATGGCTCGCGGGCCTAGCCGCTCCGCAGCATGTGGGATATTCCCCGACCGGGGAGCGAACCCGTGTCCCCTGCATCGGCAGGCGGACTCTCAACCACTGCGCCACCAGGGAAGCCCTATTCTTTTAAAATATATATTTGGATCCTGAGTCAAACTATTAAAAATATATTTATGTGACTTTTGGCTATTTGAAGTTGACTGGATATTTGATAATGTTAAAGAATTCTTGTTAATATTTTAAGGTGTTATCATGGTATTGTGATTATTTTTTGAGTCCTTACTTTTAGAGGTATATACAGAAATACTTGCAGATGAAATAATATGATTTCCGAGTTAGCCTCAAAGTAAAAGATGGGAGAGTAGGTGGGGATGTAGATGTAACAAGATTGAATTCGGTTGATAATTGTGAAGCTAGGTGATGGATAAATGGAATTCATTCTATTTTTACATTTGCATTAATACACTTATTTGTTCATAATAATTTTGTAAAAAGTTCTCAGTAAATTTATTTAACCAGTGAACATCTATACAAGACTTTAAAAATATTATTTTATTAATTAAAAAACTGAGGCACATCCCTATTCCCTAGGGGATGGTATAGGGGGGTCACCCTTGTTTAATATCTATATGTGCCAAGAGCCGAGCTAGCAGCTTTGCAAACCTCGTTTCTTTTAATCCTCACAACACTGCCCAATAGGAAGTCTTATCCATAATTTATGGTAAGAAAAAAAATGCTGGCACTTTGCCTTGTGTGCCCCTCTGGGGCCAAGAACACCACGGTTTCAGGGGGTTTATGAGTATGTACTCTGGACCATTGAGACGTGGGGAAGAGGGTCACTGGGTAGTTCCACAGACTCAGCAAAGTCCCAGGGACTGGAGGGCATGTCGTTCTGTTGGATTCCCCAAGGCAATAAGGAGACATTTAGCTAAATGTTGTATCTTCCTTTTGGTTGCATTC